>NC_141159.1:131718858-132032786 GCF_053477565.2 Lygodium microphyllum
AAAGAAGCCTTTATCTTTCATATGATGTTTCACCTAAAAGTCAAGGTGTAGGTCAAAAACATAAGGAAGTTGTATTCGAGCAGTTGCTTTTTGATCATGAATGGAATACGACTGAGGACAGTGCCAGATTCTTGGTCGTTCATGTTTGATTCTATTATTGTCTACCTATTTTGTGAATATTGGTGCGATCTACTTCAAGTTATTTGATTGGGAATGGTTATGATGTGTAAATCTCTATGATATCTTTCAAGACAGCAATTCTGCGCTGATTAATATGATATATATCTCATTTTTATGTATTTCTCTTGAATATTGTGTGTGTTTAATGGCTATGAATTTGTTCAAGAAGTTTCGTGCAGCAAGAAGACTATTTTGGCAAACCGGTGTGCCTTGTGTTTCTATTATATTTCTACGGAGGCATAACAGACAAGACAAAAAACTTAGAGCAATCTTCTTGATAGCCAAATCTCAAGGATCCTAAGAAAAACTTATAGCTATCATCTAGTGTAGATTAGATGCTTGAAGTGAATGGTTCAAGTATGCTCTATTAACATGTGCAAAGTGATTGAAGATTTAGAAATGCAAGAATGCAAAGATAACACATCAAAGGTATGAGTTGAACCAAAGTAAAAAAATGTGGCTAAGAAGTTAAAACTTGTTGATTTGCCATTACTATTGGATAAGAAAAATTACTTAGAGCAAGCTTCTTAACAACCAAATCTCAAGGATCCTAAGAAAATCAGGCAAAATTTCACTACAAAAACTTTGAGAGAGTTTAAAATTGGTTATGGGTTTTTTCTTACTCATGAGGAGAATCAATGTTTTGTGGAAATGCTATCAAAGCATTTAAGATATTTGCTTTTTAGCCACATGAGATTGGCTGTGTGGATCCTAGTCTTGTGGAAAAAAGAGAGTGGGAGAGTAAAGATAAGGAGGAAAAAGATGGAACAAATGAAGATAGGGAAAGAGGGAGAGAGAGAGAGAGAATGGGGCAAAGAGAAAGAGAAAATAAAAAATAATATTAGAAAGTAAAGAGAGAGAAGGGAGATAGAGAGGGGAAAAGAGAGACAAAGAAAGAGAGGGATATAGGACAATTGCTCAAAATGTTTTACTCCCTCGAGTCGCTTAAGAGGGAGATATGAGAAAATATCATCATAAATATAGGGAGATACCATCATCAATGCCCTCATTACGGGAGAAAGGATATCTTATGATGATAATTGAGAATTTATTGGGAGGAGAGACTCTCTCTCTCTCTCTCTCTCTCTCTCTCTCTCTCTCTCTCTCTCCTTATATCAAAATGATGATGGAGGTGGGGATGGGGGAATACTTGTATTTTCCAACAAGAGGGCGCATAGGCTACTACAATATGGGGGAGAAGACATTGATGATGATGATGCTTTTCTCGGGGGCAAGGGGGGAAGAGGTTGTGAGGAGGTGGTGGAGGGGGAGAATGCAATGTGGTTGACCGGAGATCAGATGCAAGCCTAATTGAATGCAGTTAATAGGCTGCTCCCCCCTTATTAACTTCATTCTTCTTTATAACATTTTTTAAAATAAGGTTACTTGTAAGGTTTCTTTAAGAAAATCCTTTTGGGTGTGATTCCCATTTAGTTCTATGGAAATTTTCCTATGCGTGTAATGTGACAAAAATTTGGTGTGGTGCAACTTACATGCTCCTCATCCACAGGGGAATTTGCCAGGTGATATTCTTTTCTAGTAAATTTGATTACCTAAGATATTATGCAGGATTGGAAAAATCACGTTGATGTATATTGCTTTGGAAATATTACATTCTCTTCCCCTTAGAAAAAATAAGATGTCCTCATCTTGAGAGAAACTTGAGGTGATCCCTCATGAGGACTCATCAATCCATGTGGCATCCTCTTCAAGGAAGTCCTTCCATTTAATAAGGTACTCCTGAAGAGTATGATTCCTAAAAGTATTTTCCCTAATCTCAAGAATTCTATCAAGCTAAAATTTCAAAAATCCTTTAGTATTACAATGTTTCCATCATCTAGGACATGATGAGGTTTAAGCCATAAGGCTTAAGAAGGGTTACATTAAAAAAAACATGATGAACTTTGAGATGAGACAAAAGTTCCAATCTGTACTTCACCCACGCCCAAAGGTAAAACTTGTGCCACTCCACCTAGTCATATGTAACTAGTATGCATCCTGGCTCTCGAAACCATTCCTCCCAAGGCTTTTGACAATATAGTAGGGCCACAATATCCAAGACTAAGTTTTTGAATTTCCCAAGGGATAGGGATTTCTTCTTTGACCAAACTCCTAGGAATACCATGTCTCCATCCTTGAAGGTCCAAGGAGTTTTCTATTGTAGTAGGCTCTAGAACTTTCTTCCAATACTTGATTGACCCTTTCAATATTTCTATCAATTTGAGGAATAACCTCCTTGCACAGTTAGAAGTCCAACCACAAAATCCATAATCATGAACTCCCATTTCATTTGAGGAATGTCAAGAGGATGCAACTCTTTGGGGAGTTTGATCCTTTCAACCTTTACTCATTGATACCTCTTTGAGTTACATATCTTAATATTCAACCTTTATTCCTAGCCAATAATAACTCTTTCTTACCACTATTAGAGGGGTTTTAGCCAAAAGGTCATATCTACCGAGAATCAGAGATAAAAGGAAGTAGAGGATAGGAGATGGAAGAGAAGAAAAAGAATAGACCAGAGGTAAACACGGTAAAGAAAAAGCTCTATGAATCAAATCTCTATGTATTGATAGAACCTGAAGTTCCTTGTTTGGCACTACTTAGAAACAATCTCCAAACATTAGATCTCCTGGAGCTCCTTCGTAGACCAAAAACCTGCATCAAACATTAACTTATTCTCTGTTGCTCGGAACCCAAATCTGATGGCTCAGTTGGATCTAAAATGGGGGTAAAACCCCAAGACACCTAGTCCAAAATCTCGGAGATCCCTCCTTCTTTTCCCTGTTCAAAGTGCTATTTGCTGCTTGTTAACTACGATTGTGACCCACACGATTTCTCCAATCTTTCCCTTTCATGAAAAATTCAAAACTGGTTGAAAAAGCCCCTTGCTTTTTGCATGCCACCCTATTCTAGAAGTTTCCCTAGCTTTTTAGGATATTTATAATAAATAATATATAAAATAGACTAAATTTGTCCAAAAATCTAGTATTTTTGAACCATCAATGCCACGGACACTAGCACTAATGACTAATATGATATTTACTCTCTAGATCAATAAGAAAGCTAGATGGTGATGCACTCCAAAGATTTTCACATTGTGTCCGCATTGTCGCACGAGATTCGCGCGAGGGTTCGTGAATGTCGCTTGTCACATGGACGCTTTGAGATGGGAGGAAAGATGAAGAAGAGTGCTCAACTCAAGATAAACTCATAGACATCAAAATTCTTTTCACAAGCATAATCAATAAGTTTGCATAATGAGCATTGGATTCTTCTAAGGATTCCCATGCTTTGGATTTGAGAACAGGGTTTACATGATCAAGGACTTTAATAAGGAATACAAGGCTAAGGTGATCATATTAGTTACCTGTTGATTGATGTGATGAACCTTAGATGGGATTCTAATCGTATTTCATATCTAAAGGCTCTCCACATAAGATTAATTCATGGCTTGTTGATGATTCATTCCACGTGTCTCCGATAAGAGCACATCCTAGACTTCTTTCAAAGTTCTAATCTTCATTGGTTCATAGAAAAGTCAGGTCCTCGAAGAGAGCAACAGAGAAAATGACAAGTTACCAGCATGCAGAGGCGCGACGTATCCAAATGGAAACCATGGGATCGTCGCATTATGGATCGGGTGGTAGGGAGTCATGGGAGGCTGAGTTTGTAAGTATTATTTGATTTCTTTTTTTAAATTAAATTTTGTACTTTGTTTCACTTCATTATGTAGTGTGTTTTAATACGTTGTATGTTCAAATTGTTTTGTAGTTCCATATCGTTGGTAGGATGCCTACTCCTAGAGAGGTAAGCTACCATCGAGGTCATAACGGGGCGTCTACTTGGCAGCATTTCTACGAGGAGGGACTCATCATGGAGGAGCAATATAATCGCGCCATGAGGATTCCACCACCATAAGAGGTATGTTTTATTTTTTACATGAAAAGTATAGATAACTCTAATTTATTGTTTGTAATGGTATTTATATACTTTAATCCTTTGCGTAGGCGAACCCTGATGCAGTTGAGCATAGCGAAGGGGGGACTAGCAGTAGCGGTGGCGGCAACAGCAGCGGCACAGGAAACGGTGGTGATAGCAATGATGATGCCTCTTCTGAGGAGATATAAAGGAGCCCCATGCATGCATGCCTCCCCTTGGCTTGTAATTTTCATTTTTGATATGTATTACTTTCAGCTAGTGCTTGCGACCATGACGTCACAAGCACTAGAACTCATAATGTAAAAATGTTTCATCTATATATATGAAATTTCGTGTACTACATACATTGTTTTGTTTTCAGTATCCAATCTTCGAAATAATCTACCTCTGTTTTTCCTAAGTATACAATTTGATGTTGATGGGGGGAAAAAAACCAGAGAGCATGTGGCTTGCAAAGCCACATGCTCTCTGGTTTTTTTTTCATACCTTTGTTTTGCGCATTTATCAGCGCGTCTAAATTGCAAGATAATTGCGCGTCTACTCTCGTCAAAAACTTTCAAAGTAAACGCGGTTTTAGACGCGTAGATACACGCGTGTATAGACGCACAATATGAATATATCCACTTTTTTATAAATATGATTATATATTTACGTAGCGCGTTTATACGCGCGTCTATAGGTGTGTCTAAGTGTCCGTGTAACTTTGATCATAAGCACGCTTTTAGACGCGATTTTGTAGACGCGGAAATAGACGCGTTAATAAACACGCCCGATAATTTTTTTCACAATTCAAATATTGCATCTACAAGCGCGTCTATGGAGTCTTTTTGTTGTAGTGCGAGCGTGTTATTTTGCACGAACGAACGAAAGAGAGAGTGAAAGCGAGAGCGAAAGGGAGAGTGAACTCCATCTTGCATTTCAGAGGTAGAGGGAGAGAAAGAGAGAAAGAGAGAGAAGGAAAGATTCTCACTGCTGCCGCCGCCGTTTGCGAAGAAGAGGAGGAAGTGTACGAAGGGTGAAGAGGAGCCGCCATCGCGAAGAGGAGCCGCTGAATTGATCCTCGGGCCTTTGCGGTGAGTACATTGTTCCTTCTTGATTTGTTTTTATTTTTTCTCATTTTCTTTTACTTGTTTTTGTTAAAAATCATGTGTATTGAGAGAGGGAGAGAAAATGAGAGAGGGAGAGGAAGAGAGAAAAAGAAATAAGGAACGAGAGAGAGGGAGAAAACATTAAACATAATAGGGGAAGAGAGAAAGAGAGGGAGAGGGAGGGAGGAAGGGAGGGAGAGAGAGAGGGAGGGAGAGGTTGTTGCTATTGTTGTTGTTGTTTTATTTTTTCTTTTCTTTTTTTCTTGTTTAATGTTGTAGCCGTAGCGGTAGTGGTAGTTGTTGTTTAATTTCTTATTTTCTTGTTTGTTGTTATTGTGGTAGTTATAGTAGTAATAGTGGTAGTGGTACTAGTGGTAGTGATAGTGATAGTGATAGTAGTAGTAGTTGTTTTTTAATTTCTTCTCTTCTTGTTTCTTGTTGTTGTGGTAGTCGTAGTCGTCATAGTCATGATTGTAGTGGTAGTACTAGTAGTAGTAATAGTAGTTTTCTTGTTTGTTATTGTTGTAGTAGTAGTAGTTTTTTTTCTTTTCTTATTTATTGTTGTTTAGTTTTCTTGTTTGTAGTAGTAGTAGTAGTAGTAGTAGTAGTAGTAGTTTTTTCTTCTTTTCTTGTTTGTTGTTATTGTAGTAATAGTAATAGTAGTTGTTGTTGTTGTTGTTTTTTTCTCTTCTTTTCTTGTTTATTGTAGTGGTAGTGGTAGTGGTTTGTTGTCATCATCGTCGTCGTCTTCGTAGTCGTAGTCGTAGTCGTAGTCGTAGTCGTAGTCGAAGTCGAAGTCGAAGTCGAAGTCGCAGTCGCAGCCGCAGCCGCAGCCGCAATCGCAATCGCAATCGCAGTCGTAGTAGTAGTAGTAGTATTTTTTTTCTTTTCTTGTTTACTGTTGTTTAGTTTTCTTGTTTGTTGTTGTTGTTGTTATAGTAATGGTAGTAGTAGTAGTAGTTTTCCTTCTTTTCTTGTTTGTAGTAGTAGTAGTAGTAGTAGTAATAGTAGTAGTAGTAGTAGTAGTTGTTGTTGTTGTTGTTGTTGTTGTTGTTGCTGCTGTTGTTTTTTCTTCTTTTCTTGTTTATTGTAGTTGTAGTGGTAGTGGCAGTAGTAGAGAGAGAGAGTTTTTGTGGTAGTCGTAGTCATAGTCGTGGTCGTAGTCGTTATAGTAGTCATGATTATAGTAGTGGTACTAGTAGTAGTAATAGTAGTTTTCTTGTTTGTTATTGTTGTTGTAGTAGTAGTTTTTTTTTTTTTCTTGTTTTTTTATTGTAGTAATAGTAGTTGTTGTTGTTTTTTCTTCTTTTCTTGTTTATTGTAGTGGTAGTGATAGTGGTAGTGGTTTGTTGTTGTGGTAGTGGTAGTGGTAGTCGTAGTCGTAGTCGTAGTGGTAGTGGTAGTGGTAGTAGTGGTAGTGGTAGTGGTAGTGGTAGTGGTAGTGGTAGTGGTAGTGGTAGTGGTAGTGGTAGTGGTAGTGGTGGTGGTGGTGGTGGTGGTGGTTTTCTTGTTTGTTGTTGTTTTTGTTGTTGTTGTTGTTGTTATTGTTATTGTGGTAGTCCAAGGTCACATCAATAAAGATCAAGAAGCTTAGAAAAATTAGAACGAACAAAGCGATGATGCCATAATTTGCTATTAAGATCTCTAAGAGCTGTAATAACATTTGCAACATCTTCATTTAAAGATAACTTAAAAAGATTACTAGTTCAACGAGAAATACCTATGGTTTTGCCATCTTTCTCAATGCAACACTTGGTATGTTCAAAATCAACAAAGAGACCAAAATCCACAAGTCATGCAACTGAAAGAATATTCCTTTGTAGATCTAGGACATGTACAACTCCATGCAAAATTCTTGTTGAAGAAAGAGTATTGAGATATAAATCACCTATACCTTTGACTTGATAGATTATGTCATTAGCAAGATAAACGAATTTCTTGATAGGAATAGAATGATGATTATGCAACCATTGGGACTGATATGTCATGTTTCCTGTGGCACTAAAATCAACAATAAAAAGAGATATATCACAAACATGAAGATCCTTTTCAGAGAGAGAATAACTCACACAATTTACTTCCTGTGTAGTATTATCATGTAATAGGTGCATGAACTCATGTGTTTTTTAATTGTATTACGACAAGGTACATGTCACAATAGTTAAATATCTCTTGTACATGATTGTGAACATGTATTTTTCTATCCAAACCCTCGACAACCTTGATGGTGGTACGTTATACCTTTAGTTTCCCGAAGTGCGAGAGTATATGATCAAAGCGATGTTCCGAGAATAGATGAGGGTAGTATACAAATAGAGGGGTCAATATTGCAAGGGGTGGAGGCCACTGAAAGCTTGGAGCATATAGAGGAGCCAACATCGGGTAAAAATGATGGAAATACACAAGTCCAAGAATTCTTTGAGAACAAGGTGGACTCATCCTTTTGTGGTGACATGTCTATTGACCTTCTAGTGTATGTGGAGTTGTGTCAAGAGATTGACATGGGACCATAGGGTACTTCATACTCGAAGCATCCACCTACTCAATTTGTTGATGAATCATTATAAGGCTACATAATATATGAAAGTTAAGTAAGATCATTTTTTAAAGATTTACATTGCCGTGCTTTGTATGATTTATATTAATTATGCTAACATCATTTTTTGTCTATGCAAGTGACCTTTGTGGATATTTAGATCATCATGATGAGTCGAGGGATGAGGGACGAGGAGCTACAGGAGATCTTCATGCGTATGTCTCCAGATCAGATGGCGAGATTCAAAGATATGGCGGACCAAGAGCTATATCGGACACCATCAGGCCGCTCTATTAGATCTACTTCGGTGCGCTCTGATGCTTCAGTTTCTAGCAGATGAGGTCGACGCTCTAGACTTGGGCTAGATGAAGGGAGCGATTCAGGGGGATGTTGCAAAGTTCCAGATGTAGTCAGCCCATGGTCGGCTCAAGATACAGGTGCTACTCCTTGCTCTCGTAGCGGTTTGAGAGAGCGTGGCTAATGCCAGGAGGCATACTTCACGGTGGATTCCATGCCACGGTGGATTCCGTGAGGTTTTACGGTGGATTCCGTAAACTTTGTTGACCGGGGCTCATACACAAAGTGGATTCTTTGTGCGAGAAGTTGATGGGGACGCATGTCCTTTTCGGGCGTTTTATTAATTTAGTGTGTACATGGGTGATTCCATAGCGGGTGATTCCGCAAAATGCATATTAAATTAATAAACGTTTATGAGTTTAGAGTGCGCACTCGTAATAAATTAAGGTTAGGATTGTTTTCTAACCAATTGATTTATTTATGTAGCTGAAGACTGCTAGATATTCACTTTTGTCAGTTTAATTGTATTATTTTACTAACGATTCTGAATGCTTCAGTTGATGTGTAGAGATAGCAGCAGTGGCGGAGGAAAGCATTGGAGGATAGCGAGTATTCGATTTATCATTTATATTTTGATGGGCGCATACCTTAAGCATGGCGCCTATATTTTGTCGCGCCTATTTATTGAGGCGTTGGATATTTATTTATTATTTTGTATGCGCATGGGCGCACGATTATGTTATTTGTACTTGGACATTGTATTGGGTATGCCAGACTCTTTGGGCATCGCCCATTAGCTTTATTTCTATTTTGTGCTAAAGCAAATTCAAAAGCTAAAAGCTTGCTATTTTGTAATTTGGGCTATTATTTGAGCTTGAAGATGATTAATATATAAAATGCATGCTTTATGGAGCACTCACACAAGGCATGGGGGGAGATTGCACCCAATTGGTCTCTTGTTCATGTCCTGCATGCTTTTTACCTTGAGTTTTGTGCAAAAAGTAGAGTTCTTTTGTTCTTGGGGACCTTCCAGCATTCACTATGCAAGCATACGACATCCGATCTGCGCATCAGTGGTATCAGAGCAAAGCTGAGATCAAGAGCTTCCAATCGCTACCCATCTTGTGCGAAGGTGGAGCTCCTGGAACGATGGAGCTCTACGGTCAATCTCGTCGCGAACGGTCGATACGGGTGGATTCCTGGTGATCAAGAACCTCTGTTTCCATCATCAAATCGCGAAGGACCAGCTTGCAGAGGCGGAGGACCACGTGGATATCTCCTACATCAAGTCGTCTTCAAACAGAGATAAGACTCCATAGCTTAAAAGCTTAAAAGCTTTAATTCAAAGGATAAAAAGCTTATTATTAAGCTTGATAAGAAAGCTTAAATCACGAATTTCGAAATTGACGGCAGCGACATCTTCTGGTGAGAGTCGGCGGCGAAAAACAGCCCCTCCCCTCCTAAATCGATTTGAATTTGTTGGCAGATCTAAGCCTTCTAAAGCTTAAGTCCATTAAGCTCAAAAGAAGCTTAATCATATAAGTCTTACAAGTTTGCTAAACTCTGCAAGTTCTGCAAGTATTCCAAGTCTAAATCCTGCAAGTCAGATAAATCAACCAAGTTCTGCAAGTCCTGCTACTCTGCAAGTCACATAAGTCTACAACTCTGCACGTTAGATAAGTCACCTGAAGTTAAAACTGACTTCTGTTCAAAACTCATAGAAGGGCTATTCCTGCGCAGAAACTCCAAACTGCAAAGTTGTTCATTGGAAGGTACTCTTCGCATACGCAGGTTTGGTGAAGCATTTTCAGCACACGCAGAAGGATAAAACACAGATTTTTCAAAGATTACAAATCTCGCAATAGCCAAAGACGAAGATTGTGAAAGCCACACACAAAAATATATAAGCCTTGTATACCCGATCTTGAGCTACACTCATCCCGCTAATTTGATTTTGAGAGTGTGAGGTCTTTTGAGTTTTGCAGGATGAAGGAACTACATACGGATGATTTAATGGCTGAAGGCGACCTACCTGAACCTACGATGGAGCAAAAGCTGGACTTAATTATGATGCAGTTGGATGAAGAACGACGAGCTAGGCAAGCATTGCAAGTTCAATTGGCTAATTTACAAAGATCGACTACCGACAAAGACGAACCTCAATCTGAAGATCTTATCCGGCGTACCATCAACGCGACTCTCGAAGCTCAATCCATCCGCAAGGAAACAAAGATAAGTAAAAGAAATTTCAAATTCCGTACTTTCAATGGCACTCGAGAGGGAAAAACTGTTCTTGCATTCATCAGTCAGTTTGATGACTACTTTCATGAGGAAGCATATGCAGAAAAAGATAAAATCAAGTGTGTCACTAATCATTTAGTGGATGGAGCATCTCTTTGGTGGACCGTGGTTCGTAAGAGTATAGATTGTCCCACTACCTAGGAGAATTTCAAGAAGAAGTTTATGCAGAATTTCCTTCCTCCACAATTCCATGAAAAAGACATAAAGCAATGGGACCTTCTTCAGCAACGAGATCATGAGCCTATTCCTCAGTACACCGAATGCTTTTGGAATGCATTACTCCAGTTACGCATGCTTGAAGACGTACCTGAAACGACACACAAGCGCAAGTATATGTCTGGACTACTTGGGCATTACTACGCTGAAGTTAATATGTTCAAGCCTGCAACTCTTGAAGACGCAATTTCATTAGCTCATGACACTGAAGAAAAGCTTCGAGGAAGAGACAAGCGTCCACAGCAATTCCAAGCCAATGGTAACTATGGAACTAAGCAATTCAACTCAAATTTTAAAACATTTAATCAAGGTCGTTTTCCTTCATCATCTTTCCGTAAAACTTGGGCAAAACCACCTGCTTTACCATCCAATATCAATCAAAACCCTAAGCCTATTTCACAGCCAAATCCTAATATTCCTAGACTTCCTGCCATTGCAAACAATGTAACCAAAGCCAAGCCTATAGTATGTTATAAATGCCACTAGCCTGGACATCTAGCAGAGCCAATTGCCATTCGAAGAAGCCACCTATCCATATCAACTACCTTGGAGCAATGGAAGATGACGGGGATGCCTGTCCTTTTCGAGCGTTTTATTAATTTAGTGTATACATAGGTGATTCCATAGTGGGTGATTCCGCAAAATGCATATTAAATTAATAAACGTTTATGAGTTTAGAGTGCGCACTCGTAATAAATTAAGGTTAGGATTGATTTCTAACCATTTAATTTATTTATGTAGCTGAAGTCTGCTAGGTATTCACTTTTGTCGGTTTAATTATATTATTTTACTAACGATTGTGAATGCTTCAGTTGATGTGTAGAGATAGCAGCAGTGGCAGAGGAAAGCATTGGAGGATATCGAGTATTCGATTTATCATTTATATTTTGATGGGCGCATACCTTAGGCATGACGCCTATATTTTGTTGCGCTTATTTATTGAGGCGTTGGATATTTATTTATTATTTTGTATGCGCATGGGCACACGATTATGTTATTTGTACTTGGACATTGTATTGGGTATACCAGACTCTTTGGGCACCGCCCATTAGCTTTATTTCTATTTTGTGCTAAAGCAAACTCAAAAGCTAAAAGCTTGCTATTTTGTAATTTGGGCTATTATTTGAGCTTGAAGATGATTAATACATAAAATACATGCTTTGTGGAGCGCTCACACAAGGCATGGGGGGAGATTGCACCCAATTGGTCTCTTGTTCATGTCGTGCATGCTTTTTACCTTGAGTTTTGTGCAAAAAGTAGAGTTCTTTTGTTCTTGGGGACCTTCCGGCATTCACTACGCAAGCATACGACATCCGATCTGCGCACCAGTGGCTCAGGTGGTTGTTGTGGAGGTACCGACGCAGTGTCTCCGTCTCATTTTTCTACTAGAGTTGCGTCACCTCCGGGATTTATCACACCTATGGGGACGTCTACTCCGGTCACTCTAGCTTTTGCTCAGCCATCCGCAGGTGGCACCCCTATGGGTGCTACTTCGAGAGATACTACCCCGGTAGGCACACAAGATATATAGGGGTTCTTGGATATGCCTTGTTGATGATAGATCAGGAGTCATCATCATGAATGATGAGGAGAGGAGGGTGATAGCTCGCATGAGAGAGTTATGCCAAAAAAAATTCAGCACAACGTCTTGGATCATTGGAAGAACATACCGAAGGGGAGAAATGACTACATAGTAGCATCCTTTCATGAGGAGTTTCTAGTAGCAACCACAGTAGATACGTTTTCTACGGGCTGGATGATGGAGTGCATGCGTGCATACATGTCACACAGACGATCGGACACACGCAAGGCACTCAAGAGTGGGGCTTCAAAGCCCGAGTGGCTAGATGCGGAGGACGACTGGCGTCGACTCAGGGAGGAGGCTACAAATTCTCCAGGACATTGGAGACAGCAGCGCAAGGCAACGAGGGCATGACTAGAGGCCGGAGTGGTCCATCATCTTGGGAGTGGTGGCCACATAACATATCTGGAGGACTTTGTAAGTTTTTCTTTTGTTTTTCTTGCTTATTTTCTACAATATCCTTTGTACTGACAATCGTGTTTCTAACAGTTATATTTTGTTTTGTTTGTAGCACTCCATTAGAAATCGCGATCCCACCGGCCTTAAGACTCGATATGCAGAGAGACACGGTCTCACTACATTGATGGACCGATTGTATGGACGTTGTCGTACTGTTGCACATCCGAGGTGTGGAATCCACCAAAAAGTTGTGTGTGTGACATTTGTTATTTTGTACATACTAGTCGTTGTGTTTGCATTTTTGTTCTGCGTGGGCAGTATAGTGGAGAGGGGTTTGGAGCAAGAGGAACTTATCTGTAATGCTCTGGTTGACATGTATGCGCGCATCTGTGCCCAATCTCTATGTATCAAAGGACTTGTTTCCCCTCACCATACGGCCAGTCGCTATAACAACTGTTAGATCTATGGTTACTACGATATAAGAGGCCACTGTGGAAGCTACAAAGGTAGTTGAGGCTCTTGTTACAATTGTAACAGGTGCTTCTAGAGACATTGGGAAGCCAATTGCTCTTGCTTTGGGAGGTGTGGGCTGCAAGGTTCTTGTCAATTATGCGCGGTCATCAAAAGAGGCTGAGGATGTCGGTAGTCAAATTGAAGAGATGGGTGGCTTAGCCCTCATTTGTGGTGAAGATGTTTCAAAGGAGGAGGATGTTGATGCCATCATGAAAGCTGCAGTTGAGAAATGGGGCACTATTGATGTTCTGGTAAACAATGCAAGCATCACAAGGGATACTTTAATGATGAGAATGAAGAAATCGCAATGGCAGGAAGTTATTGACTTGAATTTGACTGGTGTTTTTATGTTCTCTCAGGCAATTGCGAAGACAGTGATGGAGAAGAGAAAGGGAAGAATCATAAATATATCATCAGTTGTTGGTTTGACGGGCAATGTAGGTCAAGCGAACTATAGTGCTGCAAAAGCCGGTGTCGTTGGGATCACAAAAACGACAGCTCATGAATATGCATCAAGAAATATTACTGCAAGATTAGCTATTGTGGGAGGAGGCCGCTTTTCTGGGGAAAAAGGAGGTGTGTTGTAGGCCTGGGGAAGAAAAAGAAAAAAATAGCAAAACAGAGGAGGAGCTGAAGCTGATGCTAAGGGGTGCAGAGTTGAGGGGAGCTATTGAAGAGAAAGAAAAGAGGAGACTACTCTGATTCAGACTGGAGGGAAAAAGCTCAGATTCAGACGACAGTTCAGATAATAGCTCAGATTATGAAACATTTGATATCGTGGTTGCAGAGATGAAAGTGTGCACAGAGTTTATTCTATTACTCTACTATCCGAGGTTGTAAGCACACGTTTTAGACAATCTTCATCATACAGTACTAATCAACACAAATAACCTGTAGAGTGTTCCTCTCTGAAATAGCAAGAGTCTAGTCTTCAGCATACAGATTATCTTGGTGCTTCCTATATAGTACCGATCAACGGACAACCTGTAGAGCATCTCTCTCACAGGGGTTTGAGAGAGAAGAATGTATGGGGGTTCAAGAGCTTAGACTCCGAAGATGGTAGAGATAAGAGAAGAGTTAAAGGTTTCAAGACAAGTTCGTGAAGATGTTAATAGAGCTTCCAATTGCACGTTTTTAGCAAATATCACAAGAGTATTATCTCATAAGTTCTAACTCAAATCAAGCTTGTTTTCTTGATTGTAAGAGAAATCACAAATTATAAAATCAAGTACAATATGTTGTCATGTATCATAAACAACTCTGCATCCCATCATTCATACATGATGCCATAGCATGAGTCAACTTTGCATGATTACATTCAATGTAGACTATTAGGGACAAAAGCTTATGAGTCAATTACAAAGCTTGTAGGGCAAAGAGACTTTCTTCAAGAGAGCTTCAAATTGAGTTCCTGATAAGGATAAGTTACCATAGCCAAGAAATAAGAGAAAAAAATCATCTTAATTCAACTCAAAGAATCTATGAATTATCTACAAACATTGCTCCGCCATAGGGGCACAAATCACATCACCAGCTTCTCCTTGCTCTCTAGCAACCTTCTCCTCTCTCACAATGGCTAGAATAGACTTTCACCAATCCCTAAAAACCTTTTTCCCACTTGCATGGGCAAGTTTTGCTAAGTGGCAACCTTCTAATTTCATTTTCCAGCATTTTCAGCGTATCAAATTAATTTTTAGAATATTAATTCTAAATTTAATTTAATAAATATTCTAGTGCTCAAAAAATTAATTTTACTAGCCAATAATGAAATTGGTTGGACCAATTTATCTTCCAAGTATCCCTAAGCAGTTATTAGCCCTTAGACTAGCATTAATTAATTAATTAATGTCTAGTCTCTAATGTCACCACTGACATTATTGGCCAATAAATTGGTCTAGGTAATAAGAATCGAAAGCAAAATATTGAACTGATTTCTCCATGTTTTCTAATCATCAAACAAACAAAATAACCCAAAATACTTACTTGTTTTGAAGATAAAAAACACCCAAACTTCCTACCTATCTCAAGCTCCATTTCGGGGATGAATCCCTTACTTCGATGCTCGATATGAGGCACACAAGTGCTCAAGCTTGAATTTGTTGGTCCGAAAATGGAACTAAAATGTGGGAGCTTTTGATCAACCGCCAAGACCCATGGACCGCTTATTGTTTCAAGCGTTCCAAGTGAGCTCTAATGGCTATCTCTCACCTAGCCGACGCGCCGTCGATCCTACGAGTGTAGTGAGCTTACCTTAGTGCTGATATGAGTTGCCTCCTGTCTCCCACACACCGGTAGCTCCACGATCCTAGATGCTAGCTCAAGCATCCTCAAGCTTCCCCCACCTCCAAGCTCCATCCTCCATAGCCGTGCGCGTAAGAAGAGAGAAGGGAAGAGAAGAAGAGAAGAGGAGATGGTGAAGAGCTTCACCCTCTTGATCCCTCACTCTCACACACATTCACTCCCTCACACTCTCACACTCCCTCTCTCAAGAGCACACACAAGCAAGAAGGTGAGAAGGAGAGAAGAAGAAGAAGACTCCTTTTTCCACACACCAAAGAATGATCTCTTATTCACTTTTTGAACTTTATATATACAAACCCTAAATTCCCATGGGCACCCACCCCCTTGTTTACATGACCGGCCATTGTGGCAAGGTCCTTTTTCCATTTCCCTCTTCTAGCCTTGTGCTTCTAGCCTACACCCATCTAATATTTTACAATTGGCACATGAGGGAGCTTGGCACTCTTTTACAAGAGTCTTCCAAGTTTTTTGAGGCACCTTTTCATTTAAGGTTGCACTTTTTGCCCCGATTCATCTTTAGAGGACGCTTACGAGTCTTTGCTCTTTCTCCATCTTCCTTTTGCTTTTTCCTCCATTTTTCCGCCAACTCGATTTGGGGTTAACATTACTCCCCTCCTAGATGGGTGCCAGTTCCATGGCACCCCAGCGTTGGTGTAAGGGTGAGGGCCACATGTAGACTCACGTGCATGTGGAAGCTCAAGAACAATGTTCGTCGGAGCAGCTCAATGGATTGCATGGGTGGACGAGGGCCTCCAAAGTTGGTGGTTGGGCACTTTTGGTGTACTTGAAGAAGAAGATGCAGTGCTCTACCTAAGGGAAGTGTTGTCCTCAGTGTGTTGGTGCAGTGTGCTCGTGCTAGTGGAATGGGGAGGTGGGTCTAACCGCAGGCGAGCCCGGATGATGTCCCACACTTGAGGACCCCATTTGTGCCAAGGGGATGTGGTGCCAGTGGCTTAGGGTGACAGGTCTAACCATAGGTGAGTGTTACCTCCGTAGGTGTGTCCTACCCTTGATATGCTCTAAGCGTGATGTGGGGGGTCAAAAAGGGCTAGGGTTTAGGAGCGGAGCCAACCGGTCGAAGCCACTGGACACGCCTAACTTAAGGACCCCTAGGTGCAGTGATCGTGCTTTTTTTTTTGGATACATTTAGGGATAGTATTACCTCAGGAGTATGACAGGCAAGTCTAATTCTCATCGTCAGAATGAGAGGGGGGGAGGGCAGATGGATTTGCATAAAAATTGGTGGCTTTGCATGTACCCTTTCAGGTTCATGCAGACATGGAGAGAGGTGGTGGATAGGAAGGGGTGATTACACCTAGTGAATTGGCTGTCGCTCATATCCCTTAGGAGAGCTAGGCAAAAGGAAGGTAGTAGGCTAGCTCTCATCATTAAGCGGGTCATAGCACAGCTATCAATAGCATTAGGATCAAAAAAGAGGGGAGGTAAGCCATTTTCTTACGGTGTCGGATCTTGCTTAAGTAGGAGCTTAAGGAGCCTAAGGTAATTACACGTGCTTAAGTAGGAGCTTAAGGAGCCTAAGGTAATTACAGGCGGTTATGAAAGCAAGATCTGGACAGGAGGAGAACTTAGTGAGGAAGTGCGTCATGGAGGCGGGTAGAATTCCTAGATCAAAAAGTAGAGTGTTCTCAAAGGAGGTGGCATTGGAATTGTAGATGATGGGGAAGTCATGCCTCCCATGGAGGGTGGCGACAAAATCCACGCCTACCCTATGAGGATACACCATGAATGTGGGGTCGTTTGGCTTGTAGGGGAGGGTGTTACAAAATACCATCCAGGCGAGCATGTTGGTATTGCATATTCACCTTCTCCAGAGGGGTTGGTAGTCGTAGCCCCTTACTGTGTGTGGCACTTTGTATACTTTGTCTTGCCAAAATTCAGCCTCCTCCATGCCCCACAAAGTGGGGGTCCTTGCCCTGTCATCCAGCCATCTTTGACCTAGTCGGCTGCGAGCCACGATCACCTCCTCCATCATTTTGATTGGCAGGACCCTTCTCAGACTGTCAGGCATAAGGAAGCTGAAAGATAAAGGATCCTTTTCGATTTCATGCTGTTCCTAAACCACTAGTTCTGCGTGGAATTACGTTAGGAGGTCTTCGGGGCATGGTGGGAGGGATGCGGATGGCCGCACGACTAGCTTGGTCTGTAGCCTTTTTCTGGCTTCTTCCACCAGTTTTTTCCGTCGCTCCTTGATTGTGGCTTGTCTGTGCAAGAGCGGGTCGAGTTGTTGCTGATCCTGATTGTGTGGCGAGGAGGGCTGCAGGATAACATCTTCTCTGAATCTGTTTATGTCAACTTCGAGTTCGACTTTCTCCCCCTGCCGATTTTCTTGTGGTGCTCTTTCTTCAAAGCCAAGGGCATCTGCCTCCTGGGGTTTTAGGCCGGCCAGTAGTAGATACTTTAACTGCTCTTCTAAGCCCAGCCTAACCTCTGCAGGATGGGGTGGCATCTGTAGCCCCGCATGCAGGGCTCTGCGTGCGATGCTTAGTTTCTTCTTCACCACCTCCAATGGCTCCTTTCCCTCTGGTTGAGTTGTGTCGAGTAGCTTATTGAGGAAGGCTTGTTGCTGGGTAGTGAAGGCTGTCTGGGCGGCGTCTGCTTTGCTTTTTGCCAAGATTTTTTCTTTCTCCACCAAGGCGAGGCGCTGCGCCAGTGCCTTCACCCGTCTCTTGTTCTGCGTGGCCCATTCCTCGGCCCTTTTGCTCATTCCTTCCATGCTCTCCTCCTGCTTTTGTCTAGGGTTATGAGCTTCTGCTCCTGGGCCCTTAGCTCTTTGCTCATATTGTCTTGCTCTTTCTTCCCGAGACATAACTGATCGGTCATGGACTTGCGATGTCCCTTCATTGTTTCTCCCTCTTTTGTCTTCTCTCCTCTTCTTTGGCGCTCAGGTCCTCCAAATGTTGTTGTTTGTCAGCAAATCCTCCTTTCTCATCCCCGGCATGGTGTATACGTCCCTGTTCTGCTTCTTTTGCACCTTTGGTTCCAGTCCTAGTGCCTTCTCCACCAAGACGAGGTTAGACAAACCAATACTTGCTTAGCATTCTATCCTCTTGCCACTGTGACAGTGCCGCATTCGTTGTCGGGGTACCATGTGAAAGATGCGGGATCTAGGACATGGCAGTGAATTATGGTGGATGGAAGGAGAAGTGTGGACTCATGATGGAGAAGACAAAGACACTATTTGTTACACAAGTGAATTAGGTTCCAAGATTGAGACTTGGACTCATAAACACAATGTTGTGTATGTGGACAATGACATTGACACTTCACTGAAAAGAAAAGAGTACTATCATTGCATTAAGAAAAGGAAGCAAGTACAATGCTTTATAGGAAAGTAGGAAACTGCAGTAGGCACCACTGTGCATATGGGATAGGTTAGCCTGCATGTCCTTGGCCCTAAAGCTCCATACAAAGAGGCTGTCAATGAGTGTGATTGCTGAATCTCAACACCCCTCCTCAATCACAACTAGAAAGGCACAAAGTGTGTAGAGGCTGTAATAAGAACCACCTGCAAAGTGTGGGCACACCACAAACATGGTAGACACCAGAGGCTGTCGCAGAAAAGGCTAAGTGTGGGCACAAAACATGATGGACATCCAGAGGCTGTAATGAGAGTAGAAGGACTGATGAGTCTTGTCCTTCCGATCCTGATGGTCTTCATCTTCATCTTCTTCTTCATCTTTTGGTCCATGGTCTTCTTCTTCTTTCACAGTTGCAAGATAGGCCTTTTGGGACCTCTTTCTAGCATGACAGAACTTCTCAGTGTGTCCGGTCCTTTTGCAGAAGTCACAAAAGAGCGGTTCCTTTTTACCTTTGTATCTGTTGTTTACATATAATATTTGTTCATCCTTTGAAGTGCTAGGCTCTTCTTTGCTTTTAAGTTTCTTTTCTTCCTCTAGCAGAGAAGCTTTAATATCAACAAGTTGAGGATCAGGCATGTTGGTTAGAGTGGTTGATACATTATCATAAGCAGGAGGCAAACTTTTTAACAAGACACCAATACAAACATCTTCATCCATTTTTAGCTTTATTCCTGCAAGTTGAGTAAGCAGGCTTTCCATGTAGTTCAGATGGGATGCCAGGGATGTATGAGGCTTCATATCAAGTCGGAAAAATTCAATTAATAGACCATACTTAGATGACTTTGACTGTGCACCAAATAAGGTATCCAATTTATCCCAAGTGTCATGGGACGTGTCACAGACATCCACATGATGGATGTAGTTGTCGTCCAATTCCAGTTTGATGATGGCTTGTGCCTTGTCATCATTCTTCTACTAAGTAACTGCAAGGTCCGCATCTCGAGGTTTCTTCTCTTTGCCATTTGTGATGGCCCAAAGACCCTTCTTCATCAGGATGAGCTTGATGCGGGTTTGCCAAGTGTGAAACCCGACTCCTTTGAATCGAGCATTTGGAGAGTCTTTTCCCATGCTGAGGTTGCAAGATCAATAGCAAATCAACTCCAGAATTCTAAGATTTTATCAATAGAAGAGCAGATTACAATGTGTCGAGAGACACAGGTAATGACAGTGTGAAAACACACTATGTCTGTGTTGATGTTGAGCTTGATTCTTCTTGTTCGGGATCGTTCAGTCGTTCTTCAATCTTCTCAGGTCCTTCCCCTCCTTGATTTGATGCTGGGACAATGGATTAGAGTGAGATTTAGCTTGGTAAAGTGTCAGGAGTGAGAAAATGAGAGAAAAATAGAGCTTGAGAGATTTTGGCTATGGTGGAATTAGGGTTTCTGGGATAGGGGCCTGGTTTTTTTCATATTGTAGGACTTGTAGTTGATCATTTTCAAAAAAAATTATATGTCTAGGAAGCTTATGTCAAGGGCTATCAAAGCCCCATGGAAATCGTCCAGATCGCGGATAGCACGGCGCACGCAGGGAGCTCGAACAAACATGGCACAGATCTAGACAGCGACAGCGAATTTTTGCAATGCTGGAGCTGTAGATCACCAATGTTGGTGTTTAAAGTGACAAGAGGAAATGCCTGAGCCAATGAACATTTCTCCAAAAGAAATCGTGTTGAAATTTTGCATGTGGAGGGAGATCAAGAAGCTCCAAGTGAGCTGGGTCCTATTGGCTATGGAGGACACCCAAAGTAGAAGCAGAGAAGATTGACAATGCTGAACTCCAGGGTGTATAATGCTTAGGTGTGAGGTTCCATGGAGGAGGATCTTGTGTTGGGGAAGATTCCCCCAGAAGGAATCATGAAGAGATATGGTCTCTATGAGGAGATATAAGTGTTCAAAGTAGGGCATGTGTGTGTAGCTATGGCTGCCAAGCAGGGCAGTGAGAAGAAAGAGTAGGAGATGAGGTCCTAGACTTGGCCTGAGCTGGACTGAGCTCAAACTGAGCTAGATGAGAGTGAACTGAAGTTGGAGGAGCAGTGCCACGAGCATCTGTGCTCTGATACCATGTGAAAGATGCGGGATCTAGGAAATGGCAGTGAGTTAATGGTGTTTTGGAAGGAGAAGTGTGGACTCATGATGGAGAAGAAAAAGACATTGTTTGTTACACAAGTGAATTAGGTTCCAAGATTGAGACTTGGACTCATAAACACAATCTTGTGTATGTGGACAATGACATTGACACTTCACTGAAAAGAAAAGAGTACTATCATTGCATTAAGAAAAGGAAGCAAGAACAATGCTTTATAGGAAAGTAGAAAACTGCAGTAGGCACCACTGTGCATATGGGATAGGTTAGCCTGCATGTCCTTGGCCCTGAAGCTCCATACAAAGAGGCTGTCAATGAGTGTGATTGTTGAATCTCAACATGTAGGACCTGAGAAAATCCACACAGCTCGTGTGGTCGGGTTCTTGTGCGAAACTTTCCAGGTACTTCTTGAGGTTGCAGCTTTCCATGATACTCCTAGCCGCCTCTTCCTTGGCCACTAATTCTTCCAAATTGTGAATAGTTTGGAATTTCAATTGATTGTAGGCGCAGCTCTCTAGGTTGATGCTGTACCGCATTCTCTCCTCCTCCATGAAGGGGAGTCGGTGGGCTTGGTCTTGCTGCGACATTTTTTGTTCCTGTCATAAACCGTAATTTTCATTAGTGCTTACGACATAATAATTATTGATTAAGAGAAAATTCTATGCTTTTGAATGAATTCATTAAGGTCTAATGCAAATTCCCTTTTTCAGACTTTGACTTTTTGCCCTTTAATTCAAAGTTTCCATGCCCTTTTCCTACCCCATCCATTTTTCACAATGTATGTCTACGTGCTTCACTGACTTTGAATTAATTTATTGATTCTGATTTGATTCACCTTACCCCCTCCCCTTCCTGTTTGAGAAGAATCCTTCCTAGGATTGAGGGTTAGAAGGTTAAGGGCTTTCTGCATGGAGGTGTAGGGGCTACTTGTGAAGGAGCGAAGTATAGGAATTGGGGTTGTATTTCAAATGGGCTTCGTGGTCCAGGTCGGAGGATTTAATTCCCACTTGGGTGATGTATGTGAGAACATCAGTTAGGAAGTTGCCCGAGTTGACTCGGCTAGCAATGTGTAACTCCTCCTCGGTCAATAAGCAGTCAAGGTAGGGGTGTCCCTTGATGTGTTCTTCTATAGGACGGCCCCATAGTGTGGTTAACACTCGACATGAGGTTGGCGCGACGTATGTGGGGTCGTAATCTATTGTTTTGATAGTGTGTCGCTGCTCAGCGTTGGTCATTATTCGGCATCCTTCAACTTCCCATTGCACCCTAAGAGCGTACCAAGGCCTTGAGAACTGGGATTTCATCTTAGTAAGTTTTGACAGCTCTGCCACTTCTTGGTCAGTGATGGCAGAAGTGGTTCGCTGATCATACGATGTGATGAGGCGTTGTTTGATTGCTTGCTCTTTTGAGATCTCACTATTGAGCAACTTAGCAGCGGAGGTAGTGGCTTTTGCAAATGCGAATTCAAACGTTTCCCAAGAACAAGGCATCTTTTGAACTTCAGCTACGAAGGATTCATCCAATAGGCCTAAGTCGAGGCAATCGTAGCTCAGAGCTAGCAACACAAAAGTAGCGTCCAGTCGCTTAATGCAATCCACCAGGTCATCCCCTCTTTCCTCAGCTAAATCAGCTGCTAGTGAGAGAAAGGATTTCCTCTTGTAAGAGGGCCTAAGGCTTGCGGGTGGTTGGGATTGTTGAGAGAGAGAGAGAGTACAAGAGAGATACACAAGACATGCTCCCAAAGAATGATTCATATTGATGTAGAGTTAGTATATATAGGTGAGACCCAAGTCAAGTGAGAGATGATATATATAGTTGTAACATCCCCACTCAAACAAAGGTCTCTGGCTGCGAGTGAAAAAACCCTTGGGGAGAACAAGGGAAAAACCCGAGCCCCTACACATACCTACGATACAAAAATGATTTACTATAAAGTTTTCTTGAATACAATGATACATGCCTCAATAAGTGAGACAAGAACTTGGAACAATACCAAGTGCATGTCTTAATAAGCTAAAGCGAGCTTCACTAAGAGCTTTTGTGAAGATGTCTGCAACCATTTGATCACTAGGACAATGCTCCACCATAATGGAACCTTTCTTGACTTCATGTCAAACATAATGATAATGAATAGCAATATGCTTTGATTTACTATGTTGTATATAGTCTTTGGTAAGACTAATAGCACTTTGGTTATCGCATCGAAGAGGTGTACTAGATGATGAAGGATGTCCCAAATCTGCAAGTAGTTGTCGAAGCCAAACTAGCTCGTGAGCTGCTAATGATGCAGCAACATATTCGGCTTCAGTTGTAGAAACCGCAACACATTGTTGTTTCTTGCTGGACCAAGAAACCAAACATCCATTTACAAAGAAACAATTTTCACTTGTAGATCGCATGGATAAGTGTGAACTTGCCCAATCAGCTTCTGTATATCCAATAAGGTCAAGAGAAGTTGAAGAAGATAAAGAAGAATCCTCTCGACGATGATAAATAAGACCAAATTCCTTAGTACCCTTGAGGTACTTAAGAATACGTTTTGTAGCACTCCAATGAATAGTGGAAGGGGAAGAAAGATACTGTCCCGAAAAGTTAGCTGCAAATAAAATATCTGGTCTTGTGTGTAAACCAATAAATTGAAGACAACCAACAAGATTAGCAAAAGGTTGATGAATGGCTGATTCTTCATTGCGTGTTGTAGATGTACCCTTGGTAGAGCTTGAAATAATGGGAGTGTTGGCAGAGTGCGCATTTGTCAACCCAAACTTCTTAACAATATCATTAATAAACTTTGTCTAGCGAAGAAGAAGAATGCCTTGTTGTCGGTGTCGTTGAACTTGAATACCCAAACAAGAATGTATCTCACCAAGATCCACCATTTCAAATGCAGTCGATAAAAGCTTCTTCATAGCATCCAAGAATGCAATATTATTAGACACAAGAATAGTATCATCAACATATAGAGCAAGAATAATAAAATATTTGTCCTCCCTTTTGATGTAAAGATTTGGGTCAGCAAAACATGCAACAAAACCTTTAGATGTGAGGAACTGATCAATCTTAATATACCAAGCACGAGAGGCTTGCTTCAATCCATATAATGCACGATGAAGCTGGCATACAAGATGCTCCTTTCCTGCAATCATAAAACCTTCAGGTTGCTCCATATAGATTTCTTCTTCAAGATCTCCATTGAGAAAAGCCGTTTCAACATCCATTTGGTGAATTTCTAGATCAAATAGTGTTGCAAAAGCCAAAATCATACGAACAGTTGTGGAGCGCACAACGGGAGAAAATGTTTCTTGATAATCTACTCCTACAATCTATGAGTAACCTTTTGCAACAAGTCGTGCTTTGAACTTATCAAACAAGCCATCAGCTTTGGTCTTGGTTTTATAAACCCATTTACATTTGATAGGAACACGATTTGGGGGGAGTTCAGTAAGAATCCATGTACCTTTGGAGATTAAAGAATCCTACTCAGCTTGCATAGCTTCTTGCCATTGATCCCTTTGAGACGAATTGATAGCTTCCATATACAATATTGGATCCTCTTAGACAGACATAGCATCAATAAAAACATCATATTCAATAGAATAGAAAACCATGCTCTATCTCAATAGGAAGATCGACATAGATCTCCAAATTTTCATCAATCTTCTTTGGAGGTGAAGGAGGTTTATGATCATCAGAATTAGTAGAATCACAAAGCAAGTAAGGAAATGCACTAAGCAAAGACTGTGTATCATCTGAAACATCTGAAGACCATGTGCCACCCATAGTCTTCTCATTAAATATAGCATCACGACTAATGATAACCTTTTGAGAAGAAGGATCATAAAATTTATAACCTTTGAAATGATCTGAATAACTAAGAAAAATAACCTTCAAACCTGGAGGATCCAACTTATGTCGAGTGTTCTTGGGCACATGAATATAAGCAATGCAGCCAAATGTGCGAAAGTGAGAGACTGAAGGTGTCTTCCTTGTCCAAATTGTTATAGGAATTTTACTTGCAGGTGCAATAGTTGGAAGATGATTTTGAATAAAAACAGCTGTTAGAAGTGCTTCAGTCCAAAACTTTCGAGACAAACCAGAGTGTATAAGCATGCAACGTGTAGCATTAAGAATCGTGCGATTTTTGCGCTCAGCAACAGCATTTTGCTGAGGAGAATAAGGAACTGTAAACTCATGATGAATACCTTGATCCTTACAGAAGTCATCAAATAGATTGGATACATATTGACCGCCATTGTCATTGTGAAGCGTCTTTATAGAGAATCCAGTTTGAAGCTCCACACTTATCTTGTATTGTTTAAATATAGATAAAGCCTCAAACTTATGTCGAAGAAGATAGACATGTGTGTACCATGAGAAATCATCAATGAAAGTTATAAAATATCGATATTGAGACTTTGAGGCAGGAAAAGGACCGCAAATATCGGTATGAACCAAATCCAAGAGAGCACAGGAATGTGATGAAGTAGAAGTGTGGAAAGGAGAACGATGGTGTTTTCCAAGTGCACAGTACTCACATATTCCCATACGTGGATGAGATTTAAGATCCATACCTTGCACAAGACCATGACGATGAAGATCAAGAATTTTGAAAAAATCAGAGTATGCAAATCGTTGATGCCATAATTTGCAATCTGCATCTCCAGAGGCAGTAACAACATTTGCAACTGTATCGTTCAATGATAGCTCAAATAGATTACCATGTCGAGGAGCCACTGCTATAGTATGCCCGTCTTTCTCTATACGACATTGATTATGATCAAAGCCAACAAAAAAACCAAGATCAACTAGACGAGCAACCTAAAGAAGATTTCTTTGCAAATCTGGAACATGAAGAACTCCTCTTAATATTCTAGTGGATGAAACAGTCCCCAGATATAAATCACCCACTCCTTTGACTTGACAAGTTGTTTCATCCGCAAGGTAAACAAACTTCTTGACAAGAAGAGAATGATAATTGTGAAGCCACTGCGATTGGTATGTCATGTTTCCAGTGGCACCTGAATCAACGATGAATAGAGAACCATCATGAACATGAAGTACCTTTTCTAGAGAGATATCATAATGGACGAAATTGAGCTCCTGATGAGTATGATCATCATCAGTTGTAGTTTGTTGAACAATATAAGCTCGAGAATGTTCTTCATCATATCTGGGTTTATAACAACGACGAGATGGATGATCTGTATGTGCACAATAATCACAAGGAGGATTCCCCTACCTTTTCTCTCCCTAGTTCTACTATCTTAGGAGCTAAGGTCTCTACCTCTGCATTAGTGACCCTCTTTCATGTCACTAGCATTGTAGCTTCCTCAGTATTAAAAGTAATATTTGTGTGTGTTCTCTTTCTCCTTCTCCTCCGACTTTTCTTTCCCAACAAGGCTGCATCTAGGTTACTTGGCCCAGACAATGAGGATGTCTGCCTGGTTTGTCTATGCTCGCATCATGACATGTAGTGGGATGGGCGTATCCTCACTATCAAAGGTCTCCACACTGAACAGTCCCAAGGGTACTGAGGGCACATTGGCAGAACTAGTTGATGGCTTTCGTCTAGGACACTCAGGAAATAGGTGTGTGATTCCACACTCGGTGCATCGAAGGTTATCTTTGTCCTTGTTTTCCTGTTCCCTTTTTGGTCAACGTGATGAAATATGGCTGGGATGACCGCAAGTCGGATCTTGGCTTGGTCCTCTAAAGCCTGTGCCTCTTCCTCTACCTAGCACCATCACCGACACTGGTCGGTAGTCCATCAGGACTGGATTGCCTTCCTCATCATAGGATATGTATGGGTTCATGTAGGTCTCCTCTTCACTAGGTTCTTCCACATAGTGAACAGGAGCATCACTTGGTGGATGGGTTACATAGGGCCCTAGTGGTCTGGGTATGCCTGTTGGGTTCATCTCTAGCCTAGGAATGGCTGGTCTTGCATCATTTGGTGCTAGAAGTGCCACCTAGACTCCCTTGCCAAATAGGTTAGGTGGCCTGTTGCCTAAGTATGGAGAGTTGTATTGCTGGGCATATGGCAATCTCCTTGGCAGTCTGCAATGTAATGCGTCATGACCAAACCTACCACAGTTCGAGCACGGCCTAGATCTAGGATCTTGGCACTCGGCTGGGAGATGGTTACCACCATAGTGTATACACTACACATACGATCGCACAGGTTTTCTCATTTGGTCTTGCAATCATGCAAGCTCCATTCTCACCTCAGCCAGCTCCTGGTCTTGGTCAACACTCTTTCCCTTATCTTGTATGCTAGAGTTATTTCTCTCTCCTGAAACTGTTGACTGCTCTGGAGCTCTCTGACTTGTACTATCCCGACTGGTGTCCAGCCTTATTTCCTCTTCAAAGACTCTAGCTAACATGTCTTCGTGTAGAGTGGAGTTACTAGCCAAAGACTTGTAGAGCTCCTCGCTTCGAATTCCATTTATAAATACGGTAGACAGAGCCTTCTTGTTAGGTCGGTCATTTGCAGGGATCCTCTTGAAGAGGATACGCACATGAGTGACATAGTCCATTATGTCTTCCTTTTCTCTCTGACTGACATTCATCAACCGGACAATGAGATTGTTAGAGTATCCTGCCTCAGAGAATCTCTTGATAAAGAGGTCCCTAAGAGGGACAAAGTTCATGCACTCAGCTACATCTAGACTAGTGTACCGAATTCTCCCCTTATTACCTAAGCACAGACTGAAAGCTTTAGAGCGTTGTGCAAGGTTCGTGAGACCGTTTGGTTCGCAAACTTGTTCAAATTGCTCCACAAAGCTATATGGCTCATTGCTAGGTTCATACTTGTCTAGTTGCTTTACTACAATAGGGATTCTAGATTGCTTCTTTGCCCCTTACGTGACCCCTAATCCTGAGAGTAATGCCGTGGCCAAGGCTGTTGCACTCTACTCAGGGGACGTATTGTCCATGAGCCGCTTGGCTACGAGTTCACTCAACGATAAGTCAGCCTCTGCTGCTCGTTCTCTCTCTGCATTTGGCCTTGCTTTGGCTGCACCAACCAAGGCTAGCACATGCCAAGCCTCGTACATGTCTACATCTTGTTGGAGTTTCCTAGCCTTCTGCTTGTGATTATAGGCAATGACACTCTCTAGCTCCTTTCTAATTGCCTTTTTTTCCTCTTCTAGGCTTGCTACCACTTCCTCTACTGGTATGCCCTGAACTACCGTCCTAGTCAACAAGTCGTACTCATTGACTAACTCCTGCACTAAGACTGGGAATTCTCCCAAGTCTAGTTGGTCCTCTCCTTGTCCACCTCGTGATCTTGACATTGCTCCCACTTCCAGCTCCACAAGGTCGTCGATCAATTTGAGTAGATCTAGCAGCATCTGATCCTCTATGTTGTTGCCTTCTGGATCTTCGTGTCCTCTTAAGGTCTTACTAATGGGGCTCTCAGGCATCCAACTATGTTTTGGGATCTTTTCCTAATAGTGGATTCCTTGATGTTATTATATCTCCTGATGAGTTCCTTGTTATTGAAAGCAGTTGTCAATCTTATTCACAAGTTGTGCTTCGTGCTTTCTAGTGCTCAGTGCGAAAACATGCTTTTTCTTTTCTTGTAGTGCACCTTTGGTGATAAAATCAAAAGTGAGGTGCAGATGCAAAAAATGCTCAATGCAAAATCCAATCTTCCCCTCACATTCGTAGCCTGATATGGCTCTAAGCGCAGGTTCTGGCTGATCTAAGGTCTTACTAAAAGTCCATGCTACGTTCTCTATTCTACTTCAGGGTTGGTTGGTTGGTTACCGAAAGTCAATTCAAGTTCTAAAGTCGGTCTGCTCGCTGTTTGAGGTGAATCCTCGGTTATCCTGTCTGGTCTCTGGCTTCTAAGGGCTAAATTGGGTTTCCAGGGGGTGTCAGAGATGTGAACAGGTTGGCTAGGACTATCATGCAGGTTCAAAAACCCTCTATTTTAAGTTCTGGTAAAGTGATCTGATTCTGGGAATCAGACGGGCTGGTCCGATTTTGAGACTCGGACAGGGTGGTCTGATTCTAGGAATCGGACAGGGTGGTTCAATTTTGAGACTCGGACAGGGTGGTCCGATTGTGAAAATTGAACAGTCTGATTTCTACTTTGGTTTGATTTCCCTAGTCGGACAGGGGTCTGACTCCAGCGATAGGAGGAGTGGTCCAATTGTGGCGCTAGGACCAATGGTCCGATTCTCATACTAGGAAAAGTGGTTCGATCCTTGCAATTGGTCTGATTTTGAGACTAGGACACGTGGTCCAATTTTGGCACTGGGTCCGATTCCTGGAATCGGATCGGACGGGGTGGTCCGATTCTTGCAGTCGAGGTGGTCGAATTCTCGCAGTCAGACGGTCCGATTCTCGCAGTCCGATGGTCCGACTCTAGAAATCGGATGGTCTGATTCTGGGAATCGGACCCAGACAACTTGGTCCGACTACGCAGAGGACAGCCCGCGGGTTGCGCGTGATGACTCAAGCTGAGCGCCTACTCCATGGAATCATCTAGTGCCTTCCATATAGGTTCAAAATACTACAAGGAAATGCCAGACATACCTGGAATCACTATGGTGCTCGAATTATCAAACAACACTCTAGAATTTGTGTCCTTATTTCCCTGTTTCCAGTAGCAGTAGAACCCTTTCTCATAGCTCCTAGTGAATGTGGTGAAGGTGTTATCTAACACCTTGATGCATGTCACTATGTCATCTCTCGAGGTCTCAGCAAGATCCTTGGCCACTGAAAGGAAATATCGTCTTTCATATGAAGGCTTAAGACCTGCTGGTGGTGATGGTGCAATTGGGTTGGAGAGTGGTGACTCCATTGTGATGGTGTCACAAATGGGACTTTGCACTCAGAAGCACTTTGAGATGGTGCCGGGGGCTCCAGTGGCATAGGAGGTGTGCTGCATTCTATCTGAGCCGGCATGGACGTGCTCAACTCCTCTGACTTGGATAATTCTGGGGCATCTAGCTTTGGACGATAAATGAGTCACAACTGGTGCTGGTCCAGCTTGCTTTGCAGCCTGGGCTCTGTATGTGCAAGCCTCTCTAGTTGGAGTGAGGTTTCTTAGAGTTGAGCCTCTTGAATGTCCACTCTTAGGCACCCATATCTAGGGGTTTCCCTCATATCATCCTTGTGCTTGCAAGAGATCTTTGGGGATCCATCGCAGCATGGTCATGCGGCTACATCGATAGCATCTGAGCTACCTCTTAGGCTGTGACTGATAGTTTTTACATTTAGAAGCATGTTTTTGCGGTTTACAAGGAGGTGGCCCTTATCGTTTTGGCACCCATATGAGCGTGGACTCTTTGGCCTTGTGAATGGCCTTGGTGGGCTTGGTTCTAGCAGTTTGAGCATGGGGTGAGATATCACAGCCCTTCTCCCTAGGCTTGGTCATAGGCGTGGTCGTAGGGGTCTCTATTGGTGGCTTTGCAATTGTAGAAGGATCAAGATAACCCTTGTTGAAAGTAGTCACTATGTGCACATTGCCTATAGCAAGATTGATGCGATCTAGGTTATAGTCCACATTGCAGTTCGTCTGCTTTTTAAAAGTGTGACCTAGTACTAACTTATTACCAGCCCCTTTAGTGTTTGGCAACACATAAAAGAAGACTGGTATACTGTCAGACTCGATAGAGACAACCACTTTGCATTTTCCTAAGAGTGAGTAAGTGTTGCCCCCAAATGGGCTGAGTTTAGCATTTGTGGGATGTAATTTAGATTGACCAATGCGTGGATATTATAGTCGGCACCTTCGTCGATCAAGGCATCAAAAGAATACGTTCATTCTGCAATGACCGTGATTTGTAGGTAGGCAGGTGCCATTGCTTCTTCATTTGGATCTGTCAGTTCGGTAATAGTGGCCACGTAGACGTTGACAGGGGCTTCAAGCATAGGTGCGCGAAACGGATGGAAAGGAGGATAGTACTTTTTCATGCGACTGCCATTGAAAAAGCCTATTCCTTCACCTTCGAGCATCTCTAATTCAACATTGCCTATTCTACTAATTGTACGTACTCGGAAAGGTCCTAGTCCTCGAAATTTCATTTTCTGTTTGTGACCCTTCACAGAGTATAGTAGAACGATGTCCCCCTGATCAAAGTTGCGTTGTTTGACATGCTTGTCAAATCACATCTTTCTTCGTGCCTTCTTACGAATCAGAGCATGAGTGACTAAGAGTCGCGTCTCCATGAGACGCTCTAACTCCACTAAGTAGTTGGTCCAAGCCTTTCTTCCCTCCCAACACTCCTGGGCTGCTATCCTTAAGCTAGAGACAAAGAACTCTAAGGGTAGAATGGCCTCTGTTCCATAAGTCACCCTAAAGGACATCTTTCCTACAACCGTCTTATAAGCTGTACGATAGGCCCACAAGGTTGCCATTAATTTGTTATCCCATTCACTTCGTGATGTGGTTACCACCTTCATAAGCAATTTATTCTTGGATTCTTCTTGGCCATTTTCTTGAGGGTAGTAGGGTGAGGACCTTCTATGAATGATTAGGAAGGTCGAGAGCAGGTGGGATATCACTTCATTAATGAAGTGCGTGCCCTGATCACTTACTAGTTCAATTGGACAACCAAAATGTGAAAGGACCTGCTCCCACAAGAACTTTGCAGTGGTTCTAGCATCGTTCTTCCTAATGGCTCTTGCCTCTGCCCACTTTGTCAGGTAATGAGTTGCCACAATGATGTAGCGTGCCAAGGAGTACTGTGTTGCAAGACTGATAGGTCCAATGAAGTCAATGCCCCATTTTTCGAAGGGTTATCGTGCTATTACGGGGGTCAATTCCATCTCATCCTTGCGCATAGGCACCTTAGTCCTCTGGCACTCATTGCAGTGTTTTACAAATTTAATAGCATCACAGAATAGGGTAGGCCACCATAGTTGGGATTGTAGCACCTTACGGGCTATTGTATCCCCACTAAAGTGTTCTCCAGCTATTCCACCACGTGCGTCTCTCAATACATTGTGCATCTCATGCTCACATACACATCTACGCAACAAACTATCTTGTCCTAGCCTATACAGGCGATCAGTTGGTATGGCTGGATCTTTAAGATAAGCCTCCTCAGCCTGGCTTTCTCAATAGGTCTCTTAGGTAGACCATTCTCTAGCACTTGAACTACATTATCGGCCCAATATGGCATCAGATCGGCTCTAAACAAGTCTCTTTTGCTAGATAGGCCAAAGAGATGAGCGTCCGGTAGGTCATCAGGTATGCCTTGTCCAATAGCTTCTCCTGTGGGTATGCAAGACATGTGATCAGCCATGTAGTGCTGCTTTCCCTTACGTACAACCACAGAGAAATTGAATTATAACAAGAGAAGTAACCATCTAGCTATGTAACCTGTAGTGCACTGCTTGTTCATGAGATAAAGCAAGGCTTGATGGTCAACGAAAAAGACGAAGGGGGTGGCCAACAGATAATGCCTAAATTTCTTTACAGCAAACACCATGGCTAACCCTTCCCTTTCTGTAGTGGAATAGTTCATCTACATTTCAGTGAGTTGCCTACTGGCAAAACTCACGGGGTAATCTAGCAAACTTAGAGGCATCTATGTGTACATGAAATGTTATGCTCCAGTCTGGGGCTCGTAAGATTGGTGTAGTGGTGAGAGCCTTCTTCAACTCTTCATATGCATGCTGGCATTCCTCAGTCCACTCGAATATGATTAGTAGCTTGTACAATGGTTTAGCAATCAGTGCGTAATTCAGTACAAAGTGTTGATAGTATCTCATATGGCCTAAGAAACACTGAACGCCCTTGTAGTTAATGGGTGGTGGTAGGTCGACAATGACCCTAACTTTTGAGAAGTCAGTGGCAATGTCGTTCTTTGACACTACGTGCCCTAGGATACATCCATGCTTCACCCAGAACTGGCACTTTAAGGGGTTCAACGAGAGGTTGTATAACTGACACCGTTCAAAGACAACTCTCAACTTTTCTAAGTGTTCGACCCAACTAGAGTGTACACATAAGTCATCTACGAACACCTCTAGCTCGCATCTAAGCATATCCTTGAAGATGGTGCACAATAATCGTTGAAAGGTCGCAGGCGCATTCATTAGCCCAAAGGGCATAAGGATGTGGGCAAATACACCCCACTCTGTGGCAAAGGCAATATTGTGCCTATTGTCAGGGTGCACTTGCACTTGATTATAGCCAGAGAAGCCATCTAGGAAGCTATAGCTTCTTTGCCTGCTACCCTCTCTAGCATGTGCTTGGTATACGGTAAGGGGTAGTTGTCCCTCTTCGTAGCGGCATTAACTTTCTTTCACGCACACTCAAATTTTACCATTCTTTTTCATAAGGATTACTATAGGTGATACCCAATCCGTGTACTCAATCTCATATATAAATCCCACCTTCATGAGCTTACCGATTTCCTCCTTCATTGCATAGGCGTGTTTGGGATTCATAGGGCAAGGTCATTGCTTTGTTGGCACCACATCTAGAACCATTGGGATATTATGGGTCACGTCGACATACTCTCGTAGGAGAGCAACAAGTTTAGCCTCCTCATGCGTAGTCAAGTTTTCAGCAATGAACATAGGTCGAGGCTTCTCGCCTTCCCCTGCCAAGTTGACTTCCTTGACCTTGGCGGGTCCCTCAATTGGCTCATTGGTTTGCCCTTGTCTGCTCCTAGTAGAATCACCACTCTATCACCCTTCTTAAACTTTGTGAAGCATTGGGGGAGATCCTGTGGCTTCTTTTGCCTCTGTGCTTCTGAGTCCTTAGTTCACTTCCTGGCCTTCTCCTTTAGCCATCTATGCCTTAGGTGGGCTGGCAAGTCCCCTTTGGTGCATTTGACCCTAGAGGGCTGGGGTATCTCGGGATCACTCTCCGTACTGACTTCTGACTTCGAGTTAAACTTGCATCCCTCGGTTGAGGAAGGAGTTTCACCAGGGGGTCGTAATTCAGTAGGTGTATCTGTCTTAAGCATTGGAACTACCAATGGTTGCACCACTCCTGCCTCCTCGTAATCCATGGCTCCTATGTGCTCCAACCACTATCTATCGCACTCCATCTGCATGACTCCTCTTTCATTCCAGCCTGCCCTTTCCCTTATAGGCCTAGAGTCTGCCTTGATCTGCTCGATCATTCTCCCTTCAGTGTCATATTCTATCATGTCTAACTCGTCTTCACTCTCGTCTCCAATAGAGCGGCAGCCCTCATACTCCTCATCATCATAGTCTTGCCCCTCTGACTTCTCGTCATCCCCTAGGCTTTCCTCTCCAATCTCCTTTTCGTCAGTGACTAAAGTCCAATTGTATAATAGGTCAAGATCGTAAATTTTGGTCCATTTCCACTCAGGCTTAGCTAAAAGATCACTTAGGGGTCTCAGATTGGTAGCCATGTTGCCCTTAAGTTTATCAGTCATGTTTATGATTTCCTGAAGCTCGAGCTTGTTGTTGGGGATATGGAACGAGACCAGTTTCCGTGGGTTACGTGAGCTTCCTGCCATCATGCAAAGTGGCACAATGGGCTCCCTTGCTGGCATGCTTGGGGATTTAGCAGCTTGCCTATATAGCTCTTCCTCATCTGAGAACGGTAGGTCAATGGTTGCCAAGACGTGCATCCAATCTCGCTCGTCCTCAGGGCAAGGAATGTACTTGGTCAATGACCCATAGGGCTTGCTTGCCTATGTATCACCTTTTAGCATGGTTGAGATAGCATCAAGGTCAGTTGGGGTAGTCTTCCAGGTATCCATCTCAACCCTTACCATTTCTATTCTATTCCCCAAGAAGATGAGATTGTTACCCCAATCTTCAATAAGTCGAGCGTTCCTCATCCAGGGTCAGCCTAGTAGTATGTCATAGTACACTCCCTTCATGAAAATGAAGTTCACAGAAAATTGCACCCCTGCGACCTTCACTAGCCAGTTCTTTAGGACCCCGAATGGTGTGACCTTCATTCCGGTGGCCAATGTGACATTGAACCTAGCCGTTTCTATGGGTGGGTTTCCGCAAGCGTGTAGAACTGCCTGGCTCAAGACACTGACACTGGCGCTTGTGTCTACGATTCCTTTTCGTGTTACATCACCCAAGGCTAAGATAGGTAAGAGTGCATGTATCTCAGTGCCTTCCCAGAAACCATTGACGTGCAGTGACCTTAGAACTGAGTGTAGCGTTAGGCTTGGAATCTGCGTGACTGCGTCCTGCTTTTGCAAGTCAGTAGCAGTGTGCTCCTCTTTTCCCTCCACCCAGTGCTTTAATTCTTGCCATAAGAAAGGGTGCTGCCAAAGCAGACCTCCTAGGCTCAAGGTTACTAGCATGGTTACTAAAGTGGTGAGGAGGTTGCTGGGTGGTTGCCTTCCTCCTTGGTTAGCACTCTTTGGCCATATGTCTTAGTTAGCTTGTTGACATGCTTCTTCCTAGTCTTGCCTCTGTGGCATCTCATGTGGTGTTGGTACGTTCCCTGATTGAGGTCATGATGGTGAAACGGGTGCACTCACACTAGAGAGATCTTCAATTTGGTCTTCCAGTATGGGTCTCTCTGTCCTTAAGGTGTTCATGGGCATCCTTGACCCACTCTTTCACTTTGGCTATAGCCTCGAGTTGCCGTTTGGGGTGGGGGTATTCCCCTACCTTGGCACTCCCTAGTTCTGCTGTCTTAGGAGCTGAGGTCTCTACCTCTACATTAGTGACCCTCTTTCCTGTCACTAGCATTGTAGCTTCCTCAAACTTAAGAGTAATCTTTGCATCTATTCTCTTTCTCCTTCTCCTCTGACTTTTCTTTCCCAATGAGGCTGCATCTAGGTTACTTGGCCAAGGCAATGAGATGCCTGCCTGTTTTGTCTGTGCTCACATCATGACATGTAGTGGGATGGGCATATCCTCACTATCAAAGGTCTCCACACTGAACAGTCCCAAGGGTAATGAGGGCACATTGGCAAAACTAGTCGATGGCTTTCTTCTAGGACAGTCAAGAAATATGTGTGTGATTCCACACTCGGTGCATCGAAGGTCAGCTTTGTCCTTGTTTGCCTGTTCCCTTTCTGGGCAGCATGATGAAATATGGCCGGGATGACCGCAAGTCCAGCATGAGATTGGATCTTGGCTTGGTCCTCCAAAGCCTCTACCTCTTCCTCTACCTAGCACCATCACCAGCACTGGTTAGTAGTCCATCAGGACTGGATTGCCTTCCTCATCATAGGATATGTATGGGTTCATGTAGATCTCCTCTTCACTAGGTTCTTCCACATAGTGAACAGGAGCATCACTTGGTGGATGGGTTACATAGGGCCCTAGTGGTCTAGGTATGCCTGTTGGGTTCATCTCTAGTCTAGGAATGGCTGGTCTTGCATCATTTGGCGCTGGAAATGCCACCTGGACTCCCCTGCCAAAGAGGTTAGGTGTCCTGTTGCCTAAGTATAGAGAGTTGTATTGCTGAAAATATGGGAATCTCCTTGGCAGTCTGCAATGTAATGTATCATGACCAAACCTACCGCAGTTCGAGCACGGCCTAGAATTAGGATCTTGGAACTCGACTAGGAGGTAGTTACCGCCAAAGTGTTTACATTGCACATGCGACTGCACAGGTTTTCTCATTTGGTCTTGCAATCGTGCAAGCTCCATTCTCACCTCAGCTAGCTCCTAGCCTTGGTCAACACTCTTTCCCTTATCTTGTATGCTAGAGTTCTTTCTCTCTCCTGAAACTCTTGACCGCTCTGGAGCTCTCTGACTTGTACTGTCCCGACTGGTGTTCCTCATGCTTTGCTCCCTAAGCTGATTGTCCACCCTTATTGCCTCTTCAAAGACTCTAGCTAACATGTCTTGGTGTAGAGTGGAGTTACTAGCCAAAGCTTTGTAGAGCTCCTCGCTTTGAATTCCATTTATAAATATGGTAGACAGAGCCTTCTCGTTAGGTCAGTCATTTGCAGGGATCCTCTTGAAGAGGATACGCACATGAGTGACATAGTCCCTTATGTCTTCCTTTTCCCTCTGACTGACATTCATCAACCGGACGATGAGATTGTCAGAGTATCCTGTCTCAGAGAATCTCTTGATAAAGAGGTCCTTAAGACGGACAAAGTTTGTGTGCTCAACTGTATCTAGACTAGTGTACCAAATTCTCCCCTTATCACCCAAGCACAGATCGAAAGCTTGAGAGCGTTGTGCAAGGTCCGTGAGACCGTTTGCTTTGCAAACTTGTTCAAATTTCTCCACAAAGCTATATGGGTCATTGCTAGATTCATACTTGTCTAGTTGCTTTGCTACAATAGGGATTCTAGATTGCCCCTTTGCCCCTTGCGTGACCCCTAATCCCGAGAGTAATGTGGCGGCTAAGGCTATTGCACTCTACTTAGGGCATGTATTGTCCATGAGCCGCTTGGCTACGAGTTCACTCAATGATAAGTCAGCCTCTGCTACTCGTTCTCTCTCTGCATTTGGCCTTGCTTTGGCTGCATCAACCAAGGCTAGCACATGCCAAGCCTCGTACATGTCTACATCTTGTTGGAGTTTCCTAGCCTTCTGCTCATGATTATAGGCAATTATACTCTCTAGCGCCTTTCTAATTGCCTTTCTTTCCTCTTCTAGGCTGGCTACCACTTCCTCTACTGGTCTGCCCTGAACTACCGTCCTAGTCAACAAGTCATACTAATTGGCTAACTCCTGCACTAAGACTGGGAATTCTCCCAAGTCCAATCGCCTCGTGATCCCGACATTGCTCCCACTTCCAGCTCCACAAGGTCCTCGATCAATTTGAGTAGCTCCGGCAACGTCCGATCCTCTATGTTGTCGCCTTCTGGATCTTCGTGTCCTCTTAAGGTCTTACTGATCGGGCTCTCAGGCATCCAACTATGTTTTGGAATCTTCTCTTAATAGTGGGTTCCTTGACGTTATTATATCTCCTGATGAGTTTCTTGTTATTGAAAGCAGTTGTCAATCTTATTCACAAGTTGTGCTTCGTGCTTTCTAGTGCTCAGTGCGAAAACAGGCTTTTTCTTTTCTTGTAGTGCACCTTTGGTGATAAAATCAAAAGTGAGGTGCATATGCAGGAAATGCTCAATGCAAACTCCAATCTTCCCCTCACATTTGTAGCCTGATATGGCTCTAAGCACAGGTTCTGGCTGATCTAAGGTCTTACTAAAAGTCCATGCTGTGTTCTCTATTCTGCTTCAGGGTTGGTTATCGAAAGTCAAGTTCTAAATTTGGTCCGCTCAGTGTCTAGCTGTTTGAGGTGAATCCTCAGTTATCTTGTCTAGTATCTGGCTTCTAAGGGCTAAATTGGGTTACCAGGGGGTGTCAGAGATGTGAACAGGATGGCTAGGATTGTCAGCAGGTTCAAAAACTCTCTATTTTAAGTTCTGGTAAAGTGGTCTGATTCTGGGAATCGGACGATGGGCTGGTCCGATTTTGAGACTCGGACAGGGTGGTCCAATTCTGAGAATCGGACAGGGTGGTCCGATTTTGAGACTCGGATAGGGTGGTCCAATTGTGAAAATCAAACACTCTGATTTCTACTTTGGTCTAATTTCCCTAGTTGGACAGGGGGGTCTGACTCGTGCGATAGGAGGAGTGGTCCGATTGTGGCACTAGGACCAATGGTCTGATTCTCACACTACGAAAAGTGGTCCGATCCTTGCAGTTGGTCCGATTTTGAGACTAGGACACGTGGTTCAATTTTGGCACTGGGTCCGATTCTTGGAATTGGATCAGACGAGGTGGTCCGATTCTCGCAGTCAAGGTGGTCCCATTCTCGCAGTCGCATGGTCCGACTCTAGAAATCGGATGGTCCGATTCTGGGAATCGGACCCAGACAACTTGGTCCGACTGTGCAGACGACAGACCGCGGGTTGCACACGATGACTCAAGCTCAGCGCCTACTCCATGGAATCATCCAATGCCTTCCATATAGGTGCAAAATACTACACGGAAATGCCAGGCATACCTGGAATCACTGTGGTGCTCGAATCGAACAGCACTTTAGAATTTGTGCCCCTATTTCCTTGTTTCCAGCAGCAGCAGAACCGTTTCTATTTTCCTTCTTTTTCCTATCCTAATCTTAACCTAATGCAACAAAAATAGAAAACAGAGATGGAGATGGATGGTCCTACTCTAATATTCAACAACAAATCAAAATACTTACTTGCTCCAAGGATTAAAACCTCCTAAATCTCCTAACTATCTTGAGCACCGATTCAGGCTGCAAACCCTACTTCTATGCTCGATTCAATGCGCGTGGCGCTCAAGGCTTGATTCTGTCGATCCCCACAATGGAACCAAAATGAAGGGGAGCTACAGAGCTCTACCCGAGACCTACGGACCGCTTATTGATCAAGTGTTTCAAGCCGAGCAGCCATGTCTACCTCTCACATAGTCGACGTGCAATGCCTACCTTACGGGTGTAGTGAGCTTACCTTGATGCTCGATCGATTTTCCTCCTCTCTCTTGCACTCCGATAGCTCCACGATCCTTACGGTAAGCTCAAGAAACCTCAAGCCCTCTCCGTCAAGCTTCATCCTCCATAGCCATGCGAGAAAAGAGAAGAGAAGAGAAGAAGAGAAGATGAAGAGAGAAGATGGGGAGCTTCTTCTCCACAATCCCTCACTCTCACACACTCACTCCCTCAATCCCTCACACTCCCTCAATCCCTCATTCAAGCACAAGCAAGAAGGCAAGAAACAAGAGAAGAAGAAGAAGAAGCTTTGGCCACAAACAAGAATGATCCTCTCATTCACTTTTGAACTTTATATACATGCCCTACTTTTTGGGTGGTCATCCCCACTTTTTACATGGCCGGCCATTAGCCTAGGCCCTCTTTTCCTATTTCCCACCATTCTAACTTATCCCATTCCCAACTAGTGCATACAATTTGCACAGGAGTGAGCCTGGAACTCTTTTACAAGGATTCGGGAGCGCTTTCACAATTAATGGTGCACTTTTACTCTTTTCTTTTCTCGAGGCGACATTGAGGCCTTATGGAGAGGTTGTCATTAAAAATTTTTATGGTCTGACTTCCATCCCTGGCCCCTTTTCCTTCCTTTGTCCTGTGCCCTTTCGGTTATCTCCTTTTTCCATTTTCTTGCTCCTCTATGTTGCAGTAAACAAGTACTGTTCTATCACCCAAATTCTAGCTAAATATCAAGGTATTTGCTTTTGAATCATCTGGATGGTGGATTGTGGAGCTACACTACATTTATTTTCTTTAAATGTGTGAAAGATTGAATTTAATGCCCACAACCTCTAAGCTTGTGATTGCACATATATGGACTCTAGCTCCATGTCCTATTCCTTGCCATGTCCAACCCAAGCTCCATGACCCCATGCTTGTGTCCTTGATTGTTATAGTTTCCTTCTATGTGAGGATTTCAAAGAGTGTTAGCATAGGCATTTATTCTCATGTTGGGAAATTGAGCATGTAACTGGCTAGGTTGGTTGCATTTGAAGCACGTGGAACATTATTCCAAATTTTTTTATTGTTGTTATTGTTGCCATAGTTCTAGGGAATGTTAGAAAATTTTATGTGTCCTTGATTAAGTTTTCCCTACTAGTTTACTTTAGTTGTTTTGGCATAGGGAAACCTTTTCAATCTATTATACTACCTTAGAAGAGTAGTTGCCAGTGGGTGTGCTCTCATCAAAGTATCTTCTAGGTCCATGGGCCTCATAGCTTCCAACTACCTATTGTTGAGAGGTTGGTTAAGGCCTTGATAGAAACACACAACCTATTGGCTCATGAAGATCTCAGGTGCAAACTTTTGTAGAGTCAAAAATTAAGAATAATAGTCTTTGACGAACATCAATGCTTGATGCTTGTAGCTAAAGAACTCATTCATTTTAGTGACTAATAAGCAAGAGATAGATATTAGCTTTGAACTCCTGCCTAGATTTTTCTCCATGTCACATTGGATTAGAGACAACCTTGTCACAACTCCATTATTTCCACCATAGATGTGCATCTCTTGTAAGTCTTAGTTGAGCAATCATTACTCGATTTGCTTGACTGGTTCTCACAACAAAGAAATAATCCTTCATCTACTCAATCAAAGTGTTTGCACTTATTTCTACTCTTGTTCCATTTCTATTAAACTTAGGTAGCTTGACTTGTTTGAGTAGAAATCTCCTCTCTTACTCTTCTAACAAGTTAAGGATGTTGAGAGAGAGAGAGAGTACGAGAGAGATACACAAGACATGCTCCCAAAGAATAATTCATATTGATGTAGAGTTAGTATATAAAGGTGAGACCCAAGTCAAGTGAGAGATGATATATATAGTTGTAACATCCCCACTCAAACAAAGGTCTCTGGCTGCGAGTGAAAAAACCCTTGGGGAGAATAAGGGAAAAACCCGAGCCCCTACACATACCTATGATACAAAAATGATTTACTATAAAGTTTTCTTGAATACAATGATACATGCCTCAATCAGTGAGACAAAAACTTGGAACAATTCCAAGTGCATGTCTTAATGAGCTAAAGCGAGCTTCACTAAGAGCTTTTGTGAAGATGTCTGCAACCATTTGATCACTGGGACAATGATCCACCATAATGGAACCTTTCTTGACTTCATGTCGAACATAATGATAATGAATAGCAATATGCTTTGATTTACTATATTGTATATAGTCTTTGGTAAGACTAATAGCACTTTGGTTATCGCATCGAAGAGGCGTACTAGATGATGAAGGATGTCCCAAATCTGCAAGTAGTTGTCGAAGCCAAACTAGCTCGCGAGTTGCTAATGATGCAGCAACATATTCGGCTTCAGTTGTAGAAACCGCAACACATCGTTGTTTCTTACTGGACCAAGAAACCAAACATCCATTTACAAAGAAACAATTCCCACTTGTAGATCGCATGGATAAGTGTGAACTTGCCCAATCAGCATCTGTATATCCTGACGAAGGAAATTCGGTATGGCAGCCTCTATACTATGCCAAACTCCCTTCTGCCACAAAGTGAATGAGATAAGGGCACCACCTAGTCATGGAAGAGCGGACTAGGACGCTATGCAAGAGGGAGAGGAGATTGTAAGGGAGAAGAGATGAAAACTAAGAGAGGAAGAGAGAGAGTGAGTGAGTGAGAATGAGAGAACTACGAAAAAATAGATGAATCAATAAACTTAAGAGATGGAGAACCCTCGGGACATAACCAATATACACAATATGGACACCAATATCCTGGGCTTATTACATTGTAGAGCATACATAAGCTATAGTAAGAGAAGGAATTCCATAAGCTCATGAAGGAGAATGGGGAAGGCTCAATAGGGCTGAAGGAGGCCTCTTTGCTCTCTCTCCTCTTCTTCTTACAAATTACAAAGGAGAAGGCCTCTTTATATAGGCCTTGAGGGTGTTTAGGGAGGAGGTTAAGATGTAATAGGAATTAACACCACCAAAGCTGCATTAAGGCGGTTCCACCAATATGGAAGCTCCATCTAGATGTTTTGTTGACCAATTTGTACTTAATCAAGCTCCATCATAGGTGAGTTGTCTCCATTCTCCCCCCCATAGCTTGAGTCCAAGAGCTCTCCTATAAAAAAATATAGAGAATCTTCATAAAATAAGATCATATCTAGCAATAATAGAGAGAGAGTAATGAGAGTTCATACATTACTACTACAACTAAGGATGATTTGAGGGTGATTTAGGAGGGGAATTCTAATGGTTTATTAGCTTGAGAGAGAGGATAAGAGAGGGGAAAGGGTTGGGGGTCTAATGAATGATGTTTTATGGAAGTGTTAAGTGTGGGGAAGAAAGTATGGATGTGTATTAAATTGGAAGGTGGTCTCCACTGCAGTTGGAAAAAGTTGGCATCCACCATTTTGGCCATATCTCCCGACTCGTAGCTCCAAAAAATTATAAAAAAATACCAGCCAAAACTTCAGCTCACGCGCTACAACTTTCATGTTGAAAAGTTTTTTTGGATCGGAGTGGAAGTATTTTTAAAAAATCTTACAAAATCATGTGCCTGATTTTTCTTCCACTAATGCTTCCAAGAAGGGTCCCATTTGGTTGAATTGTCATAAGGCTCCAAAGTCATGACATTATGAGCCTCACATGCCCTTTGGATGGATCCAAATCCATTTCATATCTTTCCTTTTCACATTATACATTTTCCCTTCACCTTCCTCCATTGATCTTTACTCTTCACCCCCCCTTGGTAAACCGGTCCATGAAATATTTTCATCCAGTGATTTCTTGGATTTCCCAAGAGGTTGTTCCCACCCTCTTCTTTATTTCAAAGCTCCAAATGTACAAAAAATCAACAAAATGTTAGACAAATATTTTTTGTGATTTTCTCGGATCATATAGCCCCCCCCAACCTGGCTAGAGGTATTTATGCCTCTAGACACTCTTTGGTATCTTGAGCTAACCCCACCCTGATGTGATAGGGTTTTAAGCGCCATCCATTTACACTGGTCTTGTGAACTTTTCCCTCAATGTCTTGAAGTTTGTAGGAGCCATTGTTGAATTTTTTTGTGACCCAAAACGGTCCCTCCCACCGGTAGAGAAACTTGCCATCCTTTCTTTTATCAAAGCGATTGTCATATCGAAGCACTAAAGATCCCTCCTTGATGTTTTTATCTGTTAGCTTCTTGTTGAAATTTTCTCTACGCTTCTCAGCTTCCTGGGAGTAGTGGTTGATGGCTTCTTCACGATCCAATTGTAGCCTCTCTAGGTCCAGTAATCTTTGATGTAACTTCTCCTTTTGAGAGCCTACTGTGCCACCTAATACTCGAAGGCTAGCTAATTTTACCTCAATAGGCAAAAGAGCCTCTTGTCCATAAACTAGATGAAAAGGTGTGAACCCTAACATGGTTTTGAAGGAGGTTCTGTAAGCCCATAGAGCTCCACTAAGGTGCTTGTCCCAATCCCGGGGCCTTGAATGTACCTGTTTGCTGATGATTTTACAAATCATTCCATTTACCTTTTCGACCAATCCATTGCATTGAGGGTAGTAAGGGGTAGAGTGTCGTCGTTGAATATTTAGCTTTTGCATGAGTTCACCCACCACATTAGCTCTAAACCCTGGTCCTCTATCTGATAGTATTTCAAGAGGGGTACCAAACCTACAACAAATGTGATCAAATATGAATTTACTCACTTCCTTAGCAGTGATTCTTCTAGTTGGCATAGCCTCGGCCCATCTAGTCATGTAATCTACCCCCATGATAATATACTCTTTTCCTGATGGAGTGCGTGGTAGAGGCCCTATGGCATCAATTCCCCACTTCTCAAAGGGTCCATAGACCTTGATTGGGGTTTGGGGTTCTGCTATGAGCCGTCGTGGTCCTAATTTCTGACATTCTTCACATGTTTGACACCAATATTTGACATCTCGGTGTAGACTGGGCCAAGTAAAGCCGGCTTGTAGAACCTTTCTACTTGTGATGTCGTGTGCAAAGTGGCCTCCACACACATCATCATGGCAAGCTTTTAAGATTTCTTCAATTTTCCATTTTGACGGCACTTTCCTAAGCACACCATCCTTACCAAGACAATACAAACTGTCATTTACTATGCGATATCTTGTAGCCTTCCGAGCTAGCCACTGTCTTTCTCCCTTAGTCAGGTGTTTGGGAGCTTCTCCTTGTTCTAAGAGATGTAGAATATCTTCTAAGTCTTCCTTGCCTTGTCGAAGTGGGGGTTTGATAGCCACTGCTCCCACCATTGACTCATTCAGCTTTGATGATGCTAGATGGTCGGCATCTTTGTTCTGGTCTCTTGGCACATGATGTACTTGTGCCTCCCTAAATCTTCTCATAAGAGATTTGGCCTCTCTCATTTTACTAGAGAGGTTTGTATTTTTGCATGCCCATGTACCTTGCATCTGCCTTACCAATAGCATGGAGTCTCCAAAAGCATTCAATCTCTCGATTGAATTACTAAGACACCAACAAAGACCATGAATTAAAGCTTGATATTCTGCCTCATTGTTAGAGTGGACACCTTCCAAGATGATTCCTTCACAATAGATTTTCTCTCCTAAAGGAGAGAAAACAACGATGCCTGCGGCTGCCTTATCCTTAGTTCTCTTGTATGCACCATCAAAGTAGAGGCTATAAGCATCTACAAGAGTTTTTATGGATGGGGGTGGTGGAAGGTTCTTTCTTTTCACCACGAGATTTTTCTCATAGCACCTATTTGTCAAAATATCAGCCAAGCATGCCCGAGTTGTTTTTTCAACCTGCACTGTATAGTCAAACTCTTGAAGTCGGACCACCCACTTTGCTATTTTGTCAGAGATTTCCAATATTGTAGTGCATAGGGAAACATATCCTCCATAGTGATGATCACAAACCTCTTTGGAAGTAAATATGGCCGAAATTTGGTTACTGCAAACATGAGGGCCAACACTAGTTGTTCCATGGAGGTGTAAGCCTTCTCTGAGGCTTTCATGAGGCGGCTGGCAAAATACACAGGCCTCATGAAGGATGTTTTTGGATCTTTTTGTAGGAGAGCAGCACCAATGGCCTCTTCTCCCACACTAGGGTTTACAAAGAATGTTTCTTCCCAACAAGGCTGGAGGATTATAGGAAGTGACCCCAACATTTTCTTTATCTCCTTAAAATGTCCTTCACTTTGTTCACTCCATACAAGTGTTTCTTGGCGTGTCAGTTGCTACAGGGGGTATATGGCCTGAGAGAGTAAGTGTATAAATCTACCCAAATATCTTAGCTTTTGTAAGAAGGAGACCAATTGTTTGATGGAGGTTGGGGAAGGTAGAGCTAGCAATGTTTCTACCTTATTTGGATCTACCTCAATTCCTTCAATTGACACTTCATGCCCTAGTAGTGTAACCTTGCTTTCCCCAATGTGACATTTATCCTTATTTAGTTGTCCACCCAACCTAGCTAAGCGAGTAAATCCTTCATCAACCTTGCGTAGATGTATGTTCCTTGAGCTGTAAATACAAAAGTCATCTATGAAAACCCTTATGGACTTACCAAAGTAAGGTTGGAAAACCATATTCATGAATCGTTGAAAGGTTGCTGGGGCATTTGTGAGACCAAAGGGCATGACCCGAAAGGCAAAACAGCCCCATGGTGTGATGAAAATGGTCTTCTTTTGATCCTCCTCTGCAATGCGAATCTGGAAGTAGCCAGAGTAGCCATCACACACCGTATACCGCTCATGTCCCGCTACTTCATTCAAGATTTCATCCTGAAATGGGAGAGGGAAGTGGTCCCTCTTTGTTGCAGCATTTAGTGGCTTGTAATCTATGCATACTCGCCACTTACCATTTTTCTTTGGCCTCACTACTACTGGGGAGACCCATTCTGAATCTTCCACTGGGTATATGAATCCTGCATTCAAGAGTCTCTTCACCTCCATCAACAGTGCATCCTGTTGCACAACTCCCAGTCTTCTCAATCTTTGTACTATAGGTTTGCTTCCTTCTTTGAGTTGGATGTGATGCTTCACTGCAGTGACACCTGTATTGTGAGTATAATCAGAAATAAACAATGATGCATGCTTCTTGAGAACATTCACATAACCCTCCCTTTCTTCATCCTTTATATCCTTGGATATCATCTTCTCTAGGCTAGCATCCCACACATCTTCTCCTTGGATTCTTGGGTTGTCTTCTGATAAGGTAGGTTCCTTTAAGGTGACGCCCATAACTTCGAGAGTGCTATCACTCTCTCCACTTGAACTCTCTTCCTCTTCTACTGATGAGGAACATCCACTTGAGCTCCACTCATCGGCAGACGTTTCTAGTTCAAGGTTCTCTTGACGCCCACTCTTCAAGTTGTAAACCACCTTTTGATCGTGGCCACCCACCTTACGTGGCCTCAAGCCAAGGTCTCCCTAGGATGAGGGGATATCCTTCCCCCTTTACTGGCATCACATAAACATCCGCTGCTGCAGTGATTCCAAAAACAGATACTCTCAAAGCTTTCACTACACCCACACATGTGACCGCATCATTGTTGGCCATCTTTGCCCTGAAGGTTGAGGATTCCATTACTTCTAAACCTAATTGATGCATAAGTTTTTCTGTCATGACACAAACCTCTGCTCCACTATCAATGTATGTTTTTCGAATCCGTTGACCTTTAATTTGAGCCTCCACTATAGGCACTATATCTTTGAGTCCATATGCCTTGATTGCACTAACCATTTTACCTTGCCTTGCCCTTGTGCTTACCATTTTTGACCATTGTCGTTGTAGCTTTGGAGAGGCATGAAGTAGTTGTGGCCAAGTAATTTTTGGCCCTTGAGAGCTCACGTCTGCTACCAGATCATAAGGTTGTGTCCGAGAACCCAAAGGGAAGTCAGAGATATCAGTTTTAGACCTAGTTCGAGTCTTTCTCTTCTTCCCTTCATCTCCAGGTGCCCGTGATGTACTTGCCTCATTGGTTGCTTCCTTACTTGCCTCAGTCTGGACACGTACCCGCTTGATAGGCATGGTCTCTACTACATCTACCTTCATCTTACCTCTTGCTATTTCTTCTTGGAGCCTTCTATCCCTGACCACCTCCTCTATTTTTATGACATTAACATTTGGTTGAACAACAGGGGTTTCAGCTTGAACATAAGGTGGTTGTAAAATTGCAGGTCGTGACTGCTCTTGCTCTTGAGTCCTAGCACGAGGAGGGCTTACTTGTTGTCGAGGACCTCTGGCAGGGTGATCATATCTTCTAGGGTGAGGACAATTGTACATGCCATGTCCATTTTTTCCACAGTTGTAACACAACATCTCCCTTGCTTGTCGCCGCATTTGTGGTCGATTCCCACCATTCCCCTCGATAGGTCTTCTTGCACCTTGCACAAGATTCACTCTCAAACCCTCTAGTTGATTAGTAAGATTGTTTATTTGTTGGATCATGTCTTCTTGACCTCTAACAAGGCCTGGTGCATTAGATACATTTGGGGAAACTTGAGAGGCCTCCATAGGTGTGATGTTGTTTCCCAAACCTGTTTGGCTAGCTTGGGCTTGGTACAGAATCTTTCGATTCTTTTCCCTAGTGATTCTCAAAGCATCTTCAAAAGTGTTTGGAAATTTCACCTTTACCTTCTCCCTAAGCAAGGGATACAAACCTGAAATAAATCGATCCTTTTGAAGGCAGTTTGGAGCTCTCTCTCTAGGGTTTAGTGAGTCTGACCACTGCCCCCAAAGCTTCAAAAACCCTTCCTCATAAGTTGCATAACCATAAGGATCACTTTGATGGAGGGCCAAAATCCGTTGCCATAACTCTTCAGCTGAGTTAGTTTGTTAAAATCTCTGCAAGAAAGCTGCCTTCAATCCTTCCCATTCAGCTCTTTGGGCCGGATTTAGAGTTTGGAACCACATTCTAGCTTCTTCCTTGAGCACCAAAGGAAAAGCCCTCAACTTTAATGCTTCATCATCCCTCCCAGAGACAAGGAAGGCCATCTCAAGGTTGTCCAAAAAATCCAATGCATTTTCTCCATTGCGCCCAAAGAAGCTTGGAAATGCCATGTTGCCTTAGTAGAGTACAAAGATGAACAGGTCTAGACTTAAGTTGTATTTTATGAGAGGAAGGATGAATGGGTTTACAGATGCATTGATTTCAGCAAGACGTCTAGGCCCCAATATGCTTCTAATAATGCCTTGGAATCTAAGCTTTGTGCTAGCTACAATATGCACAGTTTGCATAGCAAGTGGACGGATAGGTCCATACAACTCGTTGTGATTCATGAGAAACTATTATAATAGGATAAAGACATGTACATTGAAGGATGCATTGTAGTCTAGCATTGGGAAGATTATAGGTTCTGGTGATACAAGAATCTCCCTTAATCTTTCAGCTCCAAAGTACATGACAAGACGCTGTTGGAAGAAAATCTTCCTACTGATGCATACATTAACTTGGATGTTTTGTACAGAGTGGAAGGTGTAGAAATTCGGGCCATTATTATTATTCATGAGTAGAAACTACTTAAGGGAGTAGAGGGAATGCACTTTCTTGAATTATGAAGGATTTTTCCCAGAGTGTTTCTTTTTGGATCCCACCAACTTTGCTATACGGAGAATTTGCTCACCAGTGATTGTTCTTGCCTTAGTGTGTCCATCCTCGGCGACATATATTTCATAAGGTGTGATGGCCACCTTTTCAACCACACCCAACCTTCGAGCTAACAACAGTTGAAGGTAGTCTTCATACTTTGCACTTCTACAAAACTCCACACCGTTCATGCATAATTGTCCTCCTTTGATGTGGATTAGGCCAGAGAGAGAGAGGGATTTGATGATTTGGAGACGAGGACCTTCCGGAAGAGCCTTTACTTTGTTTGCAAAACACTCACCACAATTATGACAACCTAGCAATTGATGGCAACATGATTTTTTCAATTGTGAGAGAATGGAATTTCTGAGGTGAACACCTTTTACCCGCATATGTGCCGTCATCCGATAGGCATACTTCCTTTCTTGGGCTTCCTTGGGAGACCATTGTGGGAGTCGTGGACTTCGATCAGCTTCAAAAAGAGTTGGTGAAGGCGTTGGAGAAGAGCCACTTGGAGTACTTGTTTTAGAGGATGCACCACCATGTGTTGTATCGTCCCGCATGGATGAGAATGTCCTCAGCGGGGGCACCAATTTATGACGAAGGAAATTCGGTATGGCAGCCTCTATACTATGCCAAACTCCCTTCTGCCACAAAGTGAATGGGATAAGGGCACCACCTAGTCATGGAAGAGCAGACTAGGACGCTATGCAAGAGGGAGAGGAGATTGTAAGGGAGAAGAGATGAAAACTAAGAGAGGAAGAGAGAGAGTGAGTGAGTGAGAATGAGAGAACTACGAAAAAATAGATGAATCAATAAACTTAAGAGATGGAGAACCCTCGGGACATAACCAATATACACAATATGGACACCAATATCCTGGGCTTATTACATTGTAGAGCATACATAAGCTATAGTAAGAGAAGGAATTCCATAAGCTCATGAAGGAGAATGGGGAAGGCTCAATAGGGCTGAAGGAGGCCTCTTTGCTCTCTCTCCTCTTCTTCTTACAAATTACAAAGGAGAAGGCCTCTTTATATAGGCCTTGAGGGTGTTTAGGGAGGAGGTTAAGATGTAATAGGAATTAACACCACCAAAGCTGCATTAAGGCGGTTCCACCAATATGGAAGCTCCATCTAGATGTTTTGTTGACCAATTTGTACTTAATTAAGCTCCATCATAGGTGAGTTGTCTCCATTCTCCCCCCCATAGCTTGAGTCCAAGAGCTCTCCTATAAAAAAATATAGAGAATCTTCATAAAATAAGATCATATCTAGCAATAATAGAGAGAGAGTAATGAGAGTTCATACATTACTACTACAACTAAGGATGATTTGAGGGTGATTTAGGAGGGGAATTCTAATGGTTTATTAGCTTGAGAGAGAGGATAAGAGAGGGGAAAGGGTTGGGGGTCTAATGAATGATGTTTTATGGAAGTGTTAAGTGTGGGGAAGAAAGTATGGATGTGTATTAAATTGGGAGGTGGTCTCCACTGCAGTTGGAAAAAGTTGGCATCCACCATTTTGGCCATATCTCCCGACTCGTAGCTCCAAAAAATTATAAAAAAATACCAGCCAAAACGTTAGCTCACGCGCTACAACTTTCATGTTGAAAAGTTTTTTTGGATCGGAGTGGAAGTATTTTTAAAAAATCTTACAAAATCATGTGCCTGATTTTTCTTCCACTAATGCTTCCAAGAAGGGTCCCATTTGGTTGAATTGTCATAAGGCTCCAAAGTCATGACATTATGAGCCTCACATGCCCTTTGGATGGATCCAAATCCATTTCATATCTTTCCTTTTCACATTATACATTTTCCCTTCACCTTCCTCCATTGATCTTTACTCTTCACCCCCCCTTGGTAAACCGGTCCATGAAATATTTTCATCCAGTGATTTCTTGGATTTCCCAAGAGGTTGTTCCCACCCTCTTCTTTATTTCAAAGCTCCAAATGTACAAAAAATCAACAAAATGTTAGACAAATATTTTTTGTGATTTTCTCGGATCAATCCAATAAGGTCAAGAGAAGTTGAAGAAGATAAAGAAGAATCCTCTCGATGACGATAAATAAGACCAAATTCCTTAGTACCCTTGAGGTACTTAAGAATACGTTTTGCAGCACTCCAATGAATAGTGCAAGGGGAAGAAAGATACTGTCCCAAAAAATTAGCTGCAAATAAAATATCTGGTCTTGTGTTTAAACCAATAAATTGAAGACAACCAACAAGATTAGCAAAAGTTTGATGAATGGCTGATTCTTCATTGCGTGTTGTAGATGTACCCTTGGTAGAGCTTGAAAGAATGGGAGTGTTGGCAGAGTGCGCATTTGTCAACCCAAACTTCTTAACAATATCATTAATAAACTTTGTCTGGCGAAGAAGAAGAATGTCTTGTTGTCGGTGTCGTTGAACTTGAATACCCAAATAAGAATGTATCTCACCAAGATCCACCATTTCAAATGCAGTCGATAAAAGCTTCTTCATAGCATCCAAAAAAGCAATATTATTTGACACAAGAATAGTATCATCAACATATAGAGCAAGAATAATAAAATATTTGTCCTCCCTTTTGATGTAAAGATTTGGGTCAGCAAAACATGTAACAAAACCTTTAGATGTGAGGAATTGATCAATCTTAATATACCAAGCACGAGAGGCTTGCTTCAATCCATATAATGTACGATGAAGCTCGCATACAAGATGCTCCTTTCCTGCAATCATAAAACCTTCAGGTTGCTCCATATAGATTTCTTCTTCAAGATCTCCATTGAGAAAAGCCATTTTAACATCCATTTGGTGAATTTCTAGATTAAATAGTGTTGCAAAAGCCAAAATCATACGAACAGTTGTGGAGCGCACAACGGGAGAAAACGTTTCTTGATAATCTACTCCTGCAACCTGTGAGTAACCTTTTGCAACAAGTCGTGCTTTGAACTTATCAAACGAGCCATCAGCTTTGGTCTTGGTTTTATAAACCCATTTACATTTGATAGGAACACGATTTGGGGGGAGTTCAGTAAGAATCCATGTACCTTTGGAGATTAAAGAATCGTATTCAGCTTGCATAGCTTCTTGCCATTGATCCCTTTGAGACGAATTGATAGCTTCCATATACGATATTGGATCCTCTTGGACAGACATAGCATCATCAAAGACATCATATTCAATAGAATAGAATCCATGCTCTATCTCAATAGGAAGATTGACATAGATCTCCAAATTTTCATCAATCTTCTTTGGAGGTGAAGGAGGTTTATGATCATCAGAATTAGTAGAATCACAAAGCAAGTAAGGAAATGCACTAAGCAAAGATTGTGTATCATCTGAAACATCTGACAACCATGTGCCACCCATAGTCTTCTCATCAAATATAGCATCGCGACTAATGATAACCTTTTGAGAAGAAGGATCATAAAATTTGTAACCTTTGGAATGATCTGAATAACTAAGAAAAATAACCTTCAAACCTGGAGGATCCAACTTATGTCGAGTGTCCTTGGGCACATGAATATAAGCAATGCAGCCAAATGTGCGAAAGTGAGAGACTGAAGGTGTCTTCCCTGTCCAAATTGTTATAGGAATTTTACCAGCAGGTGCAGTAGTTGGAAGATGATTTTGAATAAAAACAGCTGTTAGAAGTGCTTCAGTCCAAAACTTTTGAGACAAACCAGAGTGTATAAGCATGCAACGTATAGCATTAAGAATCGTGCGATTTTTGCACTCAGCAACACCATTTTGCTGAGGAGAATAAGGAACTGTAAGCTCATGATGAATACCTTGATCCTTACAGAAGTCATCAAATAGATTGGATACATATTGACCGCCATTGTCACTGCGAAGCGTCTTTATTGAGAATCCAGTTTGAAGCTCCACACTTATCTTGTATTGTTTAAATATAGGTAAAGCCTCAGACTTATGTCGAAGAAGATAGACATGTGTGTACCGTGAGAAATCATCAATGAAAGTTATAAAATATCGATATTGAGACTTTGAGGCAGGAAAAGGACCGCAAATATCGGTATGAACCAAATCCAAGAGAGCAAAGGAATGTGATGAAGTAGAAGATCGCAGAATCTGCAAACCATGATCAAGATGAGCGTAGTTGAGACGCATGACAATCAAAATAGGGATATGCACGTAAGAACGACGAAAAGTATTGAGTGACTAAAAAGAAAGCCCGAAATAGAGAGGCGTAATGTGCAAGACGAGATGACGCATATAAGAAAAGTGCTATTTTGGTCGAGCAAAGAACGTGAACGATAATAAAACATTGCTAAAAATAGCAAGATGTTTTCTTGTCATAATCAACATCATTAACGAAGATGAGAGATTAATAAACTGTAATCGGGGATTAACGAACGGTAATTAGAAATACAGTTTCGAGCAAAATTGTTGTCTTGAATCCTGAACTGTCATAACTTTTGATCCAGAACTCCGATTGACAAGTGGTTTTTAAAGACAAAATTAACTAATACTTCTAATTTGAACAAGTTCATGTATCAAATCATCACTTGTGCAAAGAATTCAATCAAGTATAAACAAGGAAACAACTTATCTTCCTTGTTGTTGCTACGCATCCATAGCTCTGATACCATGTTGAGAGAGAGAGAGAGAGTACAAGAGAGATACACAAGACATGCTCCCAAAGAATAATTCATATTGATGTAGAGTTAGTATATATAGGTGAGACCCAAGTCAAGTGAGAGATGATATATATAGTTGTAACACATGGTACTTGTCATGTTTATGATGCTAATATTCTTGAGAATTCTTTCAATATTTTTGAAGGCCCTATCTCTTATAGTGATGCCATGTCATCCCCACAAAAGGAACAATGGCAGGAGGCCAAGGAAGCTGAGTATGAATCTCTTCTCTCTAAAGGTACATGGGTGCTAGCTGAGTTACCACATAGACGTACTGCTATTAAATGCAAGTGGATTTAAAAGACTAAAAAAAAAGTTGATGGAACATTTGACAAATTCAAAGCAAGGTTAGTCTCTAAAGGTTTCTCACAAATTGTAGGAGTTGATTATCAAGAAACTTTCTCACCTATTGTTCATATTACCAATGTTCGGGTCTTGTTAGTTTTTGCTATTAAGTTTGATTTGGAGATTCACCAAATGGATGTGAGAACTACTTTTCTTAATGGTGATTTAAAGGAAAATATCTACATGGAGGAACCAGAGGGATTTGTAGTCAAAATCTTGCTTGTAGACTTCATCAGGTACTCTATGGTCTCAAACAATCTTCACGAGCTTGGTGTTAAAAGATTAATCTCTTTCTTCCAAAACAAGGTTTTATCTCTTGTTCTTCAGATCCTAATGTATATGCTCAGGGAAGTTACTATATGTATATCCTCTACATCACGTGTGTTCAAGGCCTTTTTATAATTATCCTTATCTGTGAATTTATCATGAATAAAAAATGACCCTTTTCTATTCAATCTGTAAACAACCCCCTTATATTACACCCTTCTATGTGTAAAAAATGTATAAAAATGGTATTTTAAAAATACCTTATTTTGAACCCACGTGATAGACACATATATTCATGAGCAACTTACTTGAGCGTATATGTCAAGTGCTCCAATGATAGTTTTGTTTTTCTTGGTCTATATGTGGATGATACCATACTTGTTTCTAACATCTCAACTTCCTTCAACAAGTAAAGAAGGTTTTATCTTCTACCTTTGACATGGTAGATCTTAGAGACATACTGTCTTGGTATTCAAATTCAATGCTATTAACAAAAGGGTGTTTTATTATTGTGTCAAACAAAGTTCATTGAAGATATTATTCAGAAGTTTGGTTTGGGTTCTACACATCCTACTAGTACTTCTTGTCTTGTGAGCTCTACAGAGGCTCTCACTTTCTGTAGAATGATGGATAATTAGCATTACATCAACCTTATGCTAGTCTTGTTGGATATCTTCAATATTTTGGCTTAAATTCTCACCCTGACATTCTTTTTGTTGCAAATTTTCCTGGAAAACATCCTAGTTCTCCATGCCTTAAACATTGGACTGTAGCTAAATAAGTTTTGAAGTATTTAAAAGACACTAAAGATTTTGGGTTGAGTTATCAATGCCAACAAAACTCTTATCAATGCCAACAAAACTCTGGTTCTCTACATTCACTTCAACTTTTGGCTTATACAAATGTAGATTGGGAAAGCTCTCACTTATCTATGCATTCTACAAGTGGAAATTGTTTCTTTATCAATGGTTGTCTTATTTCTTGGACTAGCAAGAAACAATGTTATGTTATTGTTTCCACTATAGAGGATGAATATGTTGATGCATCTTTAGCGGCTTGAGAGTTAGTATGGCTTCACCAAGTTCTATCAAATATTTGCGATTCTCCTCTCTTGAGCACACCACTTTGATGTGATAACCAAAGTACTATTATTCTTGCTAAAGACTATGTTCAACATAACAAGTCTAAACATATTGCAGTGCATTATCAGCACTTCACTTTGTTGTGCTAGAACTTGGAGTTGCCTCAACTTCATTCTTAGGGAATTAATCCTCTCTGTGTGTGGGTTTCTCTCAATGTATATGTCTTTCTCTCCCCCTCTAAAACTTTGACACGACTACGGAGAATAAAGAAGTTTGATTATTACTTGGTTATTATAAACAAGAATAATAGATGGCTAATAATTCCTTACTATATGCCTCTATTAACAAGCTTTGATAGGATACAAAAAATAGATGAGGGAAAATGTTGTTTATACAAACAACCATGGATGTAGCAACAAAAACATGCCACACACAAATATGATAGATAGAGCATTGCATGCATGCTTTTTTGAGCATTAGACCAAAATTTAGTGTAATGGACCTAGGGTTAAGAGGGATAACTTAGCCAAAATATCTGCAAAGAGGGGCTCTATCCCTCTCCCTAGCTCCCCTTGAGATGGTTGGTGAGAAAAGCTACACTAGGATAAGGTCTTTAAACAAGGATCTATTGTAGAAATGACACTACACGTGTAGCCACACTTACAATGTGTCAACCTACCCATTTTTCACTACAATAAGGTCTTCAAACCAGGACCTAATGTACCAATGACACTACACATGTAGCAACACTTGCAATGTGCCAACCTTCACAATGGTTTATATCTAGTTATTTGGCCACATTCACCTATCACCAATGTTGAAATGATCAAGACCATCTATAGAAATTGAACTGTCTATAGAAAATGTTTGTAAATCCCAAAGAGAAAGTATTTGCGCCTACTAAAGAAAACAATATCATTTTCATTTCAGTACCATCATAGTCCCACTTTTAAAAATGGCATATACTGAAAGCCCATGTTGTGTTGCGATTCTTTGAATTCTTTAAAATTTGGGGGTAAAGGATACTCATGAAGAGTATCATAGTTTTTTTCATGATTAACACATACAATGAGAAATTGAATAGGATACTTACCATCACAACTTCTAATCCTACTATAGATGGTACTATCATCCAACATCTTAGCTTCCATACAAACTAAAGTGATATATGGCCATCCAAGAATCACATGGTAAGTAGATATATCCTATACAAAGAAATGCTTCTCATCTTGTACACCTCCAATGGTGATTTGCACATTTGGACATGCAACATACAAGTCTCCTAGTGCATTATATGTAGCCTTAAGTAAGTTACTTATTAATATATGTGTGCATCACCTGGGTTCAAAATAAGGTATTTTTAAAATACCATTTTTATAAAAATTTTACATATAGAAGGGTGTAATATAAAGGGGTTATTTACAGATTGAATAGAAAAGGGTTATGTTTTACTCAAGAAAAATTCACAAATAAGGATATTTATAAATAGGCCTTGAATGCACGTGATGTAGAGGATATACATATAGTAACTTCCTGGAGTATCTAGCCTACATTCTCAAACCATGATTCATATCAATCCATCATTTTCCACTTTTATAAAGACTCTTCTCATAACATTTATCTCAGATTCATGATCTAACAATGCTATAAATGGCTCCTCAAGTTTACACACATTGATTCCAATCTCCTTAGGAGAGATAGCCAAATGGTTCCTTGTATAGTGACTTTTCAAAATAACTCGTGGTACTTCTTTCTCTATCAAGTGAAGTTGTTTTACCCCTCAAGAAGTTTGGTGCAAATTATTGCATTTTAAACATCTTCTTCTTTCTTCTATAGCTTATGCATTTTTTATTCTTATATACCTTTTATGCCTTGGGAAAATAGTTATTCTTTCCCCTACAAAGTGGCATTGATTCACCCACAATTTGATGCTTCCTCTTAATATTTTTAATGATTTATTCATGAAATTCTTATTTAGAAATCCCAAGAATTTCACCCAAAATAGATTTCACTCTACTACTAAGATGATTTCTTCTAATAAAAATTCAAATCTGTAGCTATTTCAATATTAGATTGCAATTGGTAAGTTGGATGTTTGTCTTTAGCTTTACTTTATTCCTTCTTCTTTCCCTTTGATACATGTTCCATGGACACATTAGGTAAAGATATTTCATGAGGAATAGATTCAGAATTTCCACCTTCTTTGAGTGCTCATTTTGATATTATCTTATTACCATAATCTCATTTTCATATATGTTCAACAATAATTTTACTATTTTCACTTTAGGAATATTTGCATACATGAAAAAAGAATCTACAAGATCAGTTAGTTATTTTGCCAATGCAGTTTCCTATCTGATTCAATTAATGCCAAAAAAACTTTCACTTTTTAGTTTTATGTATTGGATAAGATGAAATCTTATTCTTCTTGCTAGTTAAGTGTTCTCTTGATGCATTCCTCTTTGTAACATTTTTGAGCTATAAACCATAAATGATAGCTTTAACAACAATAGAAGCATACTTGATATGTTAGAATATCAAGCTCCCATTATTCTCCTATTAATATGCATGACCGACATTAGCTGTGTCCAGCTGTATCAGCAAAGTGTGGGACATTAAATAAGTCGGTGGTCTTAATCCCACTGTGAATGGTCCTACGGACCTTAGTACTATTGTATACACTTATGTTATGTGTGTGGTCTATGAGATAATGGAAGAAGCAAGTGAGAGCATCCAACTCTTCACTCTTGTGTCTATCTCTCAATCTTAACTTGGTATCACAGCCTCATCCATGAGGCTGTGGGAGAATGGGCATAACCACTTGCAATGCAGAGGCAATGAAGTTAGAAATGAAGAAGGAACTATAGACCTGTAGATGAAGCCATAGACAAATGGAAGATATGTATCAATGTCTGTATGCATACAAATGATAGGAGGTCATCAAGGTTTGAAGGAAGGGTTGAAGAACTTGATTTGGATCATGTTATGGAGTATATTATAACCAGCATTAGAAGCAACAAATAGTGTGAACATCTCTAAAATTTAGTATGAACATCTCTGAAAATCAGCGCCTGTTTTGGTGGTCAAAGTGATAGAGCATTCATCCATATTGATAACCCCAAATCGAGTTGGTGGAAAAATGGAGGAAAAAGCAAAAGGAAGATGGAGAAAGAGCAAAGACTCGTAGGCGGCCTCTAAAGATGAACCGGGGCAAAAAGTGTAACCTTAAATGAAAAGGTGCCTCAAAAAACGCGGAAAACTCTTGTAAAAGAGTGCCAGGCTCCCTCCTATGCCAATTGTAAAATATTAGATGGGTGTAGGCTAGCGGCACAAGGCTAGAAGAGGGAAATAGAAAAAGGACCTTGCCACAATGGCCGGTCATGTAAAAAAGGGGGTGGGTGCCCATGGGAATTTAGGGTTTGTATATATAAAGTTCAAAAAGTGAATAAGAGATCATTCTTTGGTGTGTAGCAAAAGGAGTTTTCTTCTTCTTCTCTCCTTCTCACCTTCTTGCTTGTGCGTGCTCTTGAGAGAGGGAGTGTGAGAGTGTGAGGGAGTGAATGTGTGTGAGAGTGAGGGATCAAGAGGGTGAAGATCTTCACCATCTCCTCTTCTCTTCTTCTCTTCCCTTCTTTCTTCTTGCGTGCATGGCTATGGAGGATGGAGCTTGGAGGTGGGGGAAGCTTGAGGATGCTTGAGCTAGCATCTAGGATCGTGGAGCTACCGGTGTGTGGGAGACAGGAGGCAACTCATATCGGCACTAAGGTAAGCTCACTACACTCGTAGGATCGACGGTGCGTCAGCTATGTGAGAGATAGCCATTAGAGCTCACTTGGAACACTTGAAACAATAAGCGGTCCGTGGGTCTTGGCGGTTGAGCGAAAGCTCCCACATTTTGGTTCTATTGTTGCCGGGACCAACGGATTCAACCTTGAGCACTTGCGTGCCTCATATCGAGCATCGAAGTAAGGGATTCATCCCCGAAATGGAGCTTGAGATAGGTAGGAAGTTTGGGTGTTTTTGATCTTCAAAACAAGTAAGTATTTTGGGTTATTTTGTTTGTTTGATGATTAGAAAACATGGAGAAATCTGTTCAGTATTTTGCTTTCGATTCTTGTTTCATTTAGAGTAGGATAAGATTAGGAAATCGCACCGGAGAAGGGTAGGGTTTACTGTTGCAAAACAGGGCAAAACAGGATAAAAATCGCGCAAAAATGGCAAAAAGCTTGCTTGTGATGCCTAAGATTGGCAAGTGAGTGATTGGGGGTATCAACGCCATACCTGGGAAGGGGTATAAAAGCCAAGAGGCCAAGGGAGGACTCATTTGCAACCATTTCAGTGTGAAAGACAGAGAGAGAGAGAGAGCTACCACCCGATTCGATTTGATCGCACCAACGAGGAGCTCACCACTCTATCTAGGTATATGAATCCCTTCTCTTACCCCCTTAGGTAGGATCTAGAGGTTTGTGCCTAGTATGATTGAGTGAAGCACGAGAAACGATCGAATTCAAACTTGCGTTGTTTACGTGCGCCACGCTCGGCCCGTCCAAATGGTCAGTTCTGGGCCGAGTCCCAGAATCGGCCCTCGGCCCCTTCCCATTCGGCCCATCTAGCCAAAACCCTAATCGGCCCACTCGGCCCAAACCTACTCGGCTCGTCTGAGTCTATCACTCGACTTGTCTGAGCCAGTCCATTCGAGTGACCTCATCCAAGTCCACCCTATCCAAGTCCCAAATTCGGCCTTCGGCCCATTCGAGTAACCCACTCCGACCTTGCAATTTGGACCAGTTAGGCCGAGTATAGATTTTTACCAAATTTTCAGAAATTTGACTTGACCTGGCTAGAACTCAGCAGCGCAAACTGTCGAAAGCCCTAGGGCACTCAAAACTTGATTCTGGCACACACATGGAATAGGCAAAATCGTTGGGCACCACCGCTTAGTAGCTAGAAGTGGGCAGTTGCGAGACCCAGAGGCTTAGACCCACACCACTGATTGGAAAAAAAACGAATGCGGCAACATCTTGGAGAAATCCCAAACCCTGAAAAGACGGCCAGAAAATTGACCAACAAGCTTATTCGTCCCAAAACAATGCGATAGTGCGTAAGAAGTCTAGAAATTGGTTGCTGCACTCACCTTGAATTTCCACACTTGAAGTATACTTAAGGAAACTGAAAGCCTAATTGAGCACAAGTGCACAGGGAAAGACACATTGAGTGGCCATAAATTAAGGACTGTATTAAATAACTGAAGGAACTCACCCAGAAAAAACCACTCAAGAAACCCACTGGTAGGAGAGAACCCAATACATAGACAAACCATCAACGCGCAAAAGTAGGACCAAGCAAAGGACGCCGATGAAGTGGATTTGACATTCAGCCTACTGAACCTGATCGATAGCTTGGTGGAGCACGACAACTCGACAATGGCAGAAGAAAGTTTAGACTGCAGATCTAACGAGGCATTCGACTTAGAAGCCTTTCCAGATACTATTCAGCCAGCAGTTGGTCAGTAGTTACGACGCTCATGCTCGGTATGAGCACCGCGGTAGAACAACAGACGCTATCATCGCAGATCTAGAAGAGTAGAGAAAGCTAGCCCACAAGGCATTGAAAAGCATGGCTGAATACAATAGGGATTAGCAGGCTAGGAGTCAAAGGCAAAGCATGGAGTTGCGGGAGTTGCAGCGGGTTCTAAACTTGGCTGGCAGAAATCAAACGGACCATGAGAGAGCTCTAGAAGGAGACTTAACCCTGAGTGAGCTTCTCATGAAGCGGCTGCTCGATAACACCGCTGCAGAGCAAAGTGCCACAACTCTAGTGACATCGCTGCTCGCAGGATTAGCAGCAAACCAAGGCTCAAAGAGCCAGGCTAAAATCCCTATTGTTGCCAAGCAACTCGATAAGTACCAACCCCATGATGATCCATGCAGCTTTCTTGAGCAGTTTGAGCAGGTCTGCGAAGCCAACAGCCTCAACGACCTGACTCAATGCTCTCAAGCGTTCGGGCTTTGCTTGGGCGACAAGGGTAGGACGTGGTATACGAGCTTAGATAATGAAAAGCGAGCCAACATCGATGGACTCAAGGATCTCTTCATTAAGAGATTTGCCGAGCCCGGATACTCCAATAATCTAGTAGTACGCTTGATGAACGTCAAGCAAAAAGAGAAGGAGGACATTCGCGATTACATGACCCATGTGCAGAGTCTTTTCAAGAGAATCCCTACTGGAGAGCGACCTACTGAAAGAGCAGTATCAACTGTATTCATCAGCGCGATTTAGAACGAGGAACTATACAAGGTCTTGGCAGGCAACTCGACCCTATAGCAAGACGTGCTAGCTAGGGTCTTTGAGGAGGCCATCCGAGTTGACGATTAGCTGAAGGAGCGATTCTCCAGAAGCGTGAACCTAGAAGAGACCAACTCGCAAAGCTCAAAGAGAGCGTCAGCTTCGAGTGAGCGATCAGCCCCATCATCCCTGGATAAGGGGAGAACCATCAAAACGAACCAAGACAGCCAATGAGCCATCTCTCCCATTGGGGCTATTTGGTGTTGAGAACCACAACGGGGAGGCCATGCCTATCCTAGTGCGGGTCATGACCGGTGCCCAAACAAAGCAGGTCTGCATCTCTCTGCCAGGACCTAGCAATCTCAATGCAGCCTCGATAGGGAAGAAGAGCCGTAGATGGCAGAGGAGGAAGTCGGGAGCTAAAATCGCACTAAAAACAGAGAGTGCTACAACTCTGCCCACTGGAAAAAGGTCTCTGATGCAGAAACAAAGATGTCAGTCCCTAAGACGGCCGAAAAGGGAAGCACTAAGATAGGGGAATACCTGCACCCGAAGCGACAATTAGAGGCCAAAGAAAAGATGAAGGAATGGGTGAAGGAAGCCCAAGAACATCTAAAAGATGCTGAGCCCATCATAGAGGACGGGATCGATGATCTCTCCAGCATAAGTATGCCAACCTCGCCTCCACAACCAAAGTCAAGAGAAGCAACTGCACCACAAGTGGTGCCACTAAGGCCAAGCCTCGGCGCTGCTATAGGGCTGCGGTTCAGTCATGACCACTGGCCAAGACAATCTAGGTTAGGAGAGAGACGAACACCCAATGATCTCCTAACCACGTTGGTGACTACCCTTGTAACACTTAGCCTGGGAGATCTGCTTAGGCAGCACCCCACCCTATGGCAAGATCTTAAGCAGTGGGTTGAAGGGTCACAAGAGTAGGTCACGATAGACCCTCATGACCATGAGACAGAAACTCAAATACCGAGTTTGACGATGCACTCTATGCCTAAATCCTTGCACGTCAATGCCTTCTAGGAAGCTCCGAGATGCATGCAGTCTTACCAATTTTAGCCCTAGGCAATACAACGAGGAAGGGAATCGTGGACATGGGGGCTGGGGTTAGTGTGCTTAGCCACGCAGTGCTTCAGACTTGGGGAAACCCACCTGTTGAGACTGCTAGGTTTAATGTCACAATAGCAAACGGTATGAGAGTCAAGCCATTTGGGATGCTTAAGAATTGGCTAATGAAGATCGTAGGTGTCGAGTTCTCCATTGACTTTATAGTCATGTAGGGAGGGGACTACGACATCTTATTAGGCCGCCCATGGATGCGCAACGCTAGAGTCATCAAAGATTGGGATAACGGCTTGATCTTCCTTGGCAATAGGACAGACACCATAAGAGTAGAGATGGACACCTGGAAGACCTCACCGGTCGACTTAGATGCCATCTCTGCTATGCTTAAGGTAATGCTCAGGTCAAGAAATCCTATGGGCCCTTGACCAAGTATACCCATGCCTAGAGGACGAGCGGGATTGGATGCATGTCCTTGCCACAATTGACCTGCCGTTCTCTGATCACAAGGCACATGAGCAAGCCGTTAAAACAATCGGCAAGGCTAACGACACACCCTCCGTACCAGTCTGCATGATGACAGGAAGCCTTCGGGGGAAATCGAAGCCCGTCAGCTCCCAAGTCCCAACCAACAAAAGGGAACTCCAGGAGATACTGGAATACCTTACGGACAAGCTAGCTGGCAATCCAGCTGCAAATTTCAAACCACTCCAGGATCTCTTGGATGAATCCAAATGGCAATGGACCATAGTGCACGACTTGAACCTCATGTGTAACTAGGCCCTAGTTCTTGACCAACAACTAGAGAGATACCAAGCCCTAGGAGACGACGAGCACTCTGATGATGAGAATTCCAATGATGAATACGAAGACTACCAATCCTTCAGTGATGAAAGTGAGGGTGAGGTAGATACCATGGAATACAAAACTAAAGGACAAGAAATAAAGCAAATACGAGCAGACTCCAAGCCGCAGAAAAGGAGTATCTTCAAGATGGAGCAAGGAGTCATGCGGGTGGAATGTGATCGCACCTAGTTGGAACACGTAGGGGCCATAGACCTTGAGCAAGCAGGACTAGCCCAACCAAGAATGACATCAGTATTTAGGACTGAATCACCATCTGAACTACACCCACTAGGGGAGACCACCTCTTCTAGCGAAGACAGAGGGTTCAACTCTGAAATGGAGGTTAGTTTGGATAGTGATCTAGAGATCCCTAGGCCGCCCACAACCAGACACACCAAGGGGGACCTACCTGTCTACCTCAGGCGCAGATGCTTAAGGCAGGAAAAGGCAAAACAAACTAGGGATACTCGAACGGAAGAACAGCAAAAACCGTAGGACCTCCCTAAACGATTTACGAAATTCAAGAAAGGGGATAGGGTGGTAGTTCTGTTAAGTACCAAACGTCAAGCACAGACAAGCTAACCAATCGAGGGACCAGCCAAGGTCAAGGAGGTGAACCTAGCCCCGGAAGGGGAAACACCCTGACCAGTCTTCATTGCCGATGACTTGACTAATGAAGAAGAAACGAGTCTTGTATCTCTCTTGCAAGAGTATATAGATGTGTTCACCTAGTCCTTAGAATAACTTAAGGGGGTAGATCTGAGTGTCGTGACTCACAACATACCCATGATGCCGGATGCAACACCAGTCAAGCAGCAATTGTACCCTATTAATCCAAAACATGCTCATGTGGTCAAGTAAGATATTGATAAGCTGATGAGAGCAGGATTCATTTATGAAATTGAGCACACAGACTGGGTATCGCCCATAGTCATCATGATGAAGAAGAATGGAAAAATTCGAGTGTGCATCAATTACAAGAAGGTAAATGTTGCCATCAAGAGGGACAACTATCCATTGCCATACATTGAGCACATGCTTGAGAGAGTGGTAGGAAAGGAAGCCTACAATTTTCTGGACGGCTTCTCAGGGTACAACCAGGTGCAAGTGCATCCTACGGACCGACATCTTCCTTCACCACTGAGTGGGGCATCTTTGCTTACATAGTCATGCCCTTCGGATTGACTAATGCCCCTACCACTTTTCAACACCTCATGTGCACCATCTTTAAGGACATGCTTCGCAAGGAGTTAGAAGTATTTTTCGAAGACCTTTGTGTCCACTCGACCTAGATCGAACACCTAGACAAACTCCAATCAGTCTTCAAATTGTGTTGTTTATATCGTCTCTCCTTGAACCCCTTAAAGTGCCAGACTTGGGTGAAGCATGGATGCATCCTAGGGCATGTGGTGTCGAAGAATGGCATTGCCACTGACTTCTTGACGGTCAGGGTCATTGTTGACCTTCCACCCCCAACCAACTACAAGGGAGTCCAATGCTTCCTAGGCCATATGGGATACTATCGACGGTTTGTACTAAATTATGCGTCGATCGCCAAACCATTGTACAAGCTGCTTATTGCCTTCGAATGGACTGAAGCATGCCAACGGGCATACAAAGAGTTGAAGAAGGCTCTAACCAGAGCACCAATCCTACGAGCCCCAAATTAGACTATCACCTTCCACGTGCATATCGATGCTTCTAAGTTTGCTGTGGGGGCAGTGTTGTGCCAACCTGGCGAACACAATTTAGACTATCCAATGAGCTTTGCTAGCAGACAACTCACTGAGGCAGAAATGAACTACTCGACGACAGAAAGAGAGGGATTAGCCATGGTGTTCGCCGTGAAGAAATTCTGGCATTATATTTTGGCCACGCCCTTTACCTTCTTTGTGGACCATCAAGCCTTGCTCTATCTTGTAAACGAACCTTGCGCTACAGGACACATAGCATGATGGCTCCTTCTGCTTCTAGAGTTTGACTTCTCCGTAGCGGTACAAAAGGGAAAATAGCATTACATGGCTGATCACATGTCACGCATTCCCACTGGAGAAGCCGCTGGATAAGGTGTTGTTGATGAACTGCCGGACGCTCATCTATTGAACCTTTCCAGCTGACAGAGATTTATTTAAGGTTGATCTAATGCCGTATTAGATAGATGACATAGTCCAAGTGCTTGAGCATGGACTGCCTAACTGACCAATAGAAAAAGCCCGACTTAGGCGATTAATCCTTAAGATCCAGCCCTATCAGCTGATTGTAGGTCAACTCTATAGGCTGGGGCAAGACTGATTGTTGCGAAGATGAGTATGCGAATATGAGATGCACAATGTGCTCTCAGAAGCACACGACAACATTGCTAGAGGGCACTTTAGCAAAGACACGATGGCACAGAAGGTGTTGCAGTCTCAACTGTGGTGGCCCACACTTTTCCATGACGAAGCACGATTAGTCAAGCACTGTGATGAGTACCAGTGGTGGATGAAGGCCCCAATTCTCAAGGATCAAATGGAATTAACCCCAGTTATTGCTCGACAACCCTTCAAAAAATGGGGAATTTATTTCATTGGACCCATTAGTCCTGCGGCACAGTATTCGCAGGCCAAGTACATCATTGTGGCCACGGATTACCTCACTAAATGGGTGGAAGTGCGAGTGACAGGAAAAAAAGACGCTAGAACGACGGCTAAGTTCTTATGGGAGCAAGTGATTTCACGATTCGGCTGCCCCATCAAACTGGTCAGTGACCAAGGCATGCACTTTATCAATGAAGTGATGGCGCATCTCCTATCTACCTTCCTCATCATCCATTGCAAATCCTCGCCATACTACCCTCAGGCAAATAGCAGGCTGAATCAACGAATAAGATTCTTGTCAATGTCCTAACCAAGGTTGTCTCTGCTTCATGTAGTGACTAGGACAACAAGTTGATGGCAGCTCTGTGGGCTTACCAAACCACTTATAAAACGGCTGTCGGTCGAACTCCCTTTAGACTGACATATGGAACAGAAGTGATTCTACCATTAGAGTTCTTTGTTCCTAGCCTGAGAATAGCGCTTCAAGAGCGATGGGAAGGGAAGGAGGCATGGACACAACGACGAGTTGAACTCGAACGCCTCTCGGAGACTCGTCTTCTCGCCACCCATGCACTGATCTGTGAGAAAGCTCGACGCAAGAGCTAGTTTGACCAACACGTCAAGAAGCACGAGTTCGAGCAGGGTGACCTAGTGATGCTCTACTCAATTAAGGGGTATAAGCAAAAAATGAAATTTAGAGGTCTTGGACCCTTCAAAGTTCGTGTGATCAGCCAAATGGGCAATGTCAAACTTGAGACCCTAAACGGTGAAGGGATAGGCTTCTTCAATGGCAGTCGCGTCAAGAAGTACTAATGCAATCCTCCAAGCACATCATACAAGATGGTGAAAACAACTGCAAGTTAGCAAGACCAATACGACTGAATGCAAGGCATTGACAAAGAAATCAGTAGATAAACAGCTAGCCCTAATCCGTCCTATGCCAAGGCCGTCAAGTTGAAGGCATTGAAAAAGAAATCAGTAGATAAACAACTAGCCCTAATCTGTCCTATGCCAAGGCCGTTAAGTTGAAGGCATTGACAAAGAAATCAATAGATAAACAACTAGCCCTAATCCATCCACTTTCATCCGTAACATCTCTCTATGGAGGCCTATCAAAAGGCCAAAAACAAGATGCTCAGTCCACTTTCATCTGTAACATCTCTCTGCAAATGGCCAAAAGCAAGTTACTCAGTCCACTTTCATCTGTAACATCTCTCTGCGGAGGCCTAGCAAAAGGCCAAAAGCAAGACAGAGGATGCTGTCAAAATAAGCATGGATCTGCATCCCTCTGTAGTGGATTAGGTAGGGTAATAACAGAGCTTGTGTTCGTACGATATGTTGGCCCCGAATCTAACAACATCCTTGGACTCAGCCACAGCCCATAGCCCTATGTCCCTTCTTGTATTGTACGATATGTTGGCCCTGAATGCCCACAAGGCTGTCGAAGTCATCTTTTTATGACCAGGTGAGATCTCTGACAGTCTTGAGAGACCCACAGGACCTGCAGATACCAATAAGTACATACACTCCAACTCCAATCGTTGATCCCACACCAATGGGGATGAGCTGCAAAACAGAGAGGCACTTGGCAAGCTGATGTGTTTTCTTCCCTTTGGCATCTACATGCTTGTGCCGTTGCAATCTCTAGAGTACTGATTCTGACCGTGATTTAGCAGCAATCTCCATCTCATTAGCAAGAACCATGGCATCAGGTTGATAGCTCAACCAACAGCAGCTTGCACAGTGCTAACGGAGGTAGAAGCCTCAAAATGAATTTCAGGATGCACACGAATGTGATTTGTGCAGTACTGGGGCACAATTGGTCCAATCGAATCAACTTTTAATTGATTTTCCCAGTACCACCGAGGCAGCCTCAACAATGCTCCTCCTCTGAAGCCAAACGCTGCATCCTCCCTGCCAAAGACCAAATCCCCTTTACTGAGGGCCGAATTGTCAAGGCCTGGCAATTGATGCATGTCATCGGGCTTATTCCAGGATCTTGATTCCAGGGCTTAGATATCTTGCTCCTTCAACTCATCAGGATCCTCGCCCGAGGTGTCAGAATCAAAGAAGGGTGGCTCGACAGGGGAGGAAGGTGGGACCAAGCCCAGGAGCATGCTAGCCCTATTGGTTCCAGGCAAGATCTTCTAATCTCATAGTATGCTGCCAAGCCCGGCTGTAGATACGTCCGAGGTCGCGGAGCCGTAGGAAAGCCACGACGGAGCGTCCGAGGTCCTTCCAGAACTTGATGCAGATGTGGTAACCCATCGACTAGCCGAGAGGCATCACGTAACTGTGTTCTGCCCTGTCCACATGATTTGGGGCATCACATGGTTGTCCTACCCATAGGATGGAAAATTGATCATACTGATTGGATTCGTCGTGACAAAGTGGCTCGTCATTATATATTTTCTGCACTTCCTGACGCACTTATGTTGGATGTCTTTCATCTGGAAACCTCTCATGCTGTTTGGGAGTATCTTATCTCAACGTTTGAGAAGAAATCGGTCACCGAAATTTTATATCTCCAAACTTGTTTGAAGAATCTTCAATATAAGGTTGGTACTTCTATGCACTCTCATATCGAGGCTTTTAAAGGCATTATCAATTAGCTTGGTGCTGCCGGCGCTCCTATTGCTAAAAATCAGATTGTTACTCAACTTCTTCATACCATCAAAGATCCTTTATATGACAATATCATCACTATTTTGTCTAACAAGGATGATATCCACTTTGGCAAAGCATGTATATCTCTTATTGAATATTCTCAACATCATGAGCATCATTTTGGAAAAATCTGATGCTGTTTTGGTCACTCGCGAACAAAGGGATTTTGATGCTGCTTTTGTTGCTCGCAAGCGTCCCGATTCACGTTTTCAGCAGGGTGGACGCCCTAATCAAGGTAGTAAATCTTCTCGTCTTGCTTATCCTAACAAACATTGTTCTTATTGTGATAAGAAAGGTCAAACAACAACTCGAGGCTATAGCCAAAATCAAGGAGTGGGTCAAGGATGCCCATGAAAACCTTAAGGAAGTAGAGATCCATACTGGAAGACCAAATTGAAGATCCCTCTAGTGTGAGTACACCCGTTTCACCATCGGAACCTCAATCGGGGAATGCACCCACACCACATGAGATGCCACATAGGCAAGACTAGGAAGAAGCATGTCAGCAAGCTAACTAAGACATATGGCCAAAGAGTGCTAACCAAGGAGGAAGGCAACCATCTAGCAACCTCTTCACCACTTTAGTAACCACGCCAGTAACCTTGAGTCTAGGAGATCTGCTTCGGTAGCACCCTTCCTTATGGCAAGAATTAAAGCACTCCGTGGAGGGAAAAGAGGAGCACACTACTGCTGACTTGCAAGAGCAGGACGCAATCACGCAGATTCCAAGCCTAATGCTACACTCAGTTCCAAGGTCATTGCATGTCAATGGTTTCTGGGAAGGCACTGACATGCATGCACTCTTACCTATCTTAGCCTTGGGGGATGTAACACGAAAAGGAATCATAGACACAAGCGCCGGTGTCAGTGTCTTAAGCCACACAGTTCTATAGGCCTGCGAAAACCCACCCGTAGAAACGGCTAGGTTCAATGTCACATTGGCCAAGGGAATGAAGGTCACACCATTTGGGTCCTAAAGAACTGGCTAGTGAAGGTCGCAGGGGTGCAATTTTCTGTGAACTTCATTGTCATGAAGGGAGTGGACTATGACATACTGCTAGGCTGACCCTGGATGAGGAACGCTCAACTTATTGAAGATTGGGGTAACAATCTCATCTTCTTGGGGAATAGAATAGAAGCGGTAAGGGTTGAGATGGATACCTCGAAGACTACCCTAGCTAACCTTGATGCTATCTCAACCATGCTAAAAGGTGATGCAGAGGAAAGCAAACCCTATGGGTCGTTGATCAAGTACATTCCTTGCCCTAAGGACGAGCGGGATTGGATGCACGTCTTGGCAACCATTGACCTACCGTTCTCAGATGAGGAAGAGCTATATAGGCAAGCTACTAAATCCCCAAGCATGCTAGCAAGGGAGCCCATCGTGCCACTTTGCATGATGGCAGGAAGCTCACGTAACCCAGGGAAACCGGTCTCGTTCCATATCCCCACCAACAAGCTCAAGCTTCAGGAAATCATAGAGTACCTGACTGATAAGCTGAAGGGCAACATGGCTGCCAATTTGAAACCCCTAAGTGATCTTTTGGCTAAGCCTGAGTGGAAATGGACCAAAATTCACGATGTAAACCTATTATACAATTGGGCTTTAGTCACTAACGAAAATGAGATTGGAGAGGAAAGCCTGGGGGATGATGAGCAGTCAGAGGGGCAAGACTCTGATGATGAGGAGTACGAGGGATGCCCCTCTATTAGAGATGAGAGTGAAGAAGAGTTAGACATGATAGAATATGACACTGAAGGGAGAACGATCGATCAGATCAAGGCAGACTCTATGCCTAGAAGGGAAAGGGCAGACTAGAATGAAAGAGCAGTCATGCAGATGGAGTGCGATAGATCCTCGTTGGAGCACACAGGAGCCATGGATTACGAGCAGGCAGGAGTGGTGCAACCATTGGTAGTTCCAGTGCTTAAGACAGATACACCTACTGAATTACGACCCCCTGGCAAAACTCCTTTCTCAACTGAGGGATGCGAGTTTAACTCGGAGTTAGAAGTCAATACGGAGAGTGATCTCGAAATACCCCAACCCTCTAAGGTCAAACGCACCAAAGGGGACTTGCGAGCCCACCTAAGGCATAGATGGCTAAAGCAGGAGGCCAGGAAGTGAACTAAGGACTCAGAAGCAGAGAGGCAAAAGAAGTCGCAGGATCTCCCCCAATGCTTCACAAATTTTAAGAAGGGTGATAGAGTGGTGATTCTACTAGGAGCAGACAAGGGAAAACCAATGAGCCAATTAAGGGACCTGCCAAGGTCAAGGAAGTCAACTTGGCAGGGGAAGGCGAGAAGCCTCAACTTGTGTTCATTGCTGACGACTTGACCAAGGATGAGGAGGCTAAACTTATTGCTCTCCTACAAGAGTTTGTCGACATGTTTGCCTGGTCCTTGGAGGAACTTAAAGGAGTCGATCCTAGGGTTGTGACCCATAATATCCCAATGGTTCCAGATGCGGTGCCAACAAAGCAATGATCTTAACCTAAGAATCCCAAACATGCCTATGCAAAGAAGGAGGAAATCAATAAGCTCATGAAGGTGGGATTTATATATGAGATTGAGCACACGGATTGGGTATCACCTATAGTAATCGTTATGAAAAAGAATGGTAAATTTTGAGTGTGCGTGAATCACAAGAAAGTTAATGCCGCTACGAAGAGGGACAACTACCCCTTACCGTATACCGAGCACATGCTAGAGAGGGTAGCAGGCAAAGAAGCCTACAACTTCCTAGATGGCTTCTCTGGCTATAATCAAGTGCAAGTGCACCCTGACAACAGGTACAATACTGCCTTTGCCACAGAGTGAGGTGTATTTGCCTACATCCTTATGCCCTTTAGGCTAATGAAGGCGCCTGCGACCTTTCAACGATTACTGTGCACCATCTTCAAGGATATGCTTAGACGCGAGCTAGAGGTGTTCGTAGACGACTTATGCATACACTCTAGTTTGGCCGAACACTTAGAAAAGTTGAGAGCTATCTTTGAACGGTTTCAGTTATACAACCTCTCGTTGAACCCCTTAAAGTGCCAGCTCTGGGTGAAGCACGAATGTATCCTAGGGCACGTAGTGTCAAGGAACGGCATTGCCACTGACTTCTCAAAAGTCAGGGTCATTGTCGACCTACCACCACTCATTAACTACAAGGGCGTTCAGTGTTTCTTAGGCCATACGAGATACTATCAACGCTTTGTACTGAATTATGCACTGATTGCTAAACCATTGTACAAGCTACTAATGGTATTCGAGTGGACTGAGGAATGCCAACATGCATATGAAGAGTTGAAGAAGGCTCTCACCACTACACCAATCTTACGAGCCCCAAACTGGAGCATAATATTTCATGTACACATAGATGCCTCTAAGTTTGATAGATTACCCCGTGAGTTTTGCCAGCAACAAGCAGCTCATTGAAACGTAGATGAACTATTCCACTACAGAAAGGGAAGGGTTAGCCATGGTTTTTGCTGTAAAGAAATTTAGGCATTATCTGTTGGGCACCCCCTTCGTCTTTTTCATTGACCATCAAGCCTTGCTTTATCTCATGAAAAAGCTGTGCGCTACAGGTCGCATAGCTAGATGGTTACTTAACTTGTTATAATTCAATTTCTCTATGGTTGTACGTAAGGGAAATCAGCACTACATGGCTGATCACATGTCTCGCATACCCACAAGAGAAGCTATTGGACAAGGAATACCTGAGGACCTATCGGACGCTCATCTCTTTGGCCTATCTAGCAAAAGAGACTTGTTTAGAGCCGATCTGACGCCATATTGGGCCGATGATGTAGTTCAGGTGCTAGAGAATAGTCTACCTGAGAGACCTATTGAGAAAGCCAGGCTAAGGAGACTTATCTTAAAGATCCAGCCCCTAACTGTATAGGCTAGGACAAGATAGTTTGTTGCATAGATGTGTGTGTGAGAATGAGATGCACAATGTATTGAGAGAAGCGCATGGTGGAATAGCTGGAGGACACTTTAGAGGGGATACAACAACCCGTAAGGTGCTATAATCCCAACTATGGTGGCCTACCCTATTCCGTGATGTTGTTAAATTTGTAAAACATTGCGATGAGTGCTAGAGGACTAAGGTGCCTATGTGCAAGGATAAGATGGAGTTGACCCCCGTAATAGCATGACAGCCCTTCGAAAAATGGGGCATTGACTTCATTGGACCTATCAGTCCTGCAACACAGTACTCCCAGGCATGCTCCATCCTTGGCAACTCATTACTTTACGAAGTGGGCAGAGGCAAGAGCCACTAGGAAGAACGATGCTAGAACCACTGTGAAGTTCTTATGGGAGCAGGTCCTTTTTATTAATGAAGTGATATCCCACCTGCTCTCGACCTTCCTAATAATTCATAGAAGGTCCTCACCCTACTACCCTCAAGGAAATGGCCAAGCAAAATCCAAGAATAAAATCCTAGTCAACATGCTTATGAAGGTGGTATCCACATCACGAAGTGAATGGGATAACAAATTAATGACGGTCTTGTGGGCCTATTGTACAACTTATAAGACGGCTGTAGGATAGATGCACTTTAGGCTGACTTATGGAATGGAGGCCATTCTACCCTTAGAGTTCTTTGTCCCTAGCTTAAGGACAGCAGCCCAGGAGCATTGGGAGGGAAGAGAGGCTTGGACCAACCGCTTAGTGGAGTTAGAGCATCTCAGGAGACGTGACTCTTAGTCACCCATGCTCTAATTCGCAAGAAGGCACGAAGAAAGATGTGGTTTGACAAGCATGTCAAACAATGAAACTTTGATCAGGGGGACCTCGTTCTACTATACTCTGTGAAGGGTCACAAACCGAAAATGAAATTACGAGGACTAGGAGCTTTCCGAGTACGTACAATTAGTAGAACAGGCAATGTTGAAATGGAGACGCTCAAAGGTGAAGGAATAGGCTTTTTCAATGGCAGTCGCATGAAAAAGTACTATCCTCCTTCCCATCCGTTTCGCGCACCTACGCTTGAAGCCCGTGTCAACGTCTAAGTGGCCACTATTACCGAACTGACAGATCCAGATGAAGAAGCAATGGCACCTGTCTACCTACAAATCACGGTCATTGCAGAACAAACGTATTCTTTTGACGCCTTGATCAACAAAGGTGCCGACTATAATATCTTGACGCATAACTATTGGACATGCATTGGTCAATCTAAATTACAGCCCACAAATGCTAAACTCAGCCCATTTGGGGGCAACACTTACTCACTCTTAGGAAAATGCAAAGTGGCTGTCTCTATCGAGTTTGAAAGTATACCAGTCTTCTTTTATGTGTTGCCAATCACTAAAGGGGCCGGTAATAAGTTACTACTAGGTCACACTTTTAAAAAGCAGACGAACTGCAATATGGACTATAACCTAGATCGCATCAATCTTGCTATAGGCAATGTGCGCATGGTGACTACTTTCAACAAAGGTTATCTTGATCCTTCTACAATTGCAAAGCCACTAATAGAGACCCATACGACCACATCTATGACCAAGCCTAGGGAGAAGGGCTGTGATATCTCACCCCACGCTCAAACTGCTAGAACCAAGCCGACCAAGGCCATTCACAAGGCCAAGGAGTCCACACTCATATGGGTGCCAAAACGACAAGGGCCACCTCCTTGTAAACCGCAGAAATGTACTTCTAAATGCAAAAACTATCAGCCACAGCCTAAGAGGCAGCTCAGACGCTATCGACGTAGGCGCACGACCATGCCGCGATGGATCCCCAAAGATCTCTTGCAAGAACTATGATGCTATGAGGGAAACCCCTTGATATGGGTGCCTAAGAGTGGACATTCAAGAGGCTCAACTCTATGCAACCTCACTCCAGCTAGAGAGGCTTGTACATACGGAGCCTAGGCTGCAAAGCAAGCTAGACCAGCACCGGTTGTGATTAATGAATCCCAACTCATTTATCATCCAAATCTAGATTCCCCAAAATTATCCAAGTTAGAGGAGTTGAGCGCCCCCATGCCGGCTCAGATAGAATGCAGAACACCTCCTATGCCATAGAGCCCCCTGCAGCATCTCAAAGTGCTTCTAAGTGCAAAGTCCCATCTGTGACACCATCACAATGGAGTCACTATTGTCCAACCCAATTGCACCATCACCACCAGCAGGTCTTAGGCCTTCGTATGAAAGATGATATTTCCTCTCAGTGGCCAAGGATCTTGCTGAGACCTCAGGAGATGACGTAGTGACATGCATCAAGGTGTTAGATAACACCTTCACCACATTCGCTAGGAGCTATGAGAGGCTTGGCCTAGGACTTCTCGATCAACCCCTTGCTTCTGATGTTCCTGCATTGCCATGCACTTGGGAAGACTACAAATTTATGACCATCAAATTCCCCATAATTGCCACCGAATTAATCGCTAATGGAGAAATCTCAAAGGAGCAAGCCATTCTCAAAAGACTAACTACCTCGTACCGCAAGCCTGCTCACTCTGCACTTGAATAAGAACTGGAGGAGCTTACACAACTTGCCAGCTCTGATTCTTTGTTCTTACAAGTGTGGTATGCCTTGCGACTCCAATGGGAGAAAAAAGGCTGCCGCATCATGACCAATGCCAAGCAAAGAAGGGCAATCAAAACAATTGAACACGACCCTACTTATGTGGCACCTCTTTTGTTTAGGGTTTTGGCCATTACACGCAACATACACTTAGACGACCATGTGTTAGCCCACCCTTGCATTGACCAATTCCTTACGGAAGAGGAACTGCATGTTGCTAGCTGCCTCAACTCTGGGGATATCTTTCATGATGTCTTGACCTATATCACCCAAGCTTCCATACGACCATGTGAACTTGATCGTCATGCCCAGCTTGAATATAACCCTAACCTCTATACTTGGCTGTTGGCCAAGTAACTCGCCCCATAAAGTCCATGTGAGTCCTCCTTCTTCCCTTGCTAATCCTAGGAAGGATTCCTTTAAAACTCAAGGAAGGGGGAGGGGGGAGGGGGAGCAAAGTGAGAGCCAAGTGATGTAGCAAGGTGTGGTGATGGATGAAAATGATCAACTGATTTAAATAGGAAAGAATGCAAGGAGGAAATAGATGTTGCTTTTGAATTATTTCCAAGTTTCATACCTCTGAAGCAGCACGACAAATTGTCATACACATTCTTTCTTGGGTTTTTGTTAGTAATGAGTCAATTCATAACGCTAATATTGGCATGGTGTAATGATAGACACCTACCATGGCAGGACAAGAAAAGGGGCATAAACTTCTATTCACTGAAGAGGAGATAACAAAGTATGGGATCAGTGTTGAGACACGTAGATTTAGCCAGTTCACGTTCAAACATACCCTGAATTTAGACAATGCTATCCTGGATGAGCTGGCAGTGAAGGAGTTGGTGGATAAATGCAACCTCTGAAAGTATGTGGAAAAGGTCAGACAAACTATAGATTACAGCATGTGCACTGACTTTTTAAAGAGCTTTGATGAAGGTAGGAGCTGTGGCACAGTCACAGTAAGGATTGGTGACCAGGAAAGAAGGGTGCAAGTGCCCCCTTAACGTAGCTATCGTAGAGAAAGCCCTGGAGCTTGTGTCCAAGAAGGAGAGGCGCCCAAGAAGAGATGTATATACCATGATGAGAGTCAAAAAAGATGACATGCACACACTGGATGGAATCAGTTTGGTTGATATTCCAGACCCACAAAAAAAGATGCAAGCTAAAATGGTCCACACCCTTTTCTCAGGACAGAGATACAACGCTTTAATGAACAAAATCGGGGTGCCATTACTAGAGAGCATCGCTATAGGAGTTCTAGAGGAGGTGGATTGGAACGGTTTTGTATAGAAAACTATCAAGAGTTCAGTTGTGCTCCTGGCTCTGCACGATCCGCAAGGAAAAAGCCTGCCTGAAAAGCCTCCACAATCAGATATGGCGATGTCCTAACGGCAATCATCTATGCGGCTATCAAGGATGCTAGTGTAGATGAAGAGCAAGTTGGGCATCAAAGCTCACCTCACCATGAGGAAGAAGGCTCCAGTGAAAGGACAATAAGCGACAAAGGAGAGCCAAAGGTACCACCTACTCAAGCGGCTAAACCACGGGAGCAAAAGAAGAGTGACAAGAGCTAGAAGGAGAAGAAAGAAAGACTGAGCAAAGAAGAGTGAGCTGAGATGAAGAGGGCTCAAAGAGAGTCAAGAAGGGTAGAGGAGGAACGAAGGAAAAAAGAAGAGAAAGAACTCGAAAAAATTAGAGAAGAATCAAAGAGGGCAGAAGAAGAAAGGTAAAGAAGGGTAGAGGAGAAAGCCGAAGAACTAAGAATGAAAGAACTTGTTGAGTTGGCAGAGGCCACTCATAGATCTATCCAAGAAACCCATGGGGGAGGAGAGATCGATCCTTTGAGTCCCTGCCATGAAGCTGAAGCAAGTGGCAGTGTGGAAACGGCCCCACTAGTTGTAGGCAAGTGTAAGTCCCTGCTGCACCCCCTGCCTTCCTTCTTTGTGCCAGTACCAACTGACACCACAACCACAACCACCCTACAACCCATGCTCTCTCTAGACATGGCCCAATTGATGAACATGATGCATATACTTGTCAGTAAAGTGGCTGAAATTGTACCAAAAGCCAGAGCAAAAGGCCCGCTGCCGCCGCAGATGCCGAGTCTAGGCAAGATCCAAAACGACAGAAGCTAGAGGCATCAACCACTACAGCCCCTACTCCCATGCCATCTGGTGCTGACTATGATGCTTATGTGGCTGAGCTTCTAGCACAGTTGGACAAGGAAAAAGAAGAAAAGAAGATAGCCCTAGTGGAGTTAGAGAAAGAAAAGGAAACTTCGGCAACCTTAAGGCTAGAAGTTTCAAAGCAAGGAGCCAACCGAAGAAGGGAAGTGAAAACTCTACAAGATCAATTGGAAGCAAAGACCAAGGAAGCCCAAGACAATGAGAGCTGCCTAAGACAGAGGCTGGAAGATGAAGAGCAAAACTTGATAGCATAACAGCGAAGCTTGAAGTTACTAGTGCAGCAATATGCTGACTTGCAACAGAGAATTACCAAACTGGAAAGGTAGAGACAGATAGAAGCTCAAGAGGGCGAACCAAGTGAGCAACAAGCAGATGCCATAGCTTTTCGGCTATGGTATGAACTTGAAGAACAAGATAGATTGGAGAGGGAAATAGAGTTCCTAGAACAAGAAAGGCCAGGAGTTCCCGTAGCAGAAGCACAAAGGCTGCAGAATGAGGCACAACAACTACAAGATGCATTTGAGATTACCAAGGGTGACATAGAGGCCCTCATGGCCATGGCCTTCACCCAAAGAAGATTGCACTTTGCAGAGATCCAAAGTCACGAGCAGCTTGTGCAAGAATATTCAAAGCTATTTGCTAAGGCAGAAAAAAGATTCAGCATTGCAAATTAGGCAAAAGAAATTGGTGAAGAACAGTTGGCTCGAAAATCTAGGGAAAGGAACCAACTTTGGTTCTTAACGAATGAGCAGCAGTAAGTTGTGACAACCTTGACAAATGAGCTAGAGGAGGGAAGAAAGAAGATGGACAAGAGATCCAGTGAAAGAAACAATTTTGAAAGAGTTAGGTATTTAACAGAACGTTTGGCGGTGGCTGTGTGAGAGAGTGCTTGCGGTGTCCTGGGCAGAAGTTACTGATGTGTGTACCAACACACAAAGGCAAGCCTTCCTCAGCACAGTACTATATGTCACCCAGGCAGAGGGCAATGATTCAGTGGAGAAGGTAAGAAGAAAGCTAGAACTGACCACTCGAGCACTAAAGTATGGCCTTCAAGAATGGGAACTTCCAACAGGCACAGGAATCACAAAAGAGCAGCAATTTCACTACCTACGCCGTGTCGGCCTCTCCACTATTGAGCTTAACGAACTTGGGTTTGAAGAGCATGAGTAGCCACCACCACCACCATAAGTGGTTCCATCAGTTGTCGAGCAGAATGTCGAAGAGGGTTCGGACTTTGAGCAGGATGCTAAAGAAGTGCAACAAAGAATGCCCAATCCGCCTCTACTAGACCTCCTGCCTGAAAAGCCCGAAGATGCCCATATGCCCGAGCGCATTGTGGTAGCCAGAAGAAGAAGACAAGAACTAGCAGAGGAAGCCCAATGCAGAGCACGATCACTGCCAAGACAATTCCTTGAAGAGCATGTGCCACTACGGGGGGATCCCCATCCTATCGATTGGCCTCAGGAATTGGTCATATGGCGTCAACAGGAGTTCCATACGAGGCCATTTGAACTTTCATTTGCTTATCCATGCTCTCTGGACCGTTCTTTGCCTCTAGGTATTCTAGCCAAGATCAAGGATCTGGCTAATGATCTTGCAAACAGGTGGATAGAGAAAAGAAGCCTCATAATAACCAGATGGAGGCAAGAGCCTAAAGACTACTGGCAAGACAAGGTAAACAGGGTTCCCAAAACTGTCCAAGGCTACCAGGCATAGCCGAAGTGGTGAAGGAGGATTTGGGATACCAATTTTGATGCCTGGACCGCCTTCTGCAGCTCGCTCCCTGAAGAATGCAACGACCCCATCTACATACCCTATCCCCATAGGCATGGATTTGACTATGATCGAAATATTCATGGGGATTTTGACTTTCCTAAGATATATAATGTTAATGCCCGAAGCCCCGAGGAATACCTAGTCTTTAGATTAGAGGATCTCCTCCCATCTATCAACCGCTTCCTCGCAGATTTTTCTTCTTGCCTAGATCCAGCCTTCATAACTACCTGTAATTATCTTAGGCTTATCAAGTTCCTACTAATGGAGAGACCCACAGCCGAGGAAGCCCACCTCCCTCCACTCTTTTTTGACATCAACCTAGGGATACATAGTAGAACCATGACTAGACTAATGATGAGGGCAACCCTGCTTCCCTTCTTTTGCCTAGAAATCTTAGAGGATATGAGTGATACCTGCTTCACGAGGTGCAATCATCCTTTCTTGTCATACACACCTCTAAAGTCCCGGGCCGGTATTAAGGAATATCTACAAAGTTGTGCATTCCTATCCCAATACTTACGACCGCCTCCTAATCTACCTGAAGATGATAGGCATTAGCCAGGACAACTTCCTTGTATGCAATTCTTCAAAAAAAAAGAGAAGAAAAATAAAAAAAGAAAAGAAAAAAGAATGAGGGCTCACTTCACTCACTACACCTAGGGTTTACACCTAGCCCCTCCCCACTTCACGCTTAGGGCACATCAAGGGAAGGACTTCCAGACCTGTCACCCTAAGTTTTGCATTGCACCTCCAACAACACACGAACTGGGTCCTCAAGTGTGGGACGTTACCAAGGGCTTACCCAAGGTTAGACCTAGCCCCCAATTCCACTACACATGCACTTACACCACACCGTGAGACAGACACACCCCTTAGGGAGTGCCCAAATTTCTCTTACAGGCTATGATCGTGACTCAGTGTAGTAATATCAACTTTTTAACAAGCACTAATGGATAAGACAAGGGTAATATACTATAATTAGAAAAAATGAAGTACTTTGATTTCTAGGAGACATAAGCATTAATTGAAACAATCTTGCTACTACTGGTAAACCTTCTCATTTTTAAAAATTATAAAATATTATATTTAGTCCATTAAAATATAAAAATATTAACCTAGCAATATACAAAAATATTAGTGATATTGTGTATCATATCAACTAATTTAGGACTAATAGGATTTGGATACTTCAAAGAATATGAAGGATGCAACTTTATACTTGATATTAGCTCTTGGGAGTCTTTTTCTCATCATACCCTCAACTATGATTCGTAATAGCACTATTGAGTTTCAATATCCTCGATTGTGATTCTTAATAGCACTATTAGATTTCAATTCCTAAATGGTGGCTTGATGTCATGGGATGATACTACTCATGTTATCATAGCCTTAGCAATCTCTTAAGATCTCTCCCCTTGATTTGTAGGAAGAAATACAAAGGACTTGACTCTTTTTCTTCCTCTCAAAATGCTCATTCTAATGCAGATTGATTTTATGATTAAAAGCATCGCTACAATATTGATGCCTTATCCTTGTATATCTTCGAATGTAATATATCTCATGTTTCACAAAAAATATCCATCGAAATAATCCTTGTCATTATAGATCTCCTTGACTCTATACCATTCACCATTTTTTATTTTTTAAAATTTTTTTAAAGAGTATTATATGATGTTATACAAAGTCCTCTACATGAAATAACATGAACTTTTGATAAGTCAATGAAGTTGAATAAATAAGTTATTAGTAGTCAAAGTCTTATATGAAACCCCTGATAATAGATATAATAATTCAGTATCTCTTCAATCCTTTTCTATAGCTCAAAAGGATAGAATATATTATTTAACAAAGATAAACTATATTCCATAACTCTTAAAAAAGATACTCTCTCTAAAATAAAATTAATTTAGTGAATTGATATATCAATGATTAGCAAAGAAATGATAAAAAGAATATATAATCTCAAGAATATAATTATTTAATATCTCTTATATATTTTTAAATCTCCTAAAAATATATATAATTTATAGTATATTCTAATGCAATATCTATTCAAAAAGATAGTCTCTTTTAGATCCAAATTATATAATGATACATAGAAAAAATTACAAAGGAATAGGCAAAAAACTTTCAAGTCTTATTATGCTTAAAATACTTTGAAAAATAAATTGAAAATATTTTTAATATTTTTCACCTCATTTCCTATTTCTAAAATATTTTAAGATAAAAAATTCTAAAAACTATAAAAAATCACATAAAATAGGACTTCCCAATATGGTGCAATTAGGGGGTGTAATGTCCTACCCGCATGAGAATGACCTCCCCCCTTAATAATTAACCTTAGTTTAAATTTTTAAATCTTCCTCCCCCCTATCGTTGGATGACAGGTAGCGAGGGGGGGAAAGAAAGGAGAAGGACGGCGGAAGATGATCATTAGGGGACGAAGTCATCTCAACATGATCGCGAGGGGAGGAAGTCATTAGCGATGATCGTGAGGGGAGAAAGGAGGTGGTAATGACAAAGAAGATGGAGGCATTGATGCCCCCACCATTATATTTTTCTTCCCCCCCCCCCCCCCCAAAACTGCCAACTGCACGACGGCAAGGCGTTCCTGACGTCCAGCTGGAGGTGAAGAGAAGCCCATTAATACTCCCTTTCCCCCATTATAACCACCCCCCCCCCCCCCCATCAAAACGAGAGACCACCTCTTTCCATTGTTGTTGCCATGGGAGAGAAAGAGAGAGCCTTGATACCCAAATACACTAAGGGAGAGGAAGAGGGAGGCTTGACTCGTGGAATAGCATGTTGAAGGGAGAGGGAGAGGGTAAGACAGAGGGGGAGAGAAGGAGAAGAAGAGGGAGAGAGAGAGGAGAGAAGAAGAGGAAGAAGTGAGGGAGAGAGAGAGGAGAAGAAGGAGAGGGGGAGAGAGAGAGAGAGAAGAAGAGAAGAAGGAGAAGAAGGAGAAGAAGAAGAAGAGAAGAAGAGGAAGAAGAGAGGGAGAGAGAGGGAGGAGAAGGGTAAGAGAGAGGGGGAGAGAGTGGGGAGAAGAGAGAGGAAAAGAAGAAGAGGGTAAAAGAGAGAGTAAGAGAGGGAGTGAGATTCTTTCCTTTCCCCTCCAAAGAGGGTGGCCACACGCGTCTCCTTTCCCTGTGGCTACAAACCTATACCTGTCTCGTAGGAATATCCACCACTCGGAAACGACCCTCACTACTCGAGCACAAGGTGCAAAAATCTTACATGACTCACGACAATTGTGAATGGCCCCCAAGCAAAACATGGCATGCATGGATGGAAACCTCACAACGAGCAATGAAGGCTCGCACAAGGACATCAGAGCCAATCTGCATGCGACACTAGTCGTAAGTAATGTGTTTCCAAAATTAATAGATGCCTACTTTGAATTCCCGCATGAGGAGTATTAGACCTGTATCATGCTATGTGGGAATAGAACATTAGAAAGGATAGACTACATCATAAGTATTCAAAAGACTGAATTCCCTGAATGCGTGTATCAAGAGAAGACCATTGTGTTTGAATGATATATGATGAATTCATAAATATATAAAGACTCAAGCATTGTCAACTTCTCGTCCTTGCAATAGTAGGTGCATTTTCCTCGCTTTGAAGGTATATCTTGCAACCTACATGCCTAAAGGATTGCATGGAAAACATCTTAGTCTAGAAAAGAATCGTTCTTAAAGCTCTAGACAGTTGTCCAAGCTCCTGTTAATAGCTTACGTTTGATAGATTGGGAGTCTTGATGTTGTGCGTAGTTAACACATACGACGATCATAAGGGCTAAAAGTGAGTCACCTTGAGATCTGTTCGATAGCTTGGATGTTATCAATCCTATTTAGGGACTGGAATAGATACAAACAACTCTAGGACTCAAAGGCAAATGAAGAGCTCCAGAGCTAGGAAACCCTAAGTTAAAGGAAAGACCAATGCTTTTGTACTCATTAGGAAGAAGGTTCGGATATCAACTAAAGTAAGGGATTATTAAAAGTCATGTCTTGAGCAATGTTGAAACTTCGATATATGTCCTAACCGAATGGAAGAAGTGTTAAGTAATTTTTTCTTGGAATCACTTAGATCCCAAGGGGGAGAGCAAATACACAATGGAAGGTTATCGCAACTATTCCTACAATGTTTGGAAAAGGATACGAGACATGGGAGGATCCCTAAACGAAAATCCGAGTCTCGGACCAAAAATATTGGAGTGATTGCACCCCTCACGATTGAAATCAAGAAACCGAACATGACCCATCAAATACTAGATCCTCAGCCTAGCATGCCTAGCAAGTAGATATCAGAGGGATCCGTCGAGTGTGCACGAGGTCCACTAGTGGCCAAGGAGCCTTTGACTTCCCAAGGGGACAAGGAGCACCACACGCACAACGTCACTCATGATAGGGCTGATTTCTCAGGAAAGCTAACGACGGAATCCTCCAACAATCACAAGAAAATCATTTAGCCGGTGCCAGGTGTGCCTAAGTGTCCTAGGTCCCCTACGTCCTCTCTTCCCAAATGGACCCAGGAGGCACAACGTCAGCTGTCAATGCCAGGGGCTCACTCCCAATCTCTGTCTCCATTAAAGCTTCCAAAGACCCAAGAGGGGAAACATGACACTGGCCATAGCTCTCGGCCCAAGGATACTCCCGTGCGACCCAATTTGAATGGATCAACTCAGGATTGATCTACACAGCTGAGTGTTCAGAGGACAACAAAAGACACGACCATGTCCGATCGCCCCAGGGACTCCACACTGCGATCCACTAAGAGTAACCAACTCACTGGACTAAACGCCACTGCTCTCAATTAGGGATCGCAGCAGTCACAACCCTCGGCTGTGACCACACCCCTTGTAGAACGTGTCCCTAACACTTCATCTGAGGAGGGGGTGCAACAACCAGTATCCTTGACAACTCCAATCCGTCCCAAGCACCTAAAGCCTAGGCTCGAGGAGAAACCCCTCGAAGGTGTGGCCAAGGAGATGACACACCAAACCACTCAACTTAGCAAGGCTATTCAGCGGGCCGTGGCTATGTTCCATGAGGACACACTAGAGAAAGGAAACACTAAGGCCCAACCAAGCATAACAATGGTTGACCTAGTCCAAGGACTTGAACCATTGAGAGATATGCCTTCATTGACCAAGAGAAAGAGGAGAAAATAGCGCAAACAACAGTAGCTACAAGTGGTCGTGGACCCCAAGAGCATTGAAACTAAGAGCGCTAGAGAGCTGGGGAATAAAGCATCATGTCCATCCACCAATGAACCCATTGATGTCTCTCCTAATAGCGGTGAAACCTCAGACACATCTGTGTGCTCTGAAAAGTTAAAGCAGCCGTTGCCATCAACAGTTGCTTCCAACACTCAATCCACCGACAATAGAACTCTCATCGACCAATCAAGAGTGGAGATAACGCTGCCACAACAGGGCAACAAAGTCATACCGGTCACGTCCAAAGAGAACCATGACGCAATGACGAAGCCGCAAGAGAAACATGGAAACCCCAAGCGCATGAGCACTCCTAGCATTGATTAATCTTGCTCTTCTAGGCCTGAGCCCCCAACTATGCTAAAGCCCAAGCAAACTCCTAGAACCTTGCATGAGATGGAAATCGAACAAGCCCTCGTCAAACATAGAGGTGTCGCAAAATGCCTAGCTGAGTTGGACACCAAGCTCAAGGTGTTCGGACGTGTCTATGTCCTGGCAGACATGCGCACATTCCCTAAAGAGCAGCTTGGAGACTACTTGCCCTTTCCTTTATCTTGGGAAGAGTAGGAACACCTTGACGAGCACTATAGCAGGCTCCTGCATGAATGCTTGCCACTCATCTTGGGCAAGGAAGTCGATGAACTGTGCTTAATTGTCACATTCAATGAGGCGCTCTGCCAACCGAATCTCTTAGAAACAGAGCAGCTAAAGCGACTCTCAGCAGGCCGGAGTTGATTTGAACAGCGTTGGTGTGAAAACCGCGTTGCAATGGCCGAACTAGAAGCTCAGATCATGACAGTCTCTGAGGAAAGATTGGCCAAATGGCGATCCCAAAGAGACCCAACCTATGTGGCACCAACTTCCCTTCGAGTGTTGACTGCCATTCGGGGCAAGGACTTGCTTGAACCAAGCCAAGAAAACCCTCTGCTTGATAAGGTTCTCACTGAGACGTCGTCAACTAACAAATCCAAAGAGGGATCAACCATAGAATACGTCTATCAAGTAACACTGAATGAGCCATTAAAAGCTCAAGATAGAATAAGGGACACAGATGTTATCGAGCTAGATCTTGGTACGCCAGACAATGAGCATCCCATAAAGCTAGGATCCATGCTTAGTGCCGAGAAATGGGAGGATTATGTCACTCTGATCCAAGAGTTTCGCGATATTTTTGCTTGGAGTTACCATGAATGTAGGGGCACTCCTTCCAGCCTCATTGTCCATACAATTTTGTTGAAGGAAAGAAGCCATCTTGTGCGATAGAAAGCCAAGCGTATGCCATTTGAGTTGCGGGATGGGCTGTTCGAGGAGTTACAGAAACTGCAAAAAAGCGGGTTTGATCTTCCCTGTGTAGCACACTGAATGGTGTTCACCAGTTGTGATCAGGAATAAGAAAAATAATCAAATCGGACTATGTGTGGACTTTTGAGAGTTAAACAAGCAAATAGTTAAGGATTACTACTGGCTGCCCCTTATCAACCAGATTCTGGATCAATTGGCGGGTAGGGAGATATATTCATTTGTGGACTATTTTACAAACTATAATCAGATGGCGATCGCAGAAGAGGATAAGCTCAAGACGATGTTCATAACAGTATTTGGGACCTTTGCGTATCATGTGATGGCATTTGGTTTATGCAATGCGCTTGGTTCTTGGAAACGAACTACCAATAAAACCTTTGGTGACATTTCCCCTGAGGAGCTAAAGGTATTTATTGAGGATTTAGGGGCAACCATTGTGAGAGAAAAGCAGTTGATTATTTTACAAAAATGTTTTGAGCGACGCAGAAAATTTTGCATAGCTCTCAATCCCAGGAAGTGCATTTTTGGTGTATCTTATGGACTCTTGCTTGCCCATGTAGTTAGCTCGATAGGAATTGCAACGGATCTTGAAAATATCAAAGCTATAGTCGCCATGAGTCCGCCACGTACCCCCAAAGAAGTCCACATCTTTCTGTCATTAGTTGGATATTATCGATGGTTTATAAACGCTTTGGTAGAAAGGACATCGCCATTGACAAATCTATTATCCTTCAACTGTTTATTTATGTGGAGTGACCCTTTTAAGGTGGCTTTTGAGGATGTAAAGCAAGAACTTGTAAGAGCACCTGTGTTGAAAGCATGGAAGAGGGGTGAAATTTTTTATATCTTTTCAGTAGCTACCATGCATAGCATTAGCTGCTGTTTAGCACATATGTGGGAAGAGAAGTGGTATCACCTGATTGCTTTTGCCCAGTCAAAAGCTGGGTGTATCCGAAATTAATTATATTTATATGGAAAAGTTGTGCCTTGTGATGGTCTTTGTGACTAAAAAGTTCACACACTACATCCTTTATGAGAAGGTTGTTCTTTATACGAATGCGAAAGGGCTAAGACTACTGATGAATAAGTTACAATTGTCTGACTATTTGGCAAAGTGGTTAATCACTTTGCAAGATTTTGATTATGAGATTAAGAGCAAGCCACCCACGTTGCAAGGTATCGTAGAGTGCCTTGTGGACTTTGGGGAGCCAAAGGAAGCTCTGGCTGAAGGTAGTGACTACGACTCATTGTTCAAGATTGACACAACGTCTATTTCCTCCTAGTATGCGGTGATAACACATTATTTGTCTACTGGAGAGATGGGAGCTAGTCTATTGAAGTCAGAAAAGTGAAAGATCAATCAACATGCTTTAAAATTTATAATAATCGCAGGCACATTGTATCGGAAAGGGGTAGATGATATCTACCCCCGATGCATAATGCTTGACGAGGTCCCTTTCATCTTAGAAGAGTGCCATGACTCTGCTTGCGGAGATAATTTTGCTAGGCAGCTAACTGTGCAAAAAACCTTGAAGGCGGGATATTGGTGGCCAGCCATCTTCCAGGATGCATTTGAGTACGTTAAAAGATGCGACATCTGTCAACAACATGATAGCTGAGAGAATAGGAAGCGACCACTCACTCCTATTATGGTGATCCTTCCGTTCAAGAAGTGGGGGATCGACTTTGTGGGCCCTATTGCTCCATCGTCCAGTGCACAGAAAAGATATATTATCATAGCAATTGATTATTTTACTAAGTGGTCGAAAGCACGTGCAACACGGAAAGACGATGCAAAGGAAACCGCGAGTTTCTTAATTAGAGAAAATAGTATGTTGATTTGGTTCACCAAAAGAAATAGTATCGGACCGGGGGACGCATTTTTGGAACAAAGTGATAAAAATCCTAATTGAGGCTTGGCACATCAAGCACAATAAAACAACCCCCTATAACCCACAAGCCAATGGGCAGGTCGAGGGTACCAACAATGCATTCTGTCTAAGGTAGTATCAGAAAAGAAAAGAGGTTGGGACAAAAAGTTGTAGGTGACCGTGTGGGTGTACAATACGACGTTCAAACGAGCCACTGGTCACACCCCATTCAAGTTAATATATGGAGAGGAGTGCATCCTACCTCTAGAGATCGAGTTGCCAACCATAAGATTTGCAATCAATCATTCTTTGGGGACGAGGATGCTCTCTTAGAGCACTTTATGACTTTGGCACACCTTGATGAGATTAAATTGCAGAGCTTGCTACATCAGGCGGTGACAAAGCGTTGGATGAAGCAGCTCCATGACCTAAAAGCAAAGAAATACACTTTTAAGAAAGGACAGCTAGTGTTATACTATGATGTGCGTAGAGCATTATTTCAAGGAAAGATAGAGCCCAAATGGGAGGGTCCTTATAGGATTGTCAGGATCGGGATTAATAAATCCACAGCATTATTGGCAGATCTCGAGGGTGTGGAGTTTAAGAATAAGGTTAATCTTAATAAGATTAAACCTTATTATTTTTTATTACACTAATGACATAAGTGCCTTGCAAGTCTATGCGTGATTGATCAGATATCTGCAACGAAACAACGATAGAGGTTGATGGGTTGACTGATCCCTTATTTGGAGCACCCATACTTAGAGCAACGATATTATCGAGGAAAGCTCATATGTTGGAGTAAAGGCTATAAAGTGACTGAGCAAGATGACGGGACATTCTTTTGGGAGATTAAGGTCTTCTATCATCACTATTTGTAGATTTTGACGAGTGTCCCTGTAGTCTTTAATGATGAAGGTGGGATGGAGCCATCAGTTCATCTTCTAAATATGTTGAATTTTGACTATCATAATTATGAATAGGGGAGTTTCAGATGAGTGGCTGTGTAAACCCATTGTGACGTACACATTATATTTCGATGGGCCCTAATAAAAAAGGTAGTGTTAGAGTAGTTATTCGAGATCCCCGACGTATAGTTACAATGAAATTAGCTGCTTATCTTAGGGTAGGATTCACTAACAACATGGCGGAGTATAAAGCCTTGATTATGGGATTGAATATTGCCAAGAAAGGTGGTATTTAGCAGTTGTTAGTAAAAGGGGATTCCCAGCTGATCTTAAATCAACTCAGTGAGACATATACGATCCGGAATCCTATCCTTCGTATGTATCATCGCATTGCTATAACCCTACTTGATGAATTTGAGAGTGTATCTCTTTAGCTAATTTCACATTCTTGGAATCAATTTGTGGACTCACTGGCCAATTTTGTCTATGAAGAGGACCTCTTTTTTAACTATGGTCCTAGTCCAGATGTTGCTCTTGATAATGAGACAGGACCTACTCGTTTGTGGAGAATGTTATCAGACCATGCGTTATATGGTAGGCGATGGTTGATATGGGTAATGCGATGAGTAGTCGAGACCCATCTACCACTATTATCCTGGACCCATAGGTTGGTCAGACGACATGTTATGCATATGCCTCTTGCTATATATGTAGGAGGTATGGGTCACAACTTCATGCATTTAGTTTAGGGCTGAGAGCCCTCTTTTTCCCCTTGGAATAGAGTGTATTTTCATATATCTTCCTTCCTCCAAGAAGGGATCTATATGAGCTAGTTTGATTGATTACTTTAGGCCAAGAGGGCCAGTTAGTTTGCAGTACAAATGTACTCTCTTTAGTGTTAGCTATATATAGTCTATCTATATATAGTGCCCCAGGTCCCCTCTATATATTCCTATCATGTGTGCTCAGTTGACACACTTTTGGGGTTCCACTTCTGGTGTCTCATATCTCTCTTCTCTCCTCTCTTCCTTTCGTCTCTCGTCTTTCTCGCAGTTTCCAACATGGTATCAGAGCAAGGTTCTACAACATCACAAAAATAAGTTTTCTTTATTGTTTTATTTCTTTGCTCATTAGCAGACCTCTGTTTCATGACATTTTGTCAATTTCATTGATGGGTCGTGCCACTTTCGATCATGGTAATTGTTTTCAAGCTTATCATGGTAATTGTTTTTCAAGCTGAGGTGCATATTGCTTGTCAAGCTATTAAAAGGCTTTCTCTACCCACATCATCTGATTCTTCAGATGTTTTATGCCTCATGGTTTGAATCGTGGAAGAGCGAGAGATTGTTAAGATGTTTTATGCCTCATGCTTTGATTCCTAGAAGTGAGAGAGAGGACATTCATGGAAGAGAGAGAGAGGACGAGGAAATGATCTCCTGGAATCGGAGAACATTTCCTGCTCCTTGCATTTGGCTTCAAGGAGGAATAGGATTTCTGTGTGCACCCAGTTTCCCTACCGATAGGCTCGGTCCTGCTCATCACTAGCATTCAAGTTCTGGGTAGGCTCGTCTTGTTTCGCCTCGGAGGACTTTTCAGGATGACTTTGCTCGGCTGGGCTGGATGATCGGTGCTCTGTAAGAAAACCTTGGTATCTGCCCTGGTTTCTCGAGCTGGAGCCCTGTCTTCACTCTGGAGGACTTTTCAGGATGATGACTAATTTGCTTGCATGGCACGATAGTTTGAAAAGTGTCTCTATTTTCACATCTTATGCCGATTTTAGCCTATTGCGAGGCACAGCTTTAATCCTGCTCCTATTTTTGCCTCTTCTCCTCTTTCAATGTACTTTTTGAACTTTCTAGAGCTTCGCTTCCTTGATTGATCCGTGCTTATCAGGCGTGGAGCCTTATTAATGTGCTCACTTCTGCTCCTATGGCTAAATCGATGAGCAAACTGGACAGTTTCACCAGCGAAAGGAACAAAGTCCCCCTCACGGCTTCTTTGCGCTGCTGCTCCTATTTCGCCAGCGAAAGGAACAAAGTCCCCCTCACAGATTCTCTGCGCTACTGCTCCTTTTATGACCTTAACCTTTAGACGAACGCCTTATCGCTCGGGGATCGCACGGCCACTCTGACGACCGCGCTGCAGCTCGGCTTCTCTAGCGTCGCCTTGAATCACGTCATGGCCTGGGAAAGTCCCCCTTACGGCTTCTCTGCGCTACTACTCCTTTTACGACCTTAACCTTCAGACGGATGCCTTATCGCTCGGGGATCGCAGGGCCACTCTGATGACCACGCTACAGCTTGGCTTCTCTAGCGTCGCCTTGAATCACGTCATGGCCAGGGACTCGATGCCTCAGGCGCGTGCCTACAAAACGCGCGCCCTCAACCTCCAGCCGATTCTCGAGCTTAAGTGAGTCAGCCGCTCGGCTTAGTTCCATCGTGACGTGTGGAAGAGGAGCAGCAAGCGAAGGCGAGGGAGAAGGAGAAGGGCCCAGTGCTTCTTCCATGGCCGCACATGCCCGCCCTTTCTTCAGGCAGTTCGACCGGCTGACTGTGGTGATGGAGACTTCTATCCAGGCCTCTGCCTTTAACTCCTCTAATTTCGTCATCCCACCAACTCGAAATCACTTTGCTTGGCTTCCATATATGTGTATGAAGCCCTGGGAGTCTTGGGCATTTCCACCTCGATCTATATGTGCTGCTTGTGTCGCTAACAGATCATCCATCATCCATCTTTTTCGTCTTCTTATTATTCAAAATCTTTATTCTCAAAAGTTTTATCCAAAGCTTTACATCAGCGCATCACCAAAGTGATTATAATTATGGTTTTTTCTTTCTAGGTATAAATTACCTAGACTCGTTAGGATACTCCTTGTCAGGCGATAATGTTATTATATCCAGGCTATAGTTAATAAGCTTCAGTATCAATAGCATTGACATTACGAAAAGAACCAACAATAGCAATGTCATGTCTTATGTTATGGATTCTTTGTCATGTCATTGTTTCATAAGTTTCATAGCTTATATTTTATATTTTTCATTCAATCAATGTTATTCAATTACTATTTCATTAAATGCTTTGGTATGTTGGTATTTCAATGCTTCATGATGCTTGCCCTATTGATGCTTCATTCCCTACTTTTAGATGTTGATATTGCCATGCTTCATGATGATCGTCCTCATTCGTTATTCCATTGATGAGCATCTATATTCTAGCTGATGATACATTGTTTCGTTTATATTCTTTCCAGCTGATGAGGTTCTATATTCCAGTTGATGACAAATTGTTTCATTTATATTCTTTCCTAATGAGCATCTAAATTCCAGCTGATGACACATTATTTCATTTATATTCTTTCCAGCTGATGAGCATCTATATTCTAGTTGATGACAAATTGTTTTATTTATATTCTATTCATGGGGCCCCACATGTGTTATGTTGTCTATAGAGCGGGGTTGCGAACCGTCTCTATAGACCTTGTGTTGTTCTAATGTCACTGTAACGTTTTTTCTTTAAGTTTTGATGTGACAGATATATTGCTTACATCCCAAGTTCAGTTGAAGGAATTTCTTGGAGATTTTATCTTTTACAGTTATGTCGTTTATCCTTATTTTACATGTTGTATATTTAGGAGTGATAATGCCTCTGAATAGGCTGTTGTAATTCAGGAGTGATGTAGCTCCTTCTCTGTTGATGTTGTAATTCACGAGTAATGTAGCTCCTTTGACGCCTATGAATAGGCTCTTGTAAGTTCAATTTTGTAATTTTATATTTTGAATATTAATATAACAGTAGGCCTATATAGAGCTGTGGGTTTTTCCCTTGAGCCCCCAAGGGTTTTTTCATCCATAGTAAGGGACCTTTATTTGAGCGGGGGTGTTAGCTATATATAGTCTGTCTATATATAGTGCCCCAGGTCCCCTCTATATATTCCTATCATGTGTGCTCAGTTGACACACTTTTGGGGTTCCACTTCTGGTGTCTCATATCTCTCCTCTCCTCTCTTCCTTTCGTCTCTCGTCTTTCTCGCAGTTTCCAATAGCAGGAGCATTAATGGCAGCTTGAACCAAGTTTGGAGGGGAGAAGACCGACTTTGGCAGCTCATGGGTCATTTTTGGCCCATTTTGAAGGTAAACTCTTAATAACCGTGGTCACAGGAGTAGAAGAAAGTCTAGCTGGGGTCTCTTCTCTCTCCTCCTTCCACAAGCTTCCTACAATCTCCCATGGAGGAAACCAGCCCCAAATCTTGCTCTCCCTCTTCTTCCATGAAGCATCAGCCCTTCCCCTTCCAGCTCTGAAGCTCAAGAGCCACAGATCAAGTAGGGCTGAGCTGGGTGGTCATCCCCAACCCTCCAAGAGTAGCCCCGTAATTTGCGACGCAAAAAACGGGCTACTTCCTAGCCTGCTGGACAGCACCCTAGCCCTCCTCTCCTCCCTGGATCTCAGTCCTGGCTCTTGGCAAGTCCCTTGGTCAACATTGAAGGTTTCCTTCTAAGCTTCTTGGACTCCTCTTCCCACTTTAAGAAACCCTAATCTTGTGCAGTCCATGGCAGCCATGGAAGCTTGGCATCAAGCTCAAAAATCTTGAAGATTTTGGTCTTTTCTTGGTCCCGTGAGTCCCTCTTCAAGCCTAGCTCAAGATTTCAGCCATCAAGAAGTACGGGAAGAAGATTAGAAGTAAGATTTGAAGACATGCACTTGTGGGCAGCCATGGCTATGGAAGTAGAGCTTCAATTTCAGCAACAACTCTTCATGGGAAGGTCCTGAGCCATCCTACCCCCAAGCTACAGCCACATTGGAGCTCATTCTCAAGATTTGAAGGCTTCTTGGAAGCAAGAAGGCATTATGGAGTGCTCATTTGGAAGGAATCACCCCCTTGATCAATCTATGCAAGCAATACCCTTTCCCCATGGAAGAATCCTTCTTCCCCAAGCTTGACTTCATCCATTCTTGACGGAGCACAACCATTTTGGAGCTATGGAGCATGCAGGATCAAATTGGAGCTCTCATGAAGGCTTGAAGTGGCATTAGTGGCTGTCTTCTTCTTCAAAAGACTCAAGGTAACCGATTCTTGGCTCTCATTCTCTCCATTTAAACCTCTTGTTTAATCCTATCCACTTGTTTGAGAGAATGTATGAGTCCAAGTAGGTAAGTCCTAGACATTATATGCATGCTGAATATTAATCTCAGTCATTTCCCTTTGATCTTATGGCATTGGAATGGATTTTACTCATGCTGAAGCTTCATTGAGATCATATTTTTGCTTACCCATAACCCTTTTGGCTTCTTGTGAATTGGCTGAGCCAAGAATTGATTAAGAAATCCATTGTATAAGGGTGAGTAGGCAGTGAGTCACTGCCGGTAAGCTCTCTATCCCTATTCCACATTCCAATTCCATGCACTTCTTGAAAAGCCCAAAATTTTGATTCCTAAAATGCATCTTATGCTAGGTGTTTAATCAATAAATGTTTGCCATGTATATTCATGGTGAGGAAAAGCCCGATGCCAGGCGAGGTGGCAAGACAAAAGAGCGGTGACCCCCCCTTGCCATCAAAGACCTTGAAGGGGTGCAAAACCCGGACCGAGGGGAACTTTGCCCACCTCCCGGTGATCCAGAGCCCAAAACTCGTTTGCAGGTGCAGGTACTTCTTGGGAAAATTGAGAAATGGACTTGGCATGATGGAATTTTGATGACTATGACATGACACACTCTTGTGTGCATGGGATGTACGGATGTACATCATCAAATGTACCCTTAGATATGCATGCAACCATGTATGCAGTGATATATGGGAATGCATTGCCTTACTTGGGTTGAAGATGGATGTATGTATTATTGGATACACCTATGCAGTCATGTATGCACTAATGGCAATGATTATGCATGTATGAGAGCCTACCTTGTTGATACGATCATGGAAATGCTTATTCTTGTGCTCAGTAATGCTAAAGTGATGCCAAACATGCTAAAGGGTGCTCAAGTGATGCATGATGCCAAGCAAATAGTGTATCCCACAGTGCAATAGAAGGAGAACCCAATTTCAAGCCTCTTGTGAGACTGTTTCAGAGTGCTGGAGAAATGGCTTGCATTTGAAGAGGTATTGCCACTCCCAAGAATTGAGGTGCTGACCTTGGAGAGTACCTTCAGGCCTTTCCAAGAACTTTGTTCAATTTTGGATACCCACTTGGAGCATACAAAGTACCTATAGCCCACAACATGCCTTTCCTAAGTGTGGACAGGGTGCTGGACTGCACAGAACGGTCCCACATTTTTTATTACAAAAATTTCTATATAAAACGTGGGAATGCATGCATATGCTCATCTCAAAGAGGGCATCGCTGCCTCCCTTTTGAACAAAAAAGTAAGTCAATCATAGTTTTCTAGCTCTAGTTATAGCCAAAATAGTGATAGGTGGTCTCACGGGACTGCACCTAGACATGGCGGGTAACAGGGGAAAAAACAAAGCAAATGAAGATGTTCAACAACAAATAAGGGATGCATGCACCTTGAGGTATGACACCAACTTTGAGGTTGAAGAGGAATGTGGGCAATAAGAATTCTTTACCCGGTTGACACCTTCCCATTTGACCCCAACGGTCATGTGGATGTGAATATGGGTGATAAGAATGATTCACATGTTGCTGCCACTATTTGTACTATCTCCCTGGATGCTTAGACAAGATCTAAGAGCCCCAACACTCTTTGTCTTCAAGGCAAGATTCATGAGAAAGATGTATTTGTCTTGGTAGATAGTGGTAGCACACACAATTTCATAAATAGAGCAGTCATGGACACGCTGAAATGTTTTGTCTCTGATTTATAGCAACTAATGAGGGTGCAAGTGGCCAATGGGAGTGAGGAAATTAGTACTCATATATGTCCAATTGTACCTATTAAGCTTGCTAAAAATTATAAGCAAAAAGTGGATTTGATTGCACTCAATATGGGACCAATAGACATTGTGTTAGGCTGTGATTGGTTGAAAACTTTGGGCACCATTTCCATAGATTTTTCATTGCTGTACATGCAGTTTTTCAGGGCTGGACAGCTTGTTCACCTGCAGGGAATTAAAAACATCAGTGAATTTTAGCTTATTACAGCGAAGCAGCTCAAGAAAGAGTTCAAGAAATGCTCCCAGATTTTTGTGTTGCAATTAAACAAGGAAAACACAGATCAGTCCCGAAAAATGTAGGATAATTCAGCCCTTAAGGCTCTACTTGCGGAGTATGGTGCCTTGTTTCAGCTACCTACAGCATTACCTCCCAAGAGAGCGGTTGATCATCCCATTGATTCGGAGCCCCATTCCAAGCCGGTCAATAAACCCCCTTACAGGCTATCCAAATGTGAAAGAGAAGAAGTGGCCAAGCAGGTCAAAGATTTAGTAGATATGGGATTCATTGAGCCTAGCTCATCCCCTTTTGCATCACCTGTCTTGTTGGTCAAAAAGAAAGATGGCACTTTCAGGATGTGCATTGATTACAGAGATCTGAATAAGATCACTATCAAAAATAGATACCCTATTCCTAGGGTGGATGACCTGTTAGATGAGTTGAAGGAAGCTGATTCATTAGTTCCTTAACCTTACCTCTCATCACTTAGTGGAAGGAAAATTTGTTACACTCTACTCCACCCATGCAAATCTTTCAATCACTAAGGACAATAGTGGTCCTCATGATATTGACCAAGTAGAAAACACATCTTACAACAACTGAAGGAATCATTCACAACCATTAAACTCGCCCAACCTGTAACATGTCCACCTATTCCCTTTAGGACACGTTTTAGCAGTCCATCGCAAAGGAGGTCTAGAAAGCTCCGCTCGGCTTTCCCATGGAATGTCATGGGGTTTGCGATCTAGAACTTTCCGCGTCTGTCATGTAGCGGAAGTATTATGGCCGTTCACACTTAGGACCGACCTGAATCAGGGTTTTCCCTAATAGTCATTTCCTAAATGGCAATTAGCGTCAAACCCGAGTGAACTACTTTACGCAGAAACACCAGGGCCAAAGCGGATTCACGCTACACTTGGTTCAAGGAGAATGGGAAACGAGAGGGATGCAAGGCTCGACCTCTATGCCATAAGGCATAGTCCCATTCTGTTCCCCTAAAACAGCGTAAATCGGGATTATTATAACTTAGAATCTAGGTCAGTGCCCTTGCTATTCGTGTCCTTTGAAACGATCTTCTTGCTGTCCATCATGATTGAGAAAAGTTTTCGGTCAACCGGGACCACCCATCCGTAGGACGGACCCATGGCCACATCCACCGCACTTTCCTCAAGTTGTTTTAGTTATCTAATTACCTACCACATTTAGTTGGACATGCATCAAACAGCTTCCTTAATTAGCCCATTAGGCACCGGTTCCTTCACATAATCATAGCACTTGATATAGAAAAGTAATGTCAAACAAGTTTCTTTTCAATAGGTTATCATATTTATCTTTGAAATACATTTATAAAGTCCAGCCCATAGGCTTATCCATAATCCGCCTGAAGGCTATCCAGCAATCCACAAGGATTACTAATCCAAGATTCTTCCCGTAGACGAGTATGCGGGCCTTGAGATCCAATCCCGAGTCATGTTGGCCTCTTGTGCAGGGCCTAAAAGGCGAGGGATTTACGGCCAGAGCCCCCCTGGCACCCAAGCATCCTCCTGCTCCAAGTAGCGTTCAACGGAGAGACCTCACGCGGCAGGTTCGATCCACCTTCTCGGCACGGTTAACAACCCCCTTGGTTAGGGTTAGGCAGACAATCGGGGGTAATTGAGGCTTCCTCTCCCTTCAGGCCTTCAACCTGAAGCATTAGATATCTTTTCATCATTTAATTCTTTGAGCAAACAAAGCAAAAAAGTGCTCTCTAAACTGTGACAAGCACAATCATTTCTAGTGGTCATTATTTTGGCCAACTGCTAAGGAGTGAATCATTCTTTCCGAATGCATCCAGCACTCGATCCGGCATCAATTGGGACTTGGAAAGATTCCCAAGGGTCTATTTGTTAATCCTTATGTCCTTGGGTTAGGGTCGTACCCATTAACCCAACTTAACCAATACCTTAAGCTCTGTTAGCAGTAAATATGTTATTTCAATTTACTGATTGGTCGTTTGCTTCCAAGCAATTATTTAATCCCCTACCTTGGTTCTTTTCCCAAGAAAGGTGCTATGTCACAATGACTACTCATTTTCTTGCAAGATAAACTTGCGCAAGAATATGCCAATCTCATTCCGAGGATTTGGCTATTCCCTTGTGATCAAATCACAAGATCATGCGACTTTGCAACATGTTGCACCAGTGTCACATCTAATCCATGGGACTATTTTACCCATCAAACGATGTCTTCTAATCACGGAATCATGATTAGATAGGAAGCAGGGTTAGGGTGTCTTCATAACAATGCGTTCCTGATTGCACTAGGCGGACATTGTCGGTCCTAGGGTTCCAAATTCAAATCGAGTTTCCTCTTTTTAGCGATCGAGTGATCCTTAGGGTAGAAACCCTAGATCGTTTCTTGCATGTCCTATTGTCCCTACATTTCATGAATGTGGGCAGGTCTTTAGGGATACGAGAGTTTCGTCTTGGCAATAAGTGTGACTAGGTCACGCCCTCAACGTGCTAAACCCTAGTTAGCACTTTGGGATATGTTGCATCAATTTAACCCTTCCTAAGCGATTCCTTCACGGTTTTAGGTGTTTAGGGTAAACCAATTTACTTGTCTATTCATGAAGATATTGTCTTGATCAAATAGGGGAAAAGCTAGTTGCATTACCATACCATTCTCGTAAGCACACAATTTATTGCCTATGTATGTTTAGATTTACAATCCCTAACTTTCATGGTTAGGATCAAAGCGTATGTTGATTTATGGCATAATTCCTATTGATCCTTCTATAACATGCAATCAAGTTTCATGCTACTAAGCTTTAGGGTTTTATGTTTAAAACAAACCATGCAGCCTTTTCCTAGTTTCATTTCCGAATGAATTATTCGCATGCTAAATTGAAACAACCTTTCGTAACTACTTACGTAATTGATTGAGATTTATGTCAATTTCCTAGAGATTAATCTACTTCATGTAGCTCAACAACCATTTTCATGCCTTGCAAATTCCTACGATTATTAGCAACCTTCTTTTAACGAATCATTTGAAGGAAAGATGCCTAATAATGCGACATGCGATTTATTCTTTCCATGCATAATCGAAGTGTACAATAATAATTTTGACTTTATAAAGATGATCTTTAGTTGATCTAAATTCGTTACTTTGTAATGCATGAAAAACCACTTGCTAGGAATGCATAGAGATCTTATGCTCTTTTTTCATTCGTTTATTTGAAAAATACAAATGACCGATTCTTTGATTGTAAGCTATTTCCTTTAATTTAGCCAAAGTATTTCAATTAAAAAAGCACATCCTAATTCCATAAATGATCCATGCACAATTTTAATATTACAACGTGAATCAAAAATAAGAAGAAAACCTGGACTTGTGGTGAAATGTCCACATGGATGTTAGGAGATGATCCTCCTGCAGTTGCGTCTTGTGCCTTCTTAGGAGCCATCAAGACTTTGACCTTCTTGCCTTGGCCATAGACTTATGTTCTTGGCCCGTCTCCTTCTCACGTGAAACTCCCTTTGTGATTCGGCTTCCTTGATCGATTGCACCGTCTTTCGGAATCGAGCTTTAGAAGGCTTTCTGGGCTTCCTCCTCGAAGTAGTGATTTCACGATCAGGACTGTACAATCATCAAAAATGACTTTGGGGAATGTAAGGGAAAAGGGAATTGGAAATTCGAGATATAATAGGGCCTTCACGAAAAGGGATACAATGGATTTAAAAGGCTTGTAAGGAACGCTTTGAAAGGAAACGGGGTTTAAAAACCTTTGTAGGGATGCTATGAAAAGGGGCCTGAAAAACCTGGCTATTGTGAGCTTTATGGGGGATGCAAGGGGGAAAAGAGTGCTTAAATTCCGGGGTTATAAGGACCGATTGGGAAGGCTCATGAAAATCCAAGGAAGGGAGCTTTAAATGGATTTTGTGGAATGCAAGGGGCTTAAACTCCGGTTTTTGAAAAACCCGCTTTGTAGGGCCGATGAAAAAGGGGTTTTGAAACCCAGGAGTGAGGATTTCCACGGGAAGGGTTGCTTTAAACCCCAAGGCAAGGTGAGCTTATAGGGCTTTAGTGGAACCCCACGGGAAGGGGTTTGAATGGACCATGGGAAGGGTAAAATAGACTTGGGGGATCCCCACGGGAAGGGGTTCTTAAATCCCGCAGGGGGGTATATAAAAACAACTTTAGAAGGGGCTTATAAAAGCCACAGGAAGGGGGGCTTCCTAAGGGCCTTTGGAAGCTTCCCAAGAAGCTTCTAGGAACTTCTAGGGGGGTCGTGGAAAAACCCACGTGGACGAGAGGAAGGCTAGCGACGTCCTGCTTCAGCGGCATAGACTTCACGACTCCTCCCCACGTCTCTTCCTTTGACGGCAGCTAGCGCAGACTGGTGGTTCTACTCTCTCTCTCACACGGCAGTGTCACAATTCAGCTCTCGACTCTCTCCTTTAGCTTCTCCACCACTCCCTTGGCCTGGCAGCATCCCGGGCTTCCTTTTTTTCTTACTCCCCCCCCACAGGGGTTTTTTATATGGTAGGGAGAAGTACCTCCCCCCCTCCACGTGGCCTGATTGCATGGCCATTCCCTCCCTTGTGTCCTCCAGCAAGATGCTTAGTCATAAGGGCCTTTCTCCCTCTCCTCCAGCACGACCTTTGGCTAGGGGAAAGAGGGAATAATTTTAAAAAAATTTGCCATAATTCCAATATTATCCTCATGACCTCTTCCCAAGAGGAGGTTCATACGAGGATATTCAGTTTCTTTTTCTTTGGTCTGTTTATGCCAATGGAGATTGTACAATTGCACTGTCCGTATATTCAATGCCGGCATCGTCATTGCGTGAGACTCGTTGTACGTAATATTTTTCAGCAGGAAATATTACACAACCACCTCTTCCTCTAACCCTAATTCAATGATGAGCATCCAAACTCTACTACATGCAAGAAATAATGCGTGCACAATAAAAGGTGCTCTCTCTCAAGTGCATGTGCATCTAGCTACAATGAACATCATGTTGTGCTAGTACTCAATGATGGTGCAAAGAGTGCATTAACCCAACCCATGTCATGGAAGAAATTGAAAAATTTAGGAGATGACCCTTAAGTGTAGTGTATCGAACAAGTGCAATGTGAAGTGCTCATGCATCCATAATCCATGTCATATGTAAACATATTGGCAAGAAAGTATACCCCATTCAAGATTTCAAGTAGCTACAATCAAAATCCAACTCAAAGCTATCCAAAATAACACCAATCTTGATCAAGACAATCAAGTTTTCATGCATAACAAATCCAAAAAAATGAAAAATAAAATTTCTAGTCTAATCAAACACAAAGTTCTAACTAAAATACAATAAGAAAAAGAATCACGTAAAGAAGTAAACACAAAAAATCCTACCTACCAGATGTTTTACCACGGGTTTTCAGTTTATGCAAAAACATGTGACACCGCATTACTACATGTGACAATACATCACGTAAAATACAAATAGTTCATTTCTATACATCTGATAGCATACCACCCCATGTATGACCTTTTATAAAATTAGGTAAGCTCATATCACTATATAAAACTAGTAGGAGCAACAATGGTGAAATTCTTTCTTTACTGATAGCTCAGATCTTTTACTTGCCTCTGAGGAGGATAAAGTCTCAATGCGGTACCATGCAAATGTGCAATAGATTATAAGCTCTCATAATGGGTTTCATCAAACAGAATAGAAGAGATGCTAAGACCTCAACACAAATGGACTTAGTGGAATTTCAAAGAATAGCATTACGTAAAAAAGAATTTGTGTGCCATGAAAAAATAAGGAATAAGAATTTGTATAACAATCATCTCTTCATGCTTATATGGAGAAGGGAAGAGTAGCTAGTCAACAATGCATGGAAGGAAGAGAGAGACCAAGAGAGATTTCCCAATCGCCATGCACTTGAGTATTGTCACCATCATCAAACTAGTCATTGCCAAAATTATCACCATCTATCTCTTCTTTCTTATCCACATCATCATCATCATTGTCTTCCTCTTATTACTCGTTCCACATCATGATCATGATCATCATCACCTCCATTCAACTCTTCTTGATCATCCCGATTGTTATCCTCTATTTCTTAGCCTCAGTGCCATCATTTTCTTCCACACCCCCATCAACATGATGGCCATTGTTGTACTTGTTGAGTCTTGACCAAGAGATAAGATAATTATCTATCATCTTCAAACCTTTTTTGAAAAGCTCTAATTAAAATACCTTTGAAAACCTTGTTCATTCAAAGGCTACAAGATCAATATGTCTTGGGAGTACGGGGTACTTTTTTTGGGATGGGAAAATGGAAGAAATTATTGAGCAAGAGGCGAATAGTCCTACTTACTCACCTTTGCTGAGAGTGCACTTTGTATTGTGGGGACACATCTCATCAACACATGCACTAGTTTTCATATATATTTTATTTACAAAATTACTTTGAAAAGAAAACTTAATGTCCCTTGTAAATGTAAGTCTTTCATTTATAATACTTGAACGTATAGCCATGTATAGGAACTTCCTATGGGGAGTGGATTCTAACAAATTTAAAACCCCCAAGGTAGCTTGGGATACTTGCACACTCCCAAGAGATAAATGCAGGCTCGAAATTATTGATTTGAGTGCTATGGTGAACAATCTTATTGCAAAATGGATCATTAGGTTCTTGTCGAATGAGGAAGAAGATTGGACCATCCTCATTCTCACACAAATTAGGGCTTTCACAGTAGAAGGTCATGCAGGCTTTGAGAAACTCCCCTTCCACACCATAATTCTCTTGGAGACCAAGTTAAACCAAAACAAGCCTCCCCGATCCTAATGTGAATATGGGAATCCTGGCAAAAGTACAAACCCCTTGTCTCCCTACAAAAACCCAAATGAACCCTTCTATTGGAGTAGCAAAGACTCAATTTGGCTAAGTAGCTCTCTTCTACCCATTGATAAGACCCAAAAATGTAAACAATTTCAACCAAAAAGGAATCAAACTATGGACAAACTTGTCGGATAGGGTGGCCAGGAAAGAATGGAGGAACATTGATGAATTGAAAACTATCTTTAGACTCAACTAAGTTGATTTATGGTTGATTCAAGAAAGGAAAAATGCATGGTCTAATGCTAATCCTCTTATGATTCAACTTGATGGGTAGGTCTAATACAAAGACTATGGGTGGGAAAACAAACCCTCCATCATTTCATTTCCTTCTCTCCGAAAGATAACACCTATCTAATTGCTAATATAAACCGACGATGGTTGCTTAACTCAAACTAGTGTCAATGGGAATATCGATTTCAATAGACACAGACCTGCTACATCCCCCCCCCAAAATCTTGATTCCACTGTGGCTAATCTTGCAAAAGGCTGTCTGGACACATGAATGACCAAAAAAAATAGGACTAGGAAATGGGCTCTACTCTAGATGTTTCAAAGACAAGGAAACATTAACACGTATATTCATCAACCACCCTTGTAATAGAAATATCTCCACTGGCTTCAACACTTCATTCTCTTGAGTCACATCTATAAGATAACCTAGAAGGAACTCTTCTTGGGAGAGGCCAATGGCCTCCCCTCATCTCTTTGAACTCTGCTCTGAGGCCTATACTTGTGGATGATCTAGTGTACTCAAAATGAACAAGTATTTAATAATAAACATGTTGACCTTCTGCACTATCTTAAAATTGATTGCCTCTTGTAGGTGGCAAGAAAATCCCGAACTCTCACCATAATGGAAGCACGCTCCATGATCAAAAAGAGAAGGAATAGGGTCTCCAAGGAAGAAAAAGAAGAGATGATCAAGAAAAAAATTGTTGAAGTATCCAAGTCCATCATTGCTTCAGTTACCAATTGGAACTATACCATCCATGTCTCGTCAGATATGGTGCTGCCTAGTAGGACCACCTTCAAGCTAAAAATGTGTGCCCTCCTGAACCAGGGATAGCTGACACCACTCCAAGGCACATAAACCCTCCAAATGCGCACTCCAACTGGATGAAATACGAGGAAATATGGAAGTAGCTATTGGGGGAGGGGGGTGACAACCAAAATAGAAGCATCCTATGCCCCCCACTTCTGACCTTGTGAACCTACTCTAAGCCCATGTAAACTCATACTATAAGTTGTTTGCTCAATGTGTTTGCATATGCATAAGCCTCAAACAATTGGTTGAGCACCCTTTGTATGTTTTATCTATTTTTTCTAATCTTTAATATATTTAAAACTTTTAAAGAAAAAATATATTTGAACATATGTTTTACTTGTCATTTTTTGGATGCACATAGATTTTGTAATGTGTCTTAAGGGATGCAGAAGAATTAAACTCGAGTACCCTTGGAACTCAACCCGCACTCAATCTAGTATGCCAAGACCTGGTTGGCTTTGTTGCTCATTTTTTGAGTCAACTTCTCATATTGCATTATAGTCAAATTTACATAATCTTTAAAAACAAAAACTTCCAAACATGGTCCAAACTATAGAAAATTCCAACAAATTATTTGTTTCCCTACAATTCCTATTTTTCCTTTGATCCTTTTAATGCTGTGAGTATGTGAATTTTTTTTTCTTTTTAATAAATATTGTGACCATTACTCAACAATATAACATTTGGGATTTTTGGATGAACTAGCTTAGTTTTACTTTCCAAAAAATACTTCCTATGTGAAACCTTTCAAATTTCTTATGTGTTTCATCTTATTTTAGGTTATGTATTCTTAAATGCAAAATTCAAAAACTCCTTCCTCTAAGAAAATTGATTCTATTTTTTTATGAAAAGCACAATCTAAAAAACCCAAATAGACTTATCCATCTGCTTATTAACATCACACAAATAGAATCACAACTTTCTTTCCATTTCATATTTTACTCTATAACATTTTTAAAATAAAGAAAAAAACACAAAAAAACCAAAATAAGATAAAATACCATTCACAATCTCTTGTTATTTCATTTATCTTACCTCTAGAATAGAAAAAATGCAAAAAACCAAGTTAGCTATCAAATAGCCAACCAAACACACCCCAATATTTAATCTCTCAACCCCATATGAATTCCCTTTTCTTTGTCTCCTTTCATCATTGTTTATGTCTTATCACAGTTTTTGTCTTTTTATACAGAGGTGGGCATCTATGTGGTAGTTGATCAATTGTTCCTTTTATTTGTGGTATATTGCGCTTTGGTTAGTGACTTGCTTCCACATATCTTTTTGCATCTTCAAACCTTATGAGTATGCCCATATATATCCACATTTTTTTCCTATTCCCTCCTCCATGTCCACCATGTTACACTACTAATTTTCAATAAAATTAACTAGGCTTGTTGTTACACAAAAAAATCAATACTATGCACATTAATAATGTTTAAGTAAAACCACCTTACTTTTAAGGATTCTAAAATGAACCTCGTTATTAGAGAGGCACTTTACACATGATCCACTTACTTTTTTTAATTGAAAATGAACATGTCATTCATTACACATGTCCACATGCTTCAAAAGTATTAACTTACAACTAAAATAAACCCTTTCCATCATGAATACATGTCCTATGTGTCTGGTGTCATCTAATTATAGCAATGAATTGCATTGTAGAGACTAGTCCAATCTTGTCTAAATGGGACAGGATATGTTAGTATTGACTTAGTTCATGTTAATTTAATAATTAGAAAATACCAAATGTTACTTATTCACCTAAAAAATGAACTCATTTTCCATGAAGGTATGCACTATACCATACCTTTTTAATGAGAACAAACGTCCAAACAATATATGGGTTGTGTCATGGTGTCTTGGTGCCTTTCTTTCTTTCATGATAGTTCCTCCATGACTTTGACATCCTTTTGAGGTTCATCCCATGCTTTCCTTCTATGATGGTCAATGTTTGTCTTTTGGATGATAGTGTCCTTGATGATTCTTATCTTTCATGTGCTTGCTTAAGGAGTTATGGATATATGTTTGTTTACACAACATGAAGCTATCAATTGCATGTGTGCATAGGTCATGTCAAATTTTTTCCATAAGGATGAGGTTTGCTTCTCGACTAATATGTTTAGTCATGCAGCCCTTCCTATTAATTATTCTAAGTCTGAGTTGTTTCATTTTTGTAGGATCCCTTGTGTTTTCCAATGTTTGTATATGTGGTCCTATTTCTATGTTGTTTGAATGGCAATTAAGACTATGGTTCAATATGCAATTAAGGCTTCATAGCCTTGCAATTCATGATCTTTGATATACTCTCTAACCTACCTATAAGAGACAAACTAGGATGGTCTATGGGAATAATTTTTTGCTTTCCCCTACCAACATTAATGAGACCCTTTCCTTGCCCACTTTTGATCATCTAGTTCCTAGTTCTATTAATTTATTGTCCCCTTCGAAAAATCATATTGTCATTGCTTTGCATAAAGAAACTTTAGTTACCTTAATATCTAGTCAAGTTCTTAGTAGTTCAAGGGTGTCTATAGGCCACTATTTCTAATCCTCTCTAGAAGCCATTTTCTTAGTTCCTTCAAGACCACTTTATGCATGTTTGCACCCCATCAAAGTGTTTGTCCTAGGTGCTTTTTGTTTCTTCTCTTTGAAGCTTGGATGACATTATGTTCAATTGGGCCTTATTCATCGTTACAAAGTTGGACCAACACTTTCAAAAGGTTCAAAAACACTAGCTTAATAATGTTTTATATGGGGAAGAGGAATTCCTATAGTGTTTCATATTGGGTAAGTTGCTCATGAATATATGTGTGCATCACATGGGTTCAAAATTAGATATTTTTAACATTTCATTTTATACCTTTTTTTTACATACAAAAGGGTGTAATATAAAGGGATTATTTACGATTGAATAGAAAAGGGGTATGTTTTATTTAGGAAAAAAAATCACAGATAAGGATATTGAAAAATAGACCTTGAATGCACGTTGTCGAAGGGGTTTTTGTCGAAAGGTCGAATCTATCGGGGATTAGAGGTAGAAGGAAATAGAGATAGGAGATGGAAGAGAAAAAAAAGAATAGACAAGAGGTAAACAATATAGAGACAAAGCACAATGAATTGAATCAATGTGTATTAATAGAACTTGGAAACCCTTGTCTCACACTACTCAGAAGCACTCTTCAAGCATTAGATTTCTTGGAGGTCCTTCGTAGACCAAAAACGTCGATCAAAATAATAGCTTCCTCTTTGCTGCTTGGAACCCAAATTTGATTGCTCCATTGGCTTCCATAGGGGGGTAAAACCCTCGGACACCTCCTCAAGGATCTCCCAGATCACTTCTTCTTATTCTTCCAGTTCAAAGTGCAGTTTTCAATTTGTCAACGGCGGTCCTGACGTGCGCGATTTTGCCCCTCTATCTTTTTTATGAAAAATCCAATATCTGGCTGAAAAAAGAACTTGCTTTTTGCATGCCATCGTAATCTAGAAGCTTTTCAAAATTTTTTGTATTTTTACAATAAATAATATATAAAATAGGGTAAATTTATCCAAAAATTTAGTATTTTTGGACCATTCATGCCACTCACACTAGTACTAATGACTCGGATCACATTGACTCTCTTGATCAATAAGAAAGTCAGATGATGATGCACTCTAGAGTTTTTCACACCGTGCCCACGTAGTGGCACGACATCGCACCCCTCTGAATCTGCACATCCTCTGGTATGTGCAAAAATCCTAGTTGTCATCAGATTCTGAGTCCTCCTCATCCTTTGTAACCATATCCTTTGCTTCATCTTCCATATCTTCCCGTCTTTCCCCTATATCTTGGCCACTATTTTCTTCCAATTCTAGCAACTCATAGGCATTAGATTCCTGCCTCTTGAATAATTTGATTATTTTCCCTACTACGAGAAGTTTTATGGCTGTCCCATCCAGCTCATTTAATGCATAAGTAGCGTTATCAAACACCTATCTTACCACATAGGGTCCAAACCATCTTTTGGAAACTTTACGCATGGCACTATGTTAGTTGTCTAAAATGCTATCATAAACCAATACCCAATCCCTATCTTGTATGGTTCTTGGTCTCATTCTATGTCTTTTGTCAAACCTTTTCTTGTTCTATATCCTTGCTGCCCTTAATTTTGCAACAGTTGCCTCTATGTCTTTTGACTTTCTTTCTAACTGTCTAATGCGCAAGGCCAACAAATCCTCTCGATTCAACTCCTCCTCCCAAGGTAGCACCGTCCATGTGACTGTCATCTCTTCTATCAATATGATAGATTTTTGACAATACATCAATTCTGTAGGCATATATCCTATAATAGCACTATGAGTTGTTTTGTCATCCCACAAAGCATAAGGGAGCAATCGTGGCCACTCTTTTACCTTCTCTTCACATGCTTTTGCCAATACCTTCACAATAGGTGGATGACCTCTTTCACTTTTTTCATTTGCTTCAGGGTTATAGGCTGAATTTAAAGCAAGATTTATCCCCAACTGTGCAAAGAAATCATGAGCTTCATCTCCATCCAGCTCACCCCTATCTGGAGTAATTTTTCCCACCCAGCCATACTGACAAAAGATCTCTTCTAAGTGAAAAGTACACACAACATTTTTTGTCTTAGTACCTAGAGCTCTCCCTTCCACTTCATTAGTCAAGTCTTCATGAACAAGCACAAGGTATCTCATTTTCCAAAGACATGTAGGCATCGTGAGTAAATCCACCACCCACTTAAAATGAAGAGACAATGGATATGTGGGTTGCAATCCATCTCAATGTCTCACAGATGAATACATTTGACATGTCGTACATGTTTCCACAAAGTGACCAACATCCTTATACATACCCTACCACCAATATCTTTCTTTGATCTTTGCAAAAGTACCCCAAACACCTCTATGACTGGCGCATAAGCTTTCATGAAATTCTTGCATAACATTTACTTGTGAAGCTCTGTCACTCAAAACTCGCAATGGCATATCCTATTTCTTTTTAGCATGTTTCCATAAGTATCCATCTTTTAAGAAAACCCCATAGGCTTTCATCTTGATCTTCTTAAACTCCTCATCTGACCATTCATCTCTTTTTGTTAATGTACTGAGGTATTGACCAATTCTCAGCCACTCTCCTACATGTTCATCTTCCAAAAATATTTCTACACAAGATGCAAAACATCTAAAGTGTCTTATCTTTGTTGTCCAAGCTTCTGTTAATGCTGTAGCAACACCTTGCATTGCTAAATTCACTCTTGCAACATCATTTTCAGTAGCAAGAAAGTCATCTTCTTCCTCCTCATCCATCATCCCATCTTTATTCTCATAGCATGCTTGAGATAACATGTCTGCCACCGAGTTATCTCTTCGTGTAATATGTTGAAATTCAAGGTTCAAAGATTTAATGTATGCAATCCACCAGAGCATAGAAATGTCTAGAGTAGCACAACTAGTAATCATACTCAATACTTGCAAACAATCAGTCTCAATGACTACATGAGCACCCATAAAATACTCCTTATCACAATTAAGGGCTGTCACAATTCCCCATAATTCTCTTTTAACCTATGGATACCTTCTCTGTCGTTTTGTCAATACTTTAGCACTAAAGCAAATTGCATATCTTTGCCCTTCCTCATCATCTTTCACAATTGCCCATCCAATCTTGATTGGGCTTGTATCAACAATAATAATGATAGGCTTTCCATGTGAATAGTCAGCCTTTTTCAATGTAGGAGCAGATTTTAAGAGCTACTTCAATTTCTTCATTGCTTTCTGATGCTTTCTTTCCCAATGAAATCTCTGACCTTTCCTCAAAAGCTAATATAGAGCATCGACTACATGTGCAAAGTGAGGAATCCATATCAAATAGAACACACATACACCCAAGAATCTATGCACCTCTAATACATTTATACATACATCTTGCATTCTATCAATCCCATCTATTTTTGCTAGTGATGGTCTTCACCCATAGGGCCCACACATATGCCCAACAATCAAAATCTCTTCAACCCCAAAGATAGACTTTTGTCCAGAAAGAGTTAAATGCACCTCTTGTAGACACATCAAAATCCTCTCACAATCCACAATATGGTTTGCAACAAACTATCTACATCCATGAGCATCCATCTCTTCATTCTTTTTATCCACTGCACACCCTTTGATTGGAACATCATCCAAGAAGGGAATTGTCAATTGTGGTATAAAATCCCTAAGTACCCTATTCATAGCATTTGTCATGTGTGCCACTAAGTTTGTTGCACCCTACGAGAGAGTACACATTCAAACTAACCCCAAAGGATTCTTCATGGTTGTGATATCCCTACCAGTTTGATTACGTGCAAGACTTTTCAAGAGTGGGTTTTACAACCCAATAAGGGTCTTGCAGAATTTGAAAGTCGATTTGAGCAATTGGATCTTACAGAACATCAAGCTCTTGCAAGTCAAAAAATTAAATTGTTTCTACAAGCAACAGATTGTGAGCTTCAAGAGAAGCTTGATGATTTTTTGGAGGATCAGACTATATAGATAGGTCTTAAAATAGAGTGGAGACATGTCAAGGAAGTTGTTACTGCACTTGTGAAGAAGTAGAGAAGAAGAAAAAGATTGCAATGTCTCTAGCCTGCCCATTGTTATCAGCAAGACACTTGATGTATCCAGTAAACCACCCACTTCTATGGCTAACTCTAAGGCTATACCTACTATTGTTCCCTTTGTTAGGGAAGATTCCTTAGATGAATTGGTCAAAGGAATGTGGGATCTTCAATTGAAGGTTGCAAAATTGGATGAAAAATGACAAGAGGAAAGGGGACAGGTAGCACCTGAAAAAGATGTATGTGGTGTGATAGTTTGCAAAATGAGAGAAAGGATTGTGCTGCCTATCACAAGGCCTTAGCATGACAAATCTTTTGGAAAGATGGCAAGATCCATGCACAAGAAATGGGATTGCCTCTTGCTTTGAATTTTGGAAAGAGAGGCATGCAGAATTTGTTGGAAGACTTGGTTGTTTGAAATGCTTATGCAGCGGTACATGCTTCTACTTTTGGTCTACAGTTGGATAGAATGAATGGCCAAGTGATGGTTGGTCCAAAGGTTGAAATATGGACACATGATTTACATGTAGCTAAAAAGAGAAAGGTTATTGATGGTGAAATGTCTCATGCAGGGCAAGACATTTGTGACATAACTAGTTGGAAATCAGTGGTAGATGCATATTCAGTGTATGCATATTTAGCAAAGGTACAAAACACGGATGCACTTGTGGAAGAGAAATGAAAGAGAGATGAGGATAATGTAGGGACATCTACAAGAGGGACAATAAGAAGTGTGGATCAACCTAAAGCTACAAATCAACCACCTCCTGAGCATGTTATGGAAGAGGTTAGTCAGGGGCAAAAGCAGGATTGCAAACAAGAGGGCAAACAGCCACAGATCTTTAGAAGGTTCTTGAAGAACATATCTTAAATAGTCGGGTGGAATTCACCTTGGGAGAGGTGCTTGGCATTACCAAGAAAGAATTTCATGATGAGATCATTAACACAATTAAGAGGAAGGGTCAGTTTCTTGGTGATACCACTAGTGCATTGTTGCAATTTGAAGAAGAAACTGTTTCTTTTGGTATTTGGGCTAAATATGAGCATGAAGTAAGTACAGGATTATCTATGTAGGATGCTACTAATCAGTGGATAGTATGTGGGAAAGAGAATAAAGAGGCTGAAAATGCATTTTCTTGTAGCAATATGCATGGTGGAGTAAGGCAGATGCAATAATATTGGGAAGAGACTCTAGAATTTATTCCTCGAAGTCATTGTTTACCACAGCACAGAGGAACGAAAAATGGAGCAGAAGTGCGGGAGAAATGGAAGAAGGAAACAACCAAGAAGGCACATGACAAAGAAAGGAAAAGGCGTCCTGGATGGAGGTCAGACTCTGAAAATCTGAATGACGGTGTCGCCTCGAGAAAAGAAAAGAGTAAAAGCATGCCATTAAATATGAAGGCACTCTCGAATCCTTGTAAAAAGAGCCTCGGGCTCACTCCCATGCCAATTGTATGCATTAGTGGAAATAGGATAAGTTGAAATGGTGGGAAATAGGAAAAGAGGGCCTAGGATAATAGTCGGCCATGTAAAAAGTGGGGATGACCGCCCAAAAAGTAGGGCATGTATATAAAGTTCAAAAGTGAATGAGAAGTTCATTCTTGGATGTGGCTAAAGCTTCTTCTTCTTCTTCTCTTGCTTCTTACCTTCTTTCGTGTGCTTGAGAGAGGGATTGAGGGAGTGTGAGGGAGTGAGGGAGTGAGTGTGTGTGAGTGAGGGATCGTGGAGAAGAAGCTCCCCATCTTCTCTCTTCATCTTTCCTTCCCTTCTTCTCTTCTCTCGTCTCACGCGACTATGGAGGATGGAGCTTGACAGAGAGGAATTGAGGTTGCTTGAGCTTGCCACAAGGATTGTGGAGCTACCAGAGTGTGAGAGAGAGGAGGGAACTCGATCGAGCATCAAGGTAAGCTCACTACACCCACAAGGTAGACATTGCGTATCAGCTATGTGAGAGGTAGCCATGGCTGCTCGACTTGAAAGGCTTGATCAATAAGCGGTCCGTAGGTCTCAGGGTAGAGCTCTGTAGCTCCCCTACATTTTGGTTCCGTTGCCGGGACCAACGGAATCAAGCCTTGAGTGCCACGCGCATCGTATCGGGCATGGCAGTAGGGTTTGTAGCCTGAACCGGTGCTCGAGATAGTTAGGAGAATTAGGAGGTTTTAATCCCTGGTGCAAGTAAGTATTTTGATTTGCTGCTGAATGTAGAGTAGGACCATCTTTCTTTATTTCTGTTTCTGTTTTCTGTTGCAATAGGTTAAGGGTAGGATAGGAAAAAGAAGGGAACAGAAGGATTTTGCTGTTACTGGAGACAGGGAAGTTGGGGTGCAGATGCAGACATGTGGCTGGTGGAGCATATGAGATTAGTCTCTGAGTCTATAATAGACTGAGGGAGGTAATAAGGGTTCCAGCACACTAGGGGTGAGACAACTGTGAGACTGGGAGCCCAGGAGAGAGTGAGATAGGGAGAGAGCTGCAAGAGATCGTGAAGTGCTGACCGATCAAGAGCCCCATCACTTCAAGGTATGCCAGACGTTTCCCTCTGTTGCTTGCATTGATTTGGAAAGTGCGGCATGATTTGATAGAGTAGGCATGGACCTAAAGGTGTCGTGCGCAACTTGCAGGCCGTCGGCCGTGCCATCGGACCAGTCCAGATGCGGACCGGTCCGATTTCGAGAGTCGGACCGTCTGATTTCCATAATCGGACTAGTTGAAAATTGGACCAGTTAAATCCGATTCCTAGAATCGGACCAGCCCACCAAGTCGGGTCACGTGTCTGAGTCCCAAACTTGAGCCACTCGACCCATTGTAGTGGTCGGACCAGCCCGTCCGACTAAGGGAAGTCGGACCAAAGTAAGATCAGACTCGCCTGTCCGATTCCCAGAATCGGACCAGGACCGTCCGATTCCGAGAATCGGACTCAGCCCATCCGATTCCCAGAATCAGACCAGAGCATCAGAGTTTGAATAGAAGGTGATTCACCTAGGCCGCAGTCCTGGGTGCCCTAGTCATGTCTTTGACCCCCCATGGAACCTAGTTTGATCTTGGAAGCTAGATACCAGACAAGGTAACCGAACATTCACCCCAAATAGCTAGACACGGGGTGGGTATAATTGGGATGGTATGCAACGTTCGGTGACCAGCCAACCAACTAACCAACCCTGAAGCAGGATAGGGAATGCAGCAGGGTCTTTCTGTAAGACTATAGAGTGGCCAAGACCTACACCAAAAGCCACATCAAGCCACAATCGTAGGTAGTGGGGTGGAGCCTGCATCAAGCATTTAGTGTATCCTCACCTCACCTTCTGATTTCATCACCTAGGGTGCACTACAAGGAAAGGAAAAGCCTGCTTCCACACTGAGCACTAGAAAGCACTCAGCACAAGTTGTGGATAAGATTAACGACGGTTTTTAGTAACAAGAGGCTTAACAGGAAATATAATAATATCAAGGAACCCACTACTAGGAGAGGATCCCAAAGCATAACAGGTGACTAGGGAACTCCATCTGTAGGGCCCTGAGAGGACATGGAGATTTGGAGGACCGCAACATAGAGAATCGCAAACGTCGCCAGAGCTACTCAAGTTGATCGACAACCCAATGAAATGGGAAGCTGAAGCAATGTCAGGATCCCAAGGCAGACCACCAGTAAAGGACAGACCAGGAAAGGCAGACCAGGAAAGGACAGACTGGACTTGGGGGAATTCCTAGTCATGGTGCAGGAGTTAGTTAACGAGTATGACTTGTTGGCCATGATGGTAGTTCAGGGTAGGCCAGTAGAGGAAGTGGCAGCGGCCCTAGAAGAGGAACGAAAAGCAATCAGAAGGGTGCTAGAGAGCATGATCGCCTATAACCATGAGAAGAAGACTAGAAAACTTCAACAAGATGTGGATATGTATGAGGCCCGGCGCGTGCTAGCCCTGGCTAGGGTAGCAAAGGCAGGACCAAATGCGGAGAGAGAGCGGGCAGTGGAGGTTGACTTGTCATTAAGTGAACTTGTAGCTAGGCGGCTCATGGACAACACATCTGCTGAGCAGGGCGCGACAGCCTTAGCCACAGCCTTACTCTCAAGATTAGGGGTCACACAAGGGGCAAAGGGGCAATCTAGGATCCCTATAGTGGCAAAACAACTGGAGAAGTACGAACCTAGCAATGACCCATATAGCTTTGTGGAGCAATTCGAACAGGTTTGTGAAGCAAACGGCCTCACAGACCTTGCACAACGATCCCAAGCTTTTGGGTGGTGCTTAGGTGACAAAGGGAGGGTGTGGTACACCAGCCTGGATGCAACCGAGCGCGAGAACTTTGCCCATCTTAAGGACCACTTTATCCAGAGGTTCTCTAAGGTAGGATACTTCGACAACCTCATCGTCCGCTTGATGAATGTCAGCCAAAAAGAGAAAAGGATGACGTAAGAGACTACATCACACATGTAGGTAGCCTCTTCAAGAGGATCCCGGCCAATGAGCGACCTAATGAAAAGGTTGTGTCTACAGTGTTCATAAATGGAATCCGTAGCTAGGAACCCCACAAGGCCTTGGCTAGTAACTCCACCCTACACAGAGATGTGCTTGCTAGGGTTTTGGATGAAGCAATAAAGGTAGACGACCAGCTTAGGGAGCGAAGCATGAGGAACACCAGTCGGGACGGTGCAGGTGAGAGGGCTTCAGAGCGATCAATGACGTTGGGTGAGAGAGAGAGCTCTAGCACGCGGGATAAGGGAAAGGGAGCCGACCAAGGCCAGGACGTGACTGAGGTGAGAATAGAGCTTACACGGTTGCAGGAACAAATAAGGAAGCCCACACGAGACCACATGCAGTGTATACACTGTGGGGGAAACCACCTCCCGAGACGGAGTGTCAAGATCCTAGATCTAGGCCATGTTCAAACTATGGTTGATTCACACATGACGCATTGCACTGCAGATTTCCCAGAAGGTTTCCATACGTTCAGAAATACAACCCTCCTTACCTAGGCAACAGGCCATCTAGCTTCCTTGGTAGGGGAGCCCAACTGGCCCTCCCAACACCAAACGACACGAGGCCAGCCATCTCTAGGTTAGAGATGAACCCAACAGGCATACCCAGACCACCAGGACCCTACGTGACTCAACCATTGAGTGACGCTCCTGTTCATTATGTGGAGGAACCTAGTGAAGAAGAGAGCTACATAAACCCAGACATCTCCTATGATGAGGAGGGCAATCCAGTCCTGATGGACTATCGATCGGTGTCAGTGATGGCGCTGGGTAGAGGAAGAGGCAGAGGCTTTGGAGGACCAACCAATCTCATGTTGGACCTGCGGTCATCCAGGCCATATATCATCACACTGCCCAGAAAGGGAACAGGAAAATCAGGACAAGGCAGACCTTAGGTGCGTCGAATGTGGGATCACGCACTTGTTCCCTGACTGCCCTAGGCAGAAGCCATCAGCCAATCCGGCCAACGTGCCCTCCCTTCCCTTGGGGCTATTTGGCATAGAGACCTTTGGCGGAGAGGACACACCCATCCCACTGCATGTCATGATGCAAGCGCAAACAAGACGAACATGCATCTCACTGCCTAGGCCAAGTAACCTGGATGTAGCCTCGTTGGGAAAGAAAAGCAAGAGGAGAAGGAGAAAGAGAGCAGACGCAAGGATCACTCTTAAGACCGAGAAAGATACAACCTTAGTGGCGGGAAGAGGGGTCACAGACGCCGAGGCAGAGACCTCCACCCCCAAGACATCGGAACTAAGTAGTGCCAAGTTGGGGGAATACCCTCATCCCAGGCGGCAACTCGAGGCTATCACCAAGGTAAAGGAGTGGGTCAAGGATGCCCAAGAACACCTTAAAGATGTAGAACCCATATTGGAGGATCCAATGGAGGACCATTCTAGTGCAAGCACACCCAATTTTCCATCGCGACCTCAATTGGGGAATGTGCTAACACCACGAGAGATGCCACAAAGGCAAGACCAGGAAGAAGCTTATCAACAAGCTAGCCACGACATGTGGCCGAAGAGTGGTGATTGAGGAGAAAGCCAACTACCCAGCAACCTCCTCACCACCGTAGTAACCACCCCAGTGACCATTAATTTGGAATACTTGCTTCGGCAGCACCCACCATTGTGGCGAGAATTGAGGCATTGGGTGGAGGGGAAGGGGGTGTTGAGAGAGAGAGAGAATACGAGAGAGATACACAAGACATGCTCCCAAAGAATGATTCATATTGATGTAGAGTTAGTATATATAGATGAGACCCAAGTCAAGTGAGAGATGATATATATAGTTGTAACATCCCCACTCAAACAAAGGTCTCTGGCTGCGAGTGAAAAAACCCTTGGGGAGAACAAGGGAAAAACCCGAGCCCCTACACATACCTACGATACAAAAATGATTTACTATAAAGTTTTCTTGAATACAATGATACATGCCTCAATCAGTGAGACAAGAACTTGGAACAATACCAAGTGCATGTCTTAATGAGCTAAAGCGAGCTTCACTAAGAGATTTTGTGAAGATGTCTGCAACCATTTGATCACTGGGACAATGCTCCACCATAATGGAACCTTTCTTGACTTCATGTCGAACATAATGATAATGAATAGCAATATGCTTTGATTTACTATGTTGTATAAAGTCTTTGGTAAGACTAATAGCACTTTGGTTATCGCATCGAAGAGGTGTACTAGATGATGAAGGATGTCCCAAATCTGCAAGTAGTTGTCGAAGCCAAACTAGCTCGTGAGCTGCTAATGATGCAGCAACATATTCGGCTTCAGTTGTAGAAACTGCAACACATCGTTGTTTCTTGCTGGACCAAGAAACTAAACATCCATTTACAAAGAAACAATTCCCACTTGTAGATCGCATGGATAAGTGTGAACTTGCCCAATCAGCGTCTGTATATCTAATAAGGTCAAGAGAAGTTGAAGAAGATAAAGAAGAATCCTCTCGACGATGATAAATAAGACCAAATTCCTTAGTACCCTTGAGGTACTTAAGAATACGTTTTGCAGCACTCCAATGAATAGTGGAAGGGGAAGAAAGATACTGTCCCAAAAAGTTAGCTGCAAATAAAATATCTGGTCTTGTGTTTAAACCAATAAATTGAAGACAACCAACAAGATTAGCAAAAGGTTGATGAATGGTTGATTCTTCATTGCGTGTTGTAGATGTACCCTTGGTAGAGCTTGAAAGAATGGGAGTGTTGGCAGAGTGCACATTTGTCAACCCAAAATTCTTAACAATATCATTAATAAACTTTGTCTGGTGAAGAAGAAGAATTCCTTGTTGTTGGTGTCATTGAACTTGAATACCCAAACAAGAATATATCTCACCAAGATCCACCATTTCAAATGCAGTCGATAAAAGCTTCTTCATAGCATCCAAGAAAGCAATATTATTTGACACAAGAATAGTATCATCAACACATAGAGCAAGAATAATAAAATATTTGTCCTCCCTTTTGATGTAAAGATTTGGGTCAGCAAAACATGCAACAAAACCTTTAGATGTGAGGAACTGATCAATCTTAATATACCAAGCACGAGAGGCTTGCTTCAATCCATATAATGCATGATGAAGCTGGCATACAAGATGCTCCTTTCCTGCAATCATAAAACCTTCAGGTTGCTCCATATAGATTTCTTATTCAAGATCTCCATTGAGAAAAGCCGTTTTAACATCCATTTGGTGAATTTCTAGATCAAATAGTATTGCAAAAGCCAAAATCATACGAACAGTTGTGGAGTGCACAACGGGAGAAAATGTTTCTTGATAATCTACTCCTGCAATCTGTGAGTAACCTTTTGCAACAAGTCGTGCTTTGAACTTATCAAACGAGCCATCAGCTTTGGTCTTGGTTTTATAAACCCATTTACATTTGATAGGAACACGATTTGGGGGGAGTTCAGTAAGAATCCATGTACCTTTGGAGATTAAAGAATCGTACTCAGCTTGCATAGCTTCTTGCCATTGATCCCTTTCAGACGAATTGGTAGCTTCCACATACGATATTGGATCCTCTTGGACAGACATAGCATCATCAAAGACATCATATTCAATAGAATAGAATCCATGCTCTATCTCAATAGGAAGATCGACATAGATCTCCAAATTTTCATCAATCTTCTTTGGAGGTGCAGGAGGTTTACGATACAAAGCAAGTAAGGAAATGCACTAAGTAAAGACTTTGTATCATCTGAAACATCTGACGACCATGTGCCACCCATAGTCTTCTCATCAAATATAGCATCATGACTAATGATAACCTTTTGAGAAGAAGGATCATAAAATTTGTAACCTTTGGAATGATCTGAATAACCAAGAAAAATAACCTTCAAACCTGGAGGATCCAACTTATGTCGAGTGTCCTTGGGCACATGAATATAAGCAATGTAGCCAAATGTGCGAAAGTGAGAGACTGAAGGTGTCTTCCCTGTCCAAATTGTTATAGGAATTTTACCAGCAGGTGCAGTAGTTGGAAGATGATTTTGAATAAAAATAGCTGTTAGAAGTGCTTCAGTCCAAAACTTTCGAGACAAAAAAGGAACTGTAAACTCATGATGAATATCTTGATCCTTACAGAAGTCATAAAATAGATTGGATACATATTCACCGCCATTGTCACTGCGAAGCGTCTTTATAGAGAATCCAGTTTCAAGCTCCACACTTATCTTGTATTGTTTAAATATAGATAAAGCCTCAGACCCCCCCCCAAAACTGCCAACTGCACGACGGCAAGGCGTTCCTGACGTCCAGCTGGAGGTGAAGAGAAGCCCATTAATACTCCCTTTCCCCCATTATAACCACCCCCCCCCATCAAAACGAGAGACCACCTCTTTCCATTGTTGTTGCCATGGGAGAGAAAGAGAGAGCCTTGATACCCAAATACACTAAGGGAGAGGAAGAGGGAGGCTTGACTCGTGGAATAGCATGTTGAAGGGAGAGGGAGAGGGTAAGACAGAGGGGGAGAGAAGGAGAAGAAGAGGGAGAGAGAGAGGAGAGAAGAAGAGGAAGAAGTGAGGGAGAGAGAGAGGAGAAGAAGGAGAGGGGGAGAGAGAGAGAGAGAAGAAGAGAAGAAGGAGAAGAAGAAGAAGAGAAGAAGAGGAAGAAGAGAGGGAGAGAGAGGGAGGAGAAGGGTAAGAGAGAGGGGGAGAGAGTGGGGAGAAGAGAGAGGAAAAGAAGAAGAAGAGGGTAAAAGAGAGAGTAAGAGAGGGAGTGAGATTCTTTCCTTTCCCCTCCAAAGAGGGTGGCCACACGCGTCTCCTTTCCCTGTGGCTACAAACCTATACCTGTCTCGTAGGAATATCCACCACTCGGAAACGACCCTCACTACTCGAGCACAAGGTGCAAAAATCTTACATGACTCACGACAATTGTGAATGGCCCCCAAGCAAAACATGGCATGCATGGATGGAAACCTCACAACGAGCAATGAAGGCTCGCACAAGGACATCAGAGCCAATCTGCATGCGACACTAGTCGTAAGTAATGTGTTTCCAAAATTAATAGATGCCTACTTTGAATTCCCGCATGAGGAGTATTAGACCTGTATCATGCTATGTGGGAATAGAACATTAGAAAGGATAGACTACATCATAAGTATTCAAAAGATTGAATTCCCTGAATGCGTGTATCAAGAGAAGACCATTGTGTTTGAATGATATACGATGAATTCATAAATATATAAAGACTCAAGCATTGTCAACTTCTCGTCCTTGCAATAGTAGGTGCATTTTCCTCGCTTTGAAGGTATATCTTGCAACCTACATGCCTAAAGGATTGCATGGAAAACATCTTAGTCTAGAAAAGAATCGTTCTTAAAGCTCTAGACAGTTGTCCAAGGTCTTGTTAATAGCTTACGTTTGATAGATTGGGAGTCTTGATGTTGTGCGTAGTTAACACATACGGCGATCATAAGGGCTAAAAGTGAGTCACCTTGAGATCTGTCCGATAGCTTGGATGTTATCAATCCTATTTAGGGACTGGAATAGATACAAACAACTCTAGGACTCAAAGGTAAATGAAGAGCTCCAGAGCTAGGAAACCCTAAGTTAAAGGAAAGACCAATGCTTTTGTACTCATTAGGAAGAAGGTTCGGATATCAATTAAAGTAAGGGATTATTAAAAGTCATGTCTTGAGCAATGTTGAAACTTCGATATATGTCCTAACCGAATGGAAGAAGTGTTAAGTAATTTTTTCTTGGAATCACTTAGATCCCAAGGGGGAGAGCAAATACACAATGGAAGGTTATCGCAACTATTCCTACAATGTTTGGAAAAGGATACGAGACATGGGAGGATCCCTAAACGAAAATCCGAGTCTCGGACCAAAAATATTGGAGTGATTGCACCCCTCACGATTGAAATCAAGAAACCGAACATGACCCATCAAATACTAGATCCTCAGCCTAGCATGCCTAGCAAGTAGATATCAGAGGGATCCGTCGAGTGTGCACGAGGTCCACTAGTGGCCAAGGAGCCTTTGACTTCCCAAGGGGACAAGGAGCACCACACGCACAACGTCACTCATGATAGGGCTGATTTCTCAGGAAAGCTAACGACGGAATCCTCCAACAATCACAAGCAAATCATTTAGCCGGTGCCAGGTGTGCCTAAGTGTCCTAGGTCCCCTACGTCCTCTCTTCCCAAATGGACCCAGGAGGCACAACGTCAGCTGTCAATGGCAGGGGCTCACTCCCAATCTCTGTCTCCATTAAAGCTTCCAAAGACCCAAGAGGGGAAACATGACACTGGCCATAGCTCTCGGCCCAAGGATACTCCCGTGCGACCCAATGTGAATGGATCAACTCAGGATTGATCTACACAGCTGAGTGTTCAGAGGACAACAAAAGACACGACCACGTCCGATCGCCCCAGGGACTCCACACTGCGATCCACTAAGAGTAACCAACCCACTGGACTAAACGCCACTGCTCCCAATCAGGGATCGCAGCAGTCACAGCCCTCGGCTGTGACCACACCCCTTGTAGAACGTGTCCCTAACACTTCACCTAAGGAGGGGGTGCAACAACCAGTATCCTTGGCAACTCCAATCCGTCCCAAGCACCTAAAGCCTAGGCTCGAGGAGAAACCCCTCGAAGGTGTGGCCAAGGAGATGACGCACCAAACCACTCAACTTAGCAAGGCTATTCAGCGGGCCGTAGCTATGTTCCATGAGGACACACTAGAGAAAGGAAACACTAAGGCCCAACCAAGCATAACAATGGTTGACCTAGTCCAAGGTCTTGAACCATTGAGAGATATGCCTTCATTGACCAAGAGAAAGAGGAGAAAATAGCGCAAACAACAGTAGCTACAAGTGGTCGTGGACCCCAAGAGCATTGAAACTAAGAGCGCTAGAGAGCTACGGAATAAAGCATCATGTCCATCCACCAATGAACCCATTGATGTCTCTCCTAATAGCGATGAAACCTCAGACACATCCGTGTGCTCTGAAAAGTTAAAGCAGCCGTTGCCATCAACAATTGCTTCCAACACTCAATCCACCGACAATAGAACTCTCATCAACCAATCAAGAGTGGAGATAACACTGCCACAACAGGGCAACAAAGTCATACCGGTCACGTCCAAAGAGAACCATGACGCAATGACGAAGCCGCAAGAGAAACATGGAAACCCCAAGCGCATGAGCACTCCTAGCATTGATTAATCTTGCTCTTCTAGGCCTGAGCCCCCAACTATGCTAAAGCCCAAGCAAACTCCTAGAACCTTGCATGAGATGGAAATCGAACAAGCCCTCGTCAAACATAGAGGTGTCGCAAAATGCCTAGCTGAGTTGGACGCCAAGCTCAAGGTGTTCGGACGTGTCTATGTCCTAGCAGACATGCGCGCATTCCCTAAAGAGCAGCTTGGAGACTACTTGCCCTTTCCTTTATCTTGGGAAGAGCAGGAACACCTTGACGAGCACTATAGCAGGCTCCTGCATGAATGCTTACCACTCATCTTGGGCAAGGAAGTCGATGAACTGTGCTTAATTGTCACATTCAATGAGGCGCTCTGCCAACCGAATCTCTTAAAAACAGAGCAGCTAAAGCGACTCTCAGCAGGCCGGAGTCGATTTGAACAGCGTTGGTGTGAAAACCGCATTGCAATGGCCGAACTAGAAGCTCAGATCATGACAGTCTCTGAGCAAAGATTGGCCAAATGGCGATCCCAAAGAGACCCAACCTATGTGGCACCAACTTCCCTTCGAGTGTTGACTGCCATTCGGGGCAAGGACTTGCTTGAACCAAGCCAAGAAAACCCTCTGCTTGATAAGGTTCTCACTAAGGAGGAGTTACGTGTCGCTAGTAGACTCAGACAAGGTTTCATACTACTCGATGTGGCGAAATACCTATCAATATTGAGTAAGCTGCCACGTGTATAGATGCGTGTGCCACGCTTCAGTACAATCCCAAGTTCTACAATTGGTTTCTATCCTCGTGAAGTGACAGGGATTCGAAAAAAATGTATATATATAAACAATGATTTTTGTGTCACCCTGTATAGACATTATCAACACACACAAGCAATAAAAAGTCAAGCGTAAGCATAAGAATCGGGGCCAACAGGCTAGGCTAGGCCAGTCCCCCTTTCACCAGACCATGTCTGCCTCCGGGCAAAGGGCATGCACCCCACATTGCCACCATGGAAAGCCCTGACCAATATCCCTAATGATGTAAGTAGGGCGCAATCCCTCTCTACAACTTTTCCCTTCCCGGCCTGTCCTTCCGAGGATGAGCCCTCCAAACGCAGGACCACCAACCGATGTAACTCGACGTGAGTCAAGATCTGCTAGTAGTTAGAGGCTAGAGGGACACCATTACGAGGGCCATCCCTCTACAACGAGTATAACATGTTCTGCACCTTCTCTTCTAGTCATATGCATTTGACAACCCATACTCACTACAACAAAAAGGCTCCATAGACGCGCTTGTAGACGCAATATTTGAACTGTGAAAAAAAATATCGGGCGCGTTTATTACTGCGTCTACTTTTGCATCTACAGTATCGCGTCTAAAAGCGCGCTTATAGTCAGAGTTACACGCCCACGTAGACGCACATATAGACGCGCGTATTGATACGCTATGTAAATATATAATCATATTTATAAAAAAATGGATATATTCATATTGTGCGTCTATACATGCGTGTATCTACGTATCTAAAAGAGCATTTACTCTGCAAGTTTTTGACGAGAATAGACGTGCATTTATCCTCCAATTTAGACGTGCTGATAGATGCACAAAACAAAGGTATGAAAAAAAAACCAGAGAGCATGCGGCCTTGCAAACCACATGCTCTTTGGCTTTTTTTCCCCCATCAACATCAAATTGTATGCTTAGGGAAAACAGAGAAAGATTATTTCGAAGATTGGATACTGAAAACAAAACAATGTATGTAGAACATGAAATTTCATATATATAGATGAAACGTTTTTACATTATGAGTTCTAGTGCTTGTGACCTCAAGCATGGTCATGGTCGCAAGCACTAGCTGAAAGTAATACATATCAAAAATGAAAATTACAAACCAAGGGGAGGCATGCATGCATGGGGCTCCTCTATATCTCCTCAGAAGAGGCATCATCATCGCTACCACCACTGTTGCCTGTGTCGCTGCCGTTACCGCCACCGCTACTGCTAGACCCCCCTTCGCTATCCTCAACTACATCAGGGTTCGCCTACACAAAGGATTAAGGTAACAACAAATTAGAGTTATCTATACTTTTCATATAAAAAATAAAACATACCTCTTCTAGTTGTGGAATCCTCATGGCACGATTATATTGCTCCTCCGTGATGAGTCCCTCCTCGTAGAAATGCTGCCAAGTGGACACTCGGTTATGACTTGGATGGTAGCCTACCTCTCTAGGAGTAGGCACCCTACCAACGATATGATACTACAAAACAATTTGAACATACAACGTATTAAAACACACTACATAATGAAGTGAAACAAATTACAAAATTTAATTTTTTTAAAAAATCAAATAATACTTACAAACTCAGCGTCCCATGACTCCCTGCCACCCGATCCATAATGCAATGATCCCGTGGTTTCCATCTGGATACGTTACGCCTCTGCATGCTGGCGACTTGTCATTTTCTCCACTGCACTCTTCTTAGCCTCTTTCCACTCCTTGCGGTGGCAATTGGGTGGTTGGCCATATCCAGGGCGCCCTTGCTCTTGTCTCCGCAATGACTCCTTGGTGCGCGTCATAAGGTGAGACCTCTTGTTATGAAGCGCGTCTCTCACCTTTGACCATCCCCAATCATTTGAGAATCGTGAATTCTCAGGATTAGGGTACCTTCTATGTACTTCTCGCAACACCTCTTGCCACAAACCATTTTTTTGGTGCTTGAAGGGAATCATGCAATCTTTGTATATGGCATGCATGACACTCCTCAAGTAGGCTATCACTTCCCTCCCCTCAGAGTCATGCAAGATACCACCAACATCAGTGGACAGAGTAGGACATTTGTGGATGCTCATCTCTCTCATTTTCCGGTGAGGGTGATCGAGAGCCACCACCTAGGCAACCCCCACAAAGCCCTCAACCTCCTCGTCCTCCCGCATGACTCTCCCTCCTCCCTCGACCGGCACTACCCTCTACCTCACTCGATACACGTGCTTCTGCAGATGTACGTGCTTCGGCCGATCCATGTACCTCAGCTGATCCCTGTGTAGGCAAAGATGTGATAGGTGTCCCAGACATCACACTGAAAACCTCCTCTGCAGTGGGAGGGTGACCAAGATAATTGGTCATCTCCCCATGAATTGCTCCTTGTTGAATGGGGTGTTGGAGGATCCAGGATTCCACATCTACACAAGAAAAATCATATTACCCTGTGCAGATAAAACATATTACATCCTGCGTCTATATCTGTGTCTCTGTGTGCGTCTGTCAGCGCGTCTATTTCCGCGTCTATACCTGCGTCTACACTGTCATCTGGACGCGCTGACAGACACGCACAGTCGAACCATTTCTTTTCAAACTTGGTTAAAAAACGTGCAAAAAAACCTCCATATATGACAGGATCCAACATGGGAAGAGAGAGAAGAGAGAGATAAACAGACAGAGAAAGCAAACAAGATTGAGAGAGAGAAGAAGAACTCACCTTCTTTGCTTGTTCCAATGGGTGGCGGCTAGGTTGCAAGCTCCTTGTCCTCCTTCTCCCTTCCCTTGGTAAGTTTCTTGAATCTTCTTCTCTTGCTTGCTGTTTGGCTCTTGTTCTTTACTCTTTGGCTCTTCTTTCCTCCTATCCTCTTTTTACTCTTATTTCCTTGCCTCATTGTCTTCATGAAGTGATAGATAGACATTAGTAGTGATGTCAAGCTCGAACTGCAGAAAACGTGCAAAAAACGCAGGAAAGCACAGGTTTGAAAAGAAAGCCACAACTTTTTTTAAATTTTTTCTATACCTGCGTGGCGCGTCTGTAAGCACGTGTAATTGCACGTGTATATGTGCAGATAATACCTATTACACGCGCTTACAGATGCACAGGAACAATTAAACTGATGAGATGCTAGCTTTTGGTTTTTTTTGGATCAACATGACATGACTTTCCTAGTCTTTCAATATCAAAATGTTTGCCTCCATGTTGTAAGTATCAATGCATGCATTTAGGGAATCAATTGACCTATGTGGTAACATATATAACAAAGCTTGAGGATAAGAGATAACACATTGGCAAGTCAATTGGCACATATGTGGTGACTTACTAGACCATCCCACTTACAATTGCATGCAAGTATCAATAGGTGGATAAAGCACGAATAGTTTTTAGCTAGAGAGAGATAATGCAATGAAGGTGTATACGAAAGAGATAGAGAAAGGCATATTATCCATCAATCAATCAAAGATATGTACATGAAGTGACTTGATATAGTAATTAGAGTATCATCATTTTTAGGATGCTCCATTGACTTCTATAAGTTCCTATAACCTTGAAGTAGAATATAGCCAACCACACTATCCATGGAAGGAAAACTTGACCTCATCAAATTAACCAAGTTAATTTACTTATACATTTCATAGATAAGAGATTTGTAGTTGGCTTGTTGGTATTGCAAAGTATCCTTACAGTGATCTATTTTAGTCACCAACAAGTGGACATACTGGCTAAAGATGATGAAAAGAGGACATGTGCACATTGGCTACATGTGGTCCACCTTATCTAAAATTATATGTGAGCTATAAGTGCACCTTGACATGATTGGAATAGCTTGCACATGCACAAGCCAACTGATTTACATCAATCTACTCATGCTATGAATTGGCATGCATAGCTAGGTTAAGTGTAAAACAAATGAGACATGTGAGTGTATTGATCAATTCTCTCTCCCTCTACGGCACGGTGATGGAGGAGGAGCTCAGCACGCTGGCAAAGAGAGAGTGCATGCACACACCTGGACAGGCAGGGTTCAAACAGGCATTTTCTACCATAGACCACATCTTCACTCTCCGTTGTCTGATCGACCAGACACGAGTGAAGAAACAGATATTGTATTGTTGCTTTGTGGATTTCCGCAAAGCCTTTGACATGGTTCCGAGAGAGAGGCTTTTCAGACGCCTACTTGATCTGGGGATGGATGATGACATGATGTGGGGTATTTATGCACTATATGAGCGGGTTACTGGCAGAGTCAGATGTCCGGGAGGTATATCAAATCCCCTTGTGAGCACCATTGGTGTGAAACAAGGATGCCCACTCTCACCGACCCTATTTGGGCTATACATTGATGAGATAGCAGAGTTTATTCAACAGCGAGCCGGTGTCGTGTTGCTGCGCATCCGAGTCGTATACACCTCCATTTCTTTTGTTGTGCATTTGTGTTAATTTCTACGTGTGATTCATTGTTTGTGTGATGCATTTTAATAATCCGCATCCAATGTATATATTCCCTTAGTGCATGCGCATGATTTTGTTTGGATGCATGATGTGCGTGTATTAGAAAAATATGAAAAACTGATGCCAAAGGACATTATCCAGCTGATAATTTTAATGATGAACTCGAAGAAAAGTGCAGGATATCGTGGAATCAAAGGAAGCTTTATAGAAGCTGACATTTAAGCTATGAAGACAAAGGTGTAAATTCAGGAATATCATGTGTAATGGGCAGAGCTTAAGGAGTGCTGAACGGGTTCCCTTGTCGAGATGAAGACTCTTGGAATGCACTTATTGCTGGGTATGTACAGCACTTGGGACTGCTGCGGTGGATATGTATGCTGAAAGTGATGCATTTAGCATCATCTTTGTTATCTTTTCATTTGGGCACATATCTGGAGCATAAGTGAACCCAGCATTGACAACAGGATTTGCAAGTATAGGGAAGTTCCCTTGGCTTGATGTTCGTTGGTATATTCTGGGGCAGTTTGCTGGTGGGATCCTTGGATGTGGCATAGGAACATCACTTTATGGAGTGAGTTTAAAGGATGCTTTGGTAATACCAAATGCTTGGGGGATCCCTTGGCTTTTTTCTGCACCGTTACAGAGAAAGAAAAGGGGAAAGAATAGAAAAAGCTATTCTTAGATTTGTCTAAGAATATTGAGTGGTGGCGGCAAAAACGGATGAGAGAGAATTCGAATGAAAAGGAGGGAAGAACAGACCGCCTGTGGGAGCCCATGGTCACGAGGACGAAGTGGAGTTCAACCGATGAAAGAGATAGTGCTGAAAATCTAGGATCATCCTATTAGATGGCACGAGTCGTCATAGAGCAGCAGAATTGATGTAATTTGCAGATGATGGGATGACAAGGAAGCTACATTTGATGCTCTGACAGAGAAAGATGCAGGCTAGCAGAGAAATCGATGGCGCTATCTCCAATTTAACACACAAAACGGAGTCTTGGGAAGTTCTGCGCTTAAAGACGAGATAATGAAAATCATGGTCGCCCTGAAGCAGACCCGAGCCGGCAAGTCTAATGCTGCCCGATTCCTGAAAAACGGGAGCTTGATGAAGCATTGCAAAGAGAAATTCATGCAGCATTTAGAACAGGACGTCAAAGCAGATTTATGAGGCTTTGACAAATCAAACAGTGGACTTGGTTTTAACAGCTCATCCTTCACAATCTGTTCGAAGGTCATTACTTCAAAAGCATTGACGGATCGGGACCTGTTTATCACAATTGTATCAACCAGACATTACTCCTGATGAAAAGCGGGAGACGCTTCTACTCCTCACATCGCTACTTTGCTGCTGGTTTTTCTTCTGACCTGCGATCCTGCTATTGGGGATTTGCGGAGTTGGCTTGGAAGCTTTGCCTTTCATTGGTTCTGCACAGTCGTGGAATTTTTGGGAGGCGGATTGGGAAGCTTTGTAATCCATCGGTCCACTGCAATCGCAGAATTTGATTCTGTTTGGAAGAAATTGTATCCCATTGGTTCTCCATACTTGATCAATACAGGTTTCTCATCACAACAGGTTGCAGAGCAAGCGTGGAGAGCCTCATACTCGTTATCTATAGACAAAGGCAGCTTGATTTGGAATGGGGGCTTCTTGTGAAGCAGATCCAGCTTGCCACAAGTCCCTTTGTACAACATCTCAGCTTGCATCATAAAGATCACAAGATCCTTCTTCCAGAAATCATTTACTTGTAATATGGTTGAATTGTGATCATGCTTCAAGCAGGTGCCAGCATGTGTATACAGGTCATAACTTGGTTAACGTACAATCCAGCTAAATGCCAAAGCCAATCCCTTTCTGAGTAGCCGATTCATGCTATTGGAGTTACTTTGCTCACTTTATAGCTGACTTAGACACTCTCTGGCCCTTGTAGCTATGTGTGACAGGCAAGGTTTTATGATGCTCTTCTTTGTGTGAGAGAAGGCACTTTCTTGAAGGCAGTGCAAAGTTCATGGATGCTTGTGGAAACCCAAGGATCACCCATAAGAGTTGTGAGAGCATGTGATCAACTGTCGGATGCTTTGGCACACACTATTGGCCATGTTGCTTCTACTGTAAGCATGACCAACTGAAGGTATGATTGGCATAGATGCTTTGGGTCTTCATCAAGAAAAGAGCCTTACAACATTGAACAGAAACAGACGTTGTTCTGTCCCAGGTCATTAATCTTCTGCTAATGAGTCAGAGGAAAAGAATGAAGAGCTTAAATTGCAACAAGAGCAACTATTTTCTACAGTAGGAAACATGGAATACATATGTCTTGAACTTTTAATTGTGACACTGCCCTCTCCTTTAGCCATGAATCCAATCAACAAAAGATGGAAGTTGTAAAGACTTGCTGATATCTTTTCAGCAAATAATGATGGACTTGACCTCATTATAGAGATGTTCCTCTGGAGTTTCTGAAATTCTCTGCTGACCTAGCAACTGCCAAGTTACGGAGTGAACATGTTGATGTGAAAAATGTTTTCCTTCCTACTGCAACTGTCATCATACACCTGAATGTAAACAGTTTATGAGATATTTCAGATTATTCTGAATATGAACTTCATGTATCTCATTTGATAAGGAATATAGTGAACTTTGGCATCACAAATTCGATTTCTTCTTGTTAGTCTCTTCACTTGTTGCACCTTGAACTCCGTGTTCTGCAGCCCTTGCGTGAACTCTACGACATTTCTGGTGAACCCGACGTGAAAGTGCTGCGTCATCAACAAGATGGGAGACTCGCAAGAAGAGATGACAGATGATAATGTCATGAAGAACCTGTTTCAGTCATTTACCATGTATATGCAGCAACAAGCTCATGCAAAACGAGACAGAGATGCTATGGATGCCTTGAAAGCTGTCCAACAGGAGATGAAGCAGTTTAATGGCCAGCAAGTGTCAACTTACCTGCATTTGTATGAAGAAAAGATGAAGTTTTTTGGAGTTTCTCAAGATGTTTGGAGCCGCTACTTCTTGCGGATCATGGTGCGCGCTCTTGAAGGTCGAATTGCAGAAATTCAAGAGGCACATGCAGGTTGGGATGAATTTAAAAAGGCATTAAAAGATGAATATTTCCTGGAGGATACAGGTCTTATGAATCGCAGGAATTTTTTAGCATGGGTTTCTATGCCTAATAAGGGACTTTCTGTTACCGCTCTTCTGCGAGAGTTTGAAAGCCGTTATGATCAGTTGGATGGGACTGAACAGCAAGCTTTGGAGATGCAGAAAGTGGAGTTATTTTTGCAAGCTACAGATGCTGATTTACAGGAAAAGTTGGATGATCTTTTGGAAGATCAAGCTACTGATTCAGGTTTAAAGACTGAGTGGAGACATGTCATTGATGCTGTGAATGCTCTTGTTAAGAAGCAGCGCAGGAGAGTAAGATTGCATCGAAATACAGGAACAGTTCCTGAAAAATCCTTGGAGACTTCTTCTTCTACCCCTGCTGCAACTTCTTTGCCTAAGCCTACTCCTCCTGTTGTGAATCCACCAGTACCTGCTGCTCCAGTGCCCTTATCTGTAGATGATGTTATTAAAGGCTTGGCGGATTTGACGATTGAAGCAGTCAAATCTGAAGTTGGTAAGTTAAAGGAGCAACTTATGTCAGTACCTGCTGTAGCACCTGCTCCAGTGACTGCTTTTCCAGCTGGTCAAAGAAAAGGGCGACGATGTATTTGGTGTGATAGTACAGAGCACCAACACTGCAGAGATTGTGATGCTTTTCAGGAAGCACGTAAGAAGAATGTAGTGTTTTGGGGACAAGATGGGAAGATATGGCTGACAGAGACTGGCGCTCCTCTTGACACGAACTTTGGTAAGGGAGGTATGAAGAAGCTTGTTGATGATATGGCTGCGCGATCAGCTTATGTGAGTGTTAGAGGAGATGCTTCAGCTTTTGGAGTCCAGCTTGAGCAGAAATCTGATGGAGACTCTGCTTTATGGTCTTCTGCCTTGGAGATAGCGAGAAGAGGGAAAGTTCAAACTTCTACTATGACTTGTGTGGGCTCTAGCATCCGAGGAGAAACAGGATGGGATTCTCCTGTTGACAGGTATTCTATTTTTGCTTATATGGCTAAAACGCAGGGTTTAGATGCCATGGTTGAGGAAAAGAGAAGAAGAGATGAGGAGGGTCCTAGCTCCTCCAAAAAGACTAGAGGGGGTGACTTTGTTTCACCACCTGATACAGCTCCACCTATGTTAAATTCTCCAGCTCAAACAGGTTCTGATCAACCAATGGGAGACAAGCAGAAAGAAAAGAGGCAACCAAGAAAAGAGCCAGGATTCAAGCTCTTGTCAGACCTTGATATGCAAACGGATATGAGTAAGATTTTTCATGAAAGAATTTTGAATAGTGAAGTCACTTTTACTGTTGGAGAGGCTCTTGGGATTGCTAGAAGAGAAATACAGGATCAGATGCAGGATCTTTTGCGGAGGAAACGACATGCGATGGAAGGACCTGCTTTACAGGGATTGTGGCATGGAGCTCTTGGGGAAGAGCATGATGATGCAGTGATGGTTGAGAATGCTTCTGTTAATCCACAATTGGAGAAAATAGTGCAGCCTATGCAGTATGAAGATGATGAGACCCCTATTCTCATTCCTCGCAGCCATTTTTCACGAAGTCATTGGGCTAGAGCAACCACTGAGACAGTGGTAAGGATTGGAGAGAAACAAATTCCCTTGATCGCTTTAGTTGATCATGGTTCTGAGATTAATCTTATTGCTCGAGGTGTTTATGAGAGTGGCAAGTGGCCTATGGATGCAGAGCATGGCTGGCGCATGAGAGCCGCCAATAATACTTCTGGTGATATGTATGCTGCTTGTCCGAGTATCAGAATTTCTATTGGTAATGTTGAAGAGGATTATCATTGCTTTGTTCAGGATTCATGCTCTTATCCGATTATTCTTGGACAGCCTTTCATTACAGAAGCAAGAATGGAAACAAAAGTGATGGATGACGGATCAGCTTATGCGCGGATACGCAGTAAAGATGGTATGCGAGCTGTTCAGTTTATGAGTGTTGGGGTAAATCATCCGAGAAACAGGGACTCCTTGCGTGAGGCACCACTACCTGCGAAGGAGTTGGATTTTCATTAGGTACCGCTGTCTTGCGAGACGCCAGTGGTACGGAGCGGAGAAAAGAGGAGATCTCGCCTCCTGGTAGCCAGTCTTTCTCCAATAACTTTGTTGGGTTTACTTCAGATAGTTCAATGAGTTATCAGAAAATTTCAGATTTGCCTAGAGCTGCCAGGCAGTACATTGGTCGTAAGGAGAAAGAGTTGAAGAATGCAGGTATTTTGCAAGCAGAAGAGCATGTGGATGGATTGTATGAAGGGATGTCTTATGCAGATACATTGTTTGAGATAAGAGCAATGCTGAAAACTGATGTATGCAAGGGTTCAAAGATCATACCTGTGCAAACCTTGGATATGTTTCAGGAAATTTCTGGTTTTATGCTGCAAACAGAGTTAGAGGCTGAGAAAACTCAGCAAACTGAATTTATGGCTGATCTTGATCAGCTAATAGAATTGTAGAGGGCTGAATTTATTCAGCCAACAGAGTTGAATGCAGAAAAATTTTTGCATACAGAGTTTCAGGATGCATCTATGCAGTCCATAGAGCCGAGGGCTGAATTCATTCAGCCAACAGAGTTGAATGCAGAAAAATTTCTGCATACAGAGTTTCAGACTGCACCCATGCAGTCCATAGAGCTAAAGGCTGAAATTTTTCAGCCAACAGAGTTGAAAGATGCTGAAAATTTGCAGAAATTGCAGCAAAGGAAAGAGTGCTTGAATGATGCCAAGGTTGACACAAAATATAAAACAGTTGATAAGAAGGTTAAGCCGGTTGCAGGCCCGCTTCCTTCTGATAGTGATGAACAGATTGAAAAAGCTATGAAGCAGCCTATGTTGAGGGATCCTGCAAATATTGGACATAAGTTTACAGCTGAAACTCTTGCAGAATTGAAGATTGGAAATGATGAGTTTTTGCTTCCAGTGGAAAAAGAATGTTTTAGAGAGATGCTTGGACGTCATGGTAAGGCATTTGCTTTCTTTCCACATGAAATTGGCTGCATTAGTCCCGAATTGGTTGCACCTATGGTCATCTTCACTGTTCCTCATGTACCATGGAATATACGTCCTATACCTGTGCCTAAAGCACACTTGCCAAAGCTGATAGAGTTGCTGAATGAGAAGATTAAAATGGGAATTTTGGAACCCTCTTCTGCACCCTATTCTAACAGGTGGTTTACTGTACCAAAGAAGAATGGTACTTTGAGATTTATTCAGGATATGCAGCCCGTGAACAAAGTGACAATCAGGAATGTGGGAACAGGTCCAGTTGTGGATGAATTTGCTGAGGCTTTTGCAGGACGAGCCATCTATTCACTAGGTGACTTGTATTCAGGTTATGATCAGTTTCAGCTTGCCTTGGAAAGCAGGGATATTACTACTATGCGGACACCTATTGGTCTTGTAAGGATGTGTACCTTGCCTCAAGGTGCTACAAACTCAGTTGCTCATATGATGAATGCTATGCATAGAGTTCTTCGAGACTATATTCCGCAGTATACCATGCCTTTTCTAGATGATGTGCCTATTAAGGGATGTGCAGAAGAAGAAAAGAATGAAAGTCTTGATTTGCGTGGATGTAGACAGTTTGTGGCTGACCACTTGATTGCTTGTGAGCAAATCTTGACACGATTAGAGGAGGTAAATTTGACACTTTCAGGGCTGAAATCTGTCTTTGGTGTTAATGAAGTCATCATAGTTGGGCATATGGTTGGATATTATGGCAGAAAGCCTTCTCCTGCAAAGGTGGATGCCATAAACAGGATTGCAGAGTATTGCTCGACTACTTCAGAGGTGCGGAGATTTGTGGGAGCTTGTGTATTTTATATGATTTGGATTCCTCATTTTGCTCATATTGCAGATGTTCTCTATCAGCTGCTTCGAAAGGGGCAGAAATTTCATTGGGATGAGAAGCATTCAAAAGCCATGCGTAAGCTCAAGAAGCTGTTGCAATCAGCTCCTACTCTACGCAAGGCGGATTATCAATGTGGATGGCCGATCATGTTGACAGTTGATACTAGCCCTATTGGCATAGGTTGGGCTGTGGGACAGGATGATGCTGATGGAAATAGGTATGCTATCCGCTTTGGAGCTAAAGTTCTTAATGAGCGACAAAGGAGATATCCGCAGATTAAAAGAGAGTTGTGGGGAGTAGTCACTGCACTGAAGTGTGACAAAGAATATTTTATTGGAGCTTCAGTTATTGTGGAAACAAATTGTTTGCCTTTGCTTGGCATGATTACTAGTTGCTCGACTCCAGATATAGCGATGCTTCGATGGATTGCCTATATTAAATCATTGAATCCAGAATTTCGACACATAGCAGGGAAAGATAACCCAGTTGCAGACATGCTTTCTAGAGCGAGATATGAGGATGAGGAGTCAATGCTTGCAGAAGATGATGAGACAGAGTTTGCTGCTTCTGTCCTTATTCATGATTGTCATGTATCTACTTTTGAAGCCTTTATTGAAGAACTTTATGTTGATGAATGGCTGCAAATTGGACAATATCTAAGTTCATTGACTCGAAGAGCTGATTGGACAGATGATGAATTCAAGAAAATCAGAAGGAAGGCTTATGGGTATTTCTTGAAAGATGGTTTTCTTTGGAAGCATCCAAGAAAGAGAGGAGGCTTGCCCTTGAGAGTAGTTTGTGATGTAGCGATGCAGATACAGATTATGCGAGAGTTTCATGAGAGCTCATGGGCTGGACATAGAGGTGTGTGGGCTACCTATGAGAAAATCAAAGAAAGATACTGGTGGAAAGGGATGTATAAAGATGTTTCTCATTTTGTGGAGACTTGCAGGGATTGCCAGCTTTACTCTTTAGTGCGACATCGTGATGAGTTGCATCCGACTTATCCACTATGTATGCATTATAAGTGGGTGGTAGACTTGGTTACTTTGCCAGTGGGACTTTGGCAGATGAGATATCTTGTCTTGGCTAGGGAGGATCTTACAAACTATGTTGAAGGTAGACCGTTGCGGACGAAGACCACCACTACAGTATGTAAATTCTTGTTGGAAGAAATATTTTGCAGGTATGGATGTATAGGCAAGATTACAGCTGATCGTGGAGAGCTAGATGCTGATGAAGCTAGAGAATTCTTCTCACGGCTTGGGATTAAATTGGCTCTTACTACTGCCTATAATCCAGAGGGAAATGGCAAAAGTGAAAGAGGACATCCGCCAATAGTTAAAGCATTGGCAAAAGCTTGTAGAGGTCGGATTGGAGATTGGCCGAGATTACTACCTTTTGCATTGTGGGCTGATCGCTCTACACATAGTGTGACTACTGGATACATGCCTGCGGAGTTGATGTATGGGCAAAAACCTGTCATGCCTACTGAAATTTGTGCTCTCACTTGGAGTGTTCTTCCGTGGCATGAGAATTTATCAAGGGAAGAGTTGTTAGCCCTTCGGATTCGTCAACTAGAGAGAAGGACAGAAGATGTGCAGCTAGCCGTTGACCGTTTGAAGGCAGCCCGTCTCAGAAATAAGGACAGGTTTGATTTAAGGCATCGCTTGAGGCCTAGAGCCATAAAAGAAGGAGATTGGGTTCTAGTCTATGACAGTAGTCTAGAAAATCAGCATAGTAGCATGAGAAAAATGGTTCAAAGATGGTTTGGACCGTATGAAGTGAAACAGGTTTTTGACAATGGTACCTATGAGCTGGCTGAATTAGATGGAACAAAATTGAGGGTGCCTATTGCTGGAAAACGAGTCAAGATTTTCAAGAGAAGAGAAGATGAAGAATATGCACTTGAAGCATTGACAGAAGAAGAGCAGATAGGAGAAAGACAAGCAGAAGAGACAGAAGACATAGATGATGAAGCCGATGGAGAAACAGGTCTACTAGAATTAGAAGATGGACTCGACCTGTTTGTGGAGTTGAATGATCCTGGTTAGTTGGCACATCCGGAGGATGCGCAGGTTTAGAGGGGGTGGATGTCGTGTTGCTGCGCATCCGAGTCGTATACACCTCCATTTCTTTTGTTGTGCATTTGTGTTAATTTCTGCGTGTGATTCATTGTTTGTGTGATGCATTTTAATAATCCGCATCCAATGTATATATTCCCTTAGTGCATGCGCATGATTTTGTTTGGATGCATGATGTGCGTGTATTAGAAAAATATGAAAAACTGATGCCAAAGGACATTATCCAGCTGATAATTTTAATGATGAACTCGAAGAAAAGTGCAGGATACCGTGGAATCAAAGGAAGCTTTATAGAAGCTGACATTTAAGCTATGAAGACAAAGGTGTAAATTCAGGAATATCATGTGTAATGGGCAGAGCTTAAGGAGTGCTGAACGGGTTCCCTTGTCGAGATGAAGACTCTTGGAATGCACTTATTGCTGGGTATGTACAGCACTTGGGACTGCTGCGGTGGATATGTATGCTGAAAGTGATGCATTTAGCATCATCTTTGTTATCTTTTCATTTGGGCACATATCTGGAGCATAAGTGAACCCAACATTGACAACAGGATTTGCAAGTATAGGGAAGTTCCCTTGGCTTGATGTTCGTTGGTATATTCTGGGGCAGTTTGCTGGTGGGATCCTTGGATGTGGCATAGGAACATCACTTTATGGAGTGAGTTTAAAGGATGCTTTGGTAATACCAAATGCTTGGGGGATCCCTTGGCTTTTTTCTGCACCGTTACAGAGAAAGAAAAGGGGAAAGAATAGAAAAAGCTATTCTTAGATTTGTCTAAGAATATTGAGTGGTGGCGGCAAAAACGGATGAGAGAGAATTCGAATGAAAAGGAGGGAAGAACAGACCGCCTGTGGGAGCCCATGGTCACGAGGACGAAGTGGAGTTCAACCGATGAAAGAGATAGTGCTGAAAATCTAGGATCATCCTATTAGATGGCACGAGTCGTCATAGAGCAGCAGAATTGATGTAATTTGCAGATGATGGGATGACAAGGAAGCTACATTTGATGCTCTGACAGAGAAAGATGCAGGCTAGCAGAGAAATCGATGGCGCTATCTCCAATTTAACACACAAAACGGAGTCTTGGGAAGTTCTGCGCTTAAAGACGAGATAATGAAAATCATGGTCGCCCTGAAGCAGACCCGAGCCGGCAAGTCTAATGCTGCCCGATTCCTGAAAAACGGGAGCTTGATGAAGCATTGCAAAGAGAAATTCATGCAGCATTTAGAACAGGACGTCAAAGCAGATTTATGAGGCTTTGACAAATCAAACAGTGGACTTGGTTTTAACAGCTCATCCTTCACAATCTGTTTGAAGGTCATTACTTCAAAAGCATTGACGGATCGGGACCTGTTTATCACAATTGTATCAACCAGACATTACTCCTGATGAAAAGCGGGAGACGCTTCTACTCCTCACATCGCTACTTTGCTGCTGGTTTTTCTTCTGACCTGCGATCCTGCTATTGGGGATTTGCGGAGTTGGCTTGGAAGCTTTGCCTTTCATTGGTTCTGCACAGTCGTGGAATTTTTGGGAGGCAGATTGGGAAGCTTTGTAATCCATCGGTCCACTGCAATCGCAGAATTTGATTCTGTTTGGAAGAAATTGTATCCCATTGGTTCTCCATACTTGATCAATACAGGTTTCTCATCACAACAGGTTGCAGAGCAAGCATGGAGAGCCTCATACTCGTTATCTATAGACAAAGGCAGCTTGATTTGGAATGGGGGCTTCTTGTGAAGCAGATCCAGCTTGCCACAAGTCCCTTTGTACAACATCTCAGCTTGCATCATAAAGGTCACAAGATCCTTCTTCCAGAAATCATTTACTTGTAATATGGTTGAATTGTGATCATGCTTCAAGCAGGTGCCAGCATGTGTATACAGGTCATAACTTGGTTAACGTACAATCCAGCTAAATGCCAAAGCCAATCCCTTTCTGAGTAGCCGATTCATGCTATTGGAGTTGCTTTGCTCACTTTATAGCTGACTTAGACACTCTCTGGCCCTTGTAGCTATGTGTGACAGGCAAGGTTTTATGATGCTCTTCTTTGTGTGAGAGAAGGCACTTTCTTGAAGGCAGTGCAAAGTTCATGGATGCTTGTGGAAACCCAAGGATCACCCATAAGAGTTGTGAGAGCATGTGATCAACTGTCGGATGCTTTGGCACACACTATTGGCCATGTTGCTTCTACTGTAAGCATGAGCAACTGAAGGTATGATTGGCATAGATGCTTTGGGTCTTCATCAAGAAAAGAGCCTTACAACATTGAACAGAAACAGACGTTGTTCTGTCCCAGGTCATTAATCTTCTGCTAATGAGTCAGAGGAAAAGAATGAAGAGCTTAAATTGCAACAAGAGCAACTATTTTCTACAGTAGGAAACATGGAATACATATGTCTTGAACTTTTAATTGTGACACTGCCCTCTCCTTTAGCCATGAATCCAATCAACAAAAGATGGAAGTTGTAAAGACTTGCTGATATCTTTTCAGCAAATAATGATGGACTTGACCTCATTATAGAGATGTTCCTCTGGAGTTTCTGAAATTCTCTGCTGACCTAGCAACTGCCAAGTTACGGAGTGAACATGCTGATGTGAAAAATGTTTTCCTTCCTATTGCAACTGTCATCATACACCTGAATGTAAACAGTTTATGAGATATTTCAGATTATTCTGAATATGAACTTCATGTATCTCATTTGATAAGGAATATAGTGAACTTTGGCATCACAAATTCGATTTCTTCTTGTTAGTCTCTTCACTTGTTGCACCTTGAACTCCGTGTTCTGCAGCCCTTGCGTGAACTCTACGACACCGGTGGAGGTATAGATCTCAGTGGAGCCATAGTTCATATCTTACTATATGCAGATGACATTGTGTTGGTCTCAGATTCAGCTCAGGGATTACAACAGCATTTATTAGCATTGGATGATTTTTGCATACAGAGAGGCATGACAGTGAACCTCGGTAAAACCAAGGTTCTTATATTCCATACATCAGCTCAGATACGTAGACAGAGTATTTTCATGGCAGCAAGAGGGAGTATTGAGGTCACTGGATCATATGTATATTTGGGAGTCACCTTTACAGCAGCTTCAGGGATTTTCTCGATGACACAGGCAGCTCGTGACCGCCTCACTAGAGGACACTCAGCATTGGCTCTTAGTGAGCGACAGTGTCATCAGGCACATTTCCAGGAGCCCCGCACCAAGGTGTGGCTCTTTGATACTCTAGTCACTCCAGCACTCATGTATGGAGCAGCTATATGGGGGCCAGGCCTTGCCGATTATGTATGGACATTGATGGAGAGACCTCAGGTGATCATGATATCTAGATTGATTCGCAGCAAGGCCTCAGTCCCACATGACATTGTGCGAGCAGAGCTTGCCACACCGCCCATGCTAGTCGAGGCATTATTTCAGACAGTCTGCTTCCTACACAGATTTCAGGATATGGACAGAGATCGCATTGTATACAGAGCATATATGGCATCTCAGGAGATGGCTCGAGCGGGGGATACCACATCATGGTATGCACAGACTAGAGCTTGGTTTGACGGACATGGGCTGGACATTGATAGACTCCCACCTCTTTGATACTCAGGCTCCCACTTACATCCTCTCTCTCTCTGTGAGAGGAACAGAGTCATCAGACAGGAGATATGGCATATTTATATACAGAGGACATGGGTCAGCCCTTCACAGCCACTGCCATCGAAGATGGCACATTATTATACACAGTTCTTGAGCATATTAGAGCAGGGATTCATAGAGATTCCGAGATATATGCAGATCTATATGCCACATCGATTGAGAGTTCTTATTGGACAGCTCAGGGTATCATCACATCATCTTATGATTGAGAGTGGCAGAGCCAGTGGCATCCCACGGGAGGAGAGGATATGCCCCCTTTGCAGATCAGAGGTGGAGAGTGAGGAGCATTTTGTTCTCAGATGCCCGGCATACTCAGAGTTGAGATCTAGATACACATTGAGCAGCTCACTTCAGGGATGTATGACTGATATTTGGCCGTTTTCTGGAAGAGGCATGGCACATCAGAGAGCAGAGCACACAGCGGGTCCCAGTCAGAGAGGGGCCCACCCAGACGACTATTACACAGTTCTTTCAGACAGACAGAGTGAGAGCTACTGTACCAGCCTCCAGCCAGACCTCCGGGCTCACACTACAGCAGGCTGAGGACCAGCGTACCCGACACCGCACGAGGATCCGTGGGTTTCAGACCCCACAACCACACCGACAGGAGATTCGGAGGATTCTTGATCTACATCGACAGCAGACTGAGATCCGACGACACTCAACACATTGGATCTCAGATCTCCAGTTTGCTCTTTCTCCATCGCCGATGTACCACATCCTGCATCCAGGAGGGATCACCTGCTATTAGCGACTTCGACGACTGCTACTACATCCCAGGATAGTATATCTCCCTGCATCTGTTACATATACACATCGCACCACTTTATCACAGCCGACAGTTGTTCCCTATCACAGCCGACATTTGTTCCCCTTTTGTAGCCATTATCTGGAGTACCAGAGCTACATACGCACATACACATACACGACACTTATCACACTCACAGCATCGTATTTTCAGTTTCCAGTTTTTAGCTTTTCATTCAACACTTTTATTTTGGATAGCTGGACCTCATCAGTTGTATCACAGTTTGTCTCATAGGCCAGTTTTGGTCTTTAGAAGACGTTAATATAACTTTCTTTCTTTCTTTCTTTCTCTCTCTCTCTCTCTCTCTCTCTCTATATATATATATATATATATATATATATATATATATATATATATTGCAAATGCACAAGTCAACCTTTGATCTATAAGTTTTAGCCATGGCTAGGTTAAGTGCACAATAGATGCAACATGCGCATATATCAATCACTTCTATGATAATTATGTCGTATATACATGCAATCATCATGCCCTATCCAATCACATTTGTATAGGGCATGATTGGATGTATATTTGTAATAGTCAGAAAGAAATAAAGTTGGTAATGTATATCATGTCCTATGCATGTATATGCCCTATACATGTATATCATGTCGTATATACATGCAATCATGCCCTATCCAATCATGCCCTATTCAAACAAATACTAGCTGTTAAGAGGTTTGGTCATATTCAGGGACTTTATGAGAAATGAAAAATATGTGCGTTTATTTTTGCATCTATAAGCGTGTTTATAAACGCGGATATATAGACGCGTTCTTTATACTAGCATGAATAGAGGCGCTGATACATGCGCTTATAAACGCGCCCGCTTTTTCACGTGTACAGTACGCGTCTATAGGGCCTTTCTCTTGTAGTGACTGAAATCCCTCCTATGTGAATAATCTTGTTCCGTATCACGGCCTAACCCTTGGATTGCATCTTGCAGGCTCCCAGAAGGAAAACATGGAGAACCATGGATAGCTGGCATGCAGAGACGCTCTTCGCGGACGATTAGAGCACGCAGCACGCGCCCCTCCACCGGTGCGCTATGTACCCACTCTCAAGAGATATGCAAAGAAACGTGGACCTAAACGGCACCGTCCCGGATGAAGGCCTAAAAATCCTTGGACCAGGAAAGTCAGAGCTCCGCTAAGCATGCAAGCCGTGGCAACACTAGTTGCACAAATCCCCCACGAGTGCTCAAGCACCAGATGCCCAAGGGCAGGAAAGGCAGCCAGGGACAGGGAAGAGTTCGACGAATTATTTAAAGGCATTTTGGAAATGGTGGCGGCCCGCAACTATACCATCCATGTCCCAGCCGGACATGTGCCCTGCCCGACCTCACGACAATCCCACTCCAGCCCAATCGCCTAACCAATCGGACTCGCCCCACCTAGTAGAAATTGACTAAGCCCTATGATGTACAAGCAGCTTGAAAAGTTATCAGGACCTAACTTTTTGTCTTTTGATGGGTGAAAGGGAAGCTCCCCACTTGTGCAACTTCTTCTGCCTATCGCTAATATATGCTGCATCCTTGACAAGCAATCGCATGGGTAGTGCAATTAACATCATAGCATTTCGAAAAGTCATGTTTTAACGTAACTACATCTGTTGAATTACTTAACGAAGTCAAGCATGTGCTCTCACGACGTGACAAGTGGATGCAGGATAACACAGGTTTTCGTGCAAACATGTTCAACGCTTGGGTCACCGCAAAACCACGATCGTGCACTAATCGCAACCAAGGCCCGCTGCTGAACACAAACAATCACCCTCGCGAGTGCCCACATCGCACAAACCCACGCGTAGTCATGGGCTACACTCTCTTCTTGGGTCACGTTCTACACTCACGACGGGGGGCGCTGCAATTGTATCGATATCGCAACAATGGCTCCACTAACAACGAGGCTAGGGCAAATTCAACACGGTCATATCCATTTTCTGAGGCTTCGAGGCTTGACATGTCCCGACCCACTGAAAGGCTCATAGCCCCGCATATTGCAATGGTTGTGCTGTGGAAAAAAAAAACAAAAAAAAGCCCACGAGCACATTACCGCACCTAGGGGTCCTCAAATTAGGTGTGTCCAGTGACCTTGGTTGGCTGGCTCCGTCTCTAGTCCCCTAGCCCCCTAGCATCACCCACAATAGTTCAGGGCACATCAAGAGCAGGATAGCCCTAGGAAGCTTGTCTTGCCTTTGGTTAAACCTGTCACCCTGAACCATTCCCACAATTCCCTCTCACACTCTGCCTTAGAACCATGGAAACCAATTGGGGCGCGAACCGCACGAATGGTCATGAACAGTACCACGTTCTCATCCATAGGCCCAATGTCGCCCACCTACGGCTCGAACACTACCCCCGTGCCCTAACCTGCTATGTCTACAATCACATGCATAGGATGGCGCACCATCTTCACATGTACTTCTTTCCACCATGGACCACTCTACTTCATCCACATGATGTTCTGAGCCACCACGCCACAGTCTTCTACCTACATAATATCTAAGTATGCACGGACACTCACATAATATCTGCACAAAATTCTATACATAGTTTGGGTCCTCAAGTGCAGGATAATACTCCAAGCTTGCTTAGAGTTCAACCTGTCTCCCAAACTCATCCAAATATGTCTTGTGCACACTAACACAACTAGCACTACCCGTTAGGGAGAGACCAGCTGAAAGGTTTTCCAATTGCAGGTATTAAAGACTCCAACGAAAGCGCTGTTAGCTCGACATCAACGCTCCACTCTAAACTCTTGTCCTTCACTCCCTCATGCCAATCACTAGATAATCATCACGCCCATAGGAGCATCCCCCGCACACCAACCCCCGTGCCAGCTATGAGTGGCCATTTCCAACAAAGAGTCACCCTATCCCCCCCTACAACAATCCTATCACCATGTCACTCAGAACAGCCAATGCCCCACCGACCTTCATCTGCACCAACCTCAGAACTCCCCCAAAGCAGACCACAACTGCCCTTGACATCCACGTCTTCGATGTATGCTACTGCCTGCTACCTACGACGGTGAGTGCCATGGGACTGGCACTCGTCTAGGAGGGGGATAATGTTAACCCCAACACGAAGAAAGAAAAGGAAAATTTAAAAAAAGGATGCAAGGCAAAGGCGAAAAAAAGGTAGCTCGGCTGAAGAAGGAAGAGGAGAAAAGGCCAAAAGTGCAAGGGCAACCTTAAAAATCCAAGGCAGCTGCAAAAGGGAAAATGTGCATTTTAAAATACAAAGGCGTACCCTGAAACCTTGTAAAAGAGTGCCAGGCAGTGGAAAATCTGGAAAGCTAAAATAAAAGACAAAGACAAAGGCCAAGGCAAGAGAAATGGAAGGCAAAGGCGCACCAGGAAAAGCGCAAGACAAAACTTGTGTAAAAGGGTGTAAGCCCACCGCGGTTTAACTCAAGGACCACTGGGCTCTCACCCGTGCAATTTGTAAATATAGATGGGGGGTGGAAAGGAAGCCAGGAAGATAGAATGACAATGGGAAAAAGGGCCTAGGCTACGGCCGGCCATGTAAAAAAGGGAAAAGGGGATGACCGCCCAAAAGGGATTTAGGGTTTTGTATATAAAGTTGAAAAGTGAATGAGAAGCTCATTCTTGTGTGTGAGGGTGAGGGACCGGGGAGGAGAAGCTCTCCATCTTCTTCTCCCTTCTTCTCTTCTCTTCTCTTCTCTTGCCTTTCTCGTGGCTATGGAGCTTGGAGCGTGGAGCTTGAGGATGGAGCTTGCTTGAAGCTTGCAGTTGGATCATGGAGCAACTGGAGTGCGCGGGAGAGGAGGTAACTCGAACGGCACGGAGGTAAGCTCACTACACTCGTGGATATGGATGGTGCATCTGGTATGTGAGAGGTAGCCATTAGTGCTCGGCTTGGAACGCTTGAAACAATAAGTGGTCCGTGGGTCTTGGTGGTAGAGCGAAAGCTCCCATAGTCACACCTATGGGGACATCTACTCTAGTTACTCCACAGCCGTCTGCAGGTGGCACCCCTATGGGTGCTACACCGATAGATACTACCCCCATCGATACACCAGATGTACAGGGGTCTCTTGGATATGCCCAGGAGCGTGGTCGCAGGTGAGAGAGGACCCATCTTAGGCATACCCTAGAGGGATATGCCTATCTTGTCGATAATAGGTCAGGAGCCATCATCATGAATGATGAGGGGAGGAGGGTGATGGCTCACATGAGAGAGTTGGGCCAACAAGTTTTTCGGCATAACGTCTTAGATCATTGGAAAAACATATCGGAAGGGAGCAAGGACTACATAGTAGCATCCTTACATAGTCAACGAGGGCATGACTAGAGGCTGGAGTGGTCCATCATCTTGGGAGTGACGGCCACAGGACATATCTGGAGAACTTTGTAAGTTTTTCTTTTTTTTTGCTTGCTTATTTTTTTGCAATATCCTTTGTATTGACAATCATGTTTCTAACTGTTAGTATTTTGTTTTCTTTGCAACACTCCATTACAAATCGCGATCTGACCGGCCTTGAGACTCGATATGCAGAGAGGCACGGTCTCACTGCATTGATCGACCGATTGTATAGACGCGATGGCCCTATAAGTCACTCATCTTTCTTGTTTGTAGTTACCATGTTTAATTAGAATGCATTATGATATGGTGGACTGATGTGTAGTTGTTTCTTTTTTTGTAGAGTCTGTTCGATCGTCCTTTGTAGTGGGACGAGCTTTCGGATGGCGAGGATATATAGCTCGCCCTTGGATCCCCGGAGCTCACACACCCTTTTTTTTGGTCGCGTGATCTGTGTAGACATTTTCTATGTAGTAGTGATATCTTGCCATGATTGTACCAGTCACTTTCTTTATGCGATCATGTATTTATTTCATGTATCAGTGTTATGATTTAAGTATACTTTTTTTTAATTTACATGAGCATTGTACACAGTGCAGAAAGTATTTTGTATGGCCCAAATAAAGCACACAGTGCTATATGTGGCAACAAAATTTTTTTCCCCTGTTACCGTCGCTATTAGCGTCGCAAAATTACCTGCACATATCATTATTAGCGTCACAGAGCGTTGTTATCAGCATGGTTATTTGCGTCAATATCAGCATCACATTTGTGATGCATTTGCAATGCTAAAACCGACACAAATAATGACACTAATATCGATTGTTCAATGGTGTCGCCAATAACGACACTTTTTGCGATGACGGGGGAAATTTTCTTTATTTATATTTTCGTCGCTTTTAACGTCGGTATAAGGCCTATATCTTGTAGTGCTTTTAGGAATCCTACTCTTCATGTGAATCTTATTCAATGGAAGGACTTCCCTTATAAGAGGATGCCACATGGATTGAGGAGTCCTCATGAGGGATTCCCTCGAGTTTCTCTCGAGATGAGAACTTCTTAATTTCTCTAAGCAGAAGAGAATGTAATATTTCCAAAGCAATATATGTCCACATGTTTTTTCTAATCCTACATAATATCTTATGCAATCAAATTTACTAGAAAAGAATATCGGATCACAAATTCGCCTATACATGAGGAACACATAAGTTGCATCACACCAAATTTGTGTCACTTCACACGCGTAGGAAAGATTTCATAGAACTGCATGGGAATCACCCCCCCACAAGGAATTTCTTAAAGAAATCTTACAAGTAACCTTATTTAAAAAATTAAAGAAGAATGGAGTTAATAAGGGGGGAGCAGCCTATTAACTATCGTCGATTAGGCTACCATGTCACCTCCCCTCAAACCCATTGCCTTCTTCCCCTCCACCACTTCTTTGTAACCTCTTCGCCCCCCAGAAAAAATAATAATAATCATCAATGTCTTCTCCCCCTTTTTGTAGCAACCTATGTCCCCCTCTTCATGTTGGAAAATATGAGTATTCCCCCATTCCCACCCCCATCATCATTTTAATATAAGGTGAGAGAGAGAGAGAGAGAGAGAGAGAGAGAGAGAGAGAGAGAGAGTGTGTGTGTGTGTGTGTGTGTGTGTGAGTCTCTCCTCCCAATAGTTTCCCAATTATCATCATAAGATATCCTTCCCCCCCCCAATGAGGGCATTGATGATGGTATCCCCCTATATTTATGATGATATTTTCTCCTATCTCCCTCCAAAGAAACACAAGGGAGTAAAACATTTTCAGTAATTGTCCTATATCCCTCTCTTTCTTTATCTCTCTTTTCCCCTCTCTCTCTATACTTTCTAATATTATTTATTATTTTCTCTTTCTCTTTGCCCCTTTCTCTCATTCCCTATCTTCATTTCTTCTCTCTTTTCCCTCTTTATCTTTACTCTCCCTCTCTCTTTTTTCCACAAGATTGGGATCCACATGACCAATCTCATGTGGCTGAAAAGCAAATATCTTAAATGCTTTGATAACATTTCCACAAAGCATTGCTTCTCCTCTTGAGTAAGAAAAATTCCACAACCAATTTTCAACTCTCTCAAAGTTTAGTAGTGAAATTATACCTAATTTTCTTAAGATCCTTGAGATTTGGCTATCAAGAAGCTTGCTCTATGTTTTTTGTCTTATCCAATAGTAATACCAAAGAAACAAGTTTTGAATTTGTAGCCACATTTTTTTACTTTGTTTCAACTCATACCTCTAATGTGTTATCTGTGCATTCTTGCCTTTAAAAATCTTCAATCACATCCCTACACATGTCAATAGAGCATACTTGAACAATTCACTTCAAGCGTCCAATAATATAGACTAGATGATAGTTATAAGTTTGACCATAATATACATATAAGATACCTCATCATATACTCTTGAGATGCATTCATCGGATTCAAGAAAAACATGCTTCTCCAAATCCTCTTGAGTCTTGCAAATATGATACCTTTCATTTGTATGCATATTTTAAGGCTTTTATAAACAAACTAAACCATCTGTAGAAAATGTTGTAAATCCCAAAGAAAAAGCATTTGTACCTACTAAAGTAAACAATATCATTTTCATTTTAGTACCATCATAGTCCCAGTTTAAAATGACATATACTAAATGCCCATGTTGTGTCACTATTCTTTGAATTATTTAGAATTTGGGGGTAAAGGATACTCATGAAGAATATCGTATTTTTTTTCATGATTAACACATACAATGATAAATTGAATAGGATACTTACCATCACAACTCCTAATCCTAGTATAGATAGAACTATCATCCAATATCTTAGCTTCCATACAAACTAAAGTGACATATGGCTATCCAAGAATCACATGGTAAGTTGATATATTCTATACACGGAAATGCTTCTCATCTTGTACACCTCCAATGGTGATATGTACATTTGGACATGCAACATACAAGTCTCTTAGTGCATTATATGTAGCCTCAATTCTCAAACCATGATTTATATCGATCCACCATTTTCCAATTTGATAAAGACTCCTATCATAACATTTGTCTCAGATTCATGATCTATCAATGCTATAAATGGCTCCTTAAGATTACACATTATGATTGGAGTCATCTTAGGAGATCGAGTCAAATGGTTCCTTGTATAGTGACTTTTTGAAATAACTCTTGGTACTTCTTCTTCTATGAATTAAAGTTGTTTTACCTCTCAAAAAGTTTGGTGCAAATTATTGCATTTTCAACATCTTCTTCTTTCTTCTGTAGCTTATGCATGTTTGATTCTTATATACTTTTATGCCTTGGGAAAATAATTCTTCTTTCCCCTACATAGTGGTAGTGATTCACCCACATTTTGATGCTTCCTCTTAATAATGTCAATTTTTTCTTCATGAAATTCTTGTTTAGCAATCCCAAGAATTTCACCCAAATTAGATTTCACTCTACTATTAAGATCATTTCTTCCAAGAAAAACTTCAAATATGTAGTTTTTTCAATATCAGATTGCAATTTGTAAGTGATGTTTGTCTTTAGCTTTACTTTGTTCCTTCTTCGTTCCCTTTGATACATGTTCCATGGGTACATTAGGTGAAGATATTTCTTGAGGCATAGAATCATAATTTCCACCTCCTTTGATTGCTCATTTTGATGTTATCTTCTTACCATCATCTCGTTTTCATATCTCTTCAATAATAACTTTGCTATTTTCACTTTAGGAGTATTTGCATACATGAAAATAGATTCTATAAGATAAGCCAGTCATTTTGCCAATGCAATTTCCTATTTGATTCAATTTATGCCTAAAAACCTTTCCCTTTTTATTTGTATGCATTGCATAAGAACAAAACTCATTCTTCTTCTTGCTAGTTAAGGCTTCTCCTATTGCATTCCTCTTCGTAACATTTTTTATTTGTAAACCATAAATGATAGCTTCAACAACAATAGAAGATACTTGATAGGCATATCTTCCACTAGCTATCTTATATAAATACATCATAGTCTTTTCTAGCATGCTGTATCACACCAAATATATATGTATACAAACCCTTCACAATTTGGAAGTTTTTGCAAACTTTAGCTAGATGCACCACATCTCTTTCACTAATTCTTCCATCATATCATCTTTGTTTGGAGCTAGAGTTGTAGTTACAAGTGTATGCTTACTTGTTGTGTACTTTGTGGAATCAGAGGGATTCTTGCAATAGCTGAAGAAACAACTCTATTTATCCATATCGAGAGTCAATTGCTCTATTCTATCTAGCTATGCATACCTACACTTAAATTATTATAGCAATTCTGTTGGTGCTAGGGCCTAGCAACCCACTCCAAGAAAGTCCATTTTGTCACCTATTATGAATCTTGCATAAAATATTCATCCTTGAGTGCCTTTGAAAAATCATCCCAATTTAAGTCATGATTTGCAAGAATGTCGCATACATGTGATCGAAATTCTAGGACCACAATCACAACAAAATATCGTAGTAGTGAACCAAGTTTGCATCCAAACAATCCACAGACTCTCTTTATTCAATGGAGTAGTGCATACATAATAGTATATAAGTGAGATTTACGATAGATGTGGCCCATAAAAGGCCTCTATATTTTAGTTTTGATTCGTAAATCTAACATTATAGAGTTGCTCTTCCTCTCATAGTGATGGATAGTAGTGAATAGAATGCCCTTTGATAGTCCTTCTTCTTTCTCGATGATGGACACTATTGAATATGCATCGCTTTAGGCATGTTCTAATTCCATCCCTAGTTTTCCCTTATTAAAGTTTTGTTCCTTCTAATTCGCTTTAGGCACATGAAGCTAGCATGTATGCAACCCAAAATCTACACTTTTTTCTTCTCATGTTTGCCATGAGTGCTGCAACCTCCAAATATCCACAAAATTATGCATTTGTATTACTAATATTAACTCTTTGCTAATCTTATATGCATCAAGATGCGTATATTAGCTTTGAACCAATTAAAGTTCTATCTTAGATATAAGAGTTTCTTGAACATGGGTACACTCTAGTTTTTATGACATGTCTTCTCCCAACCACATGGCAATGTAGTAAAGAACCAAGGGTTTGGTATAGCTCAAGTGAGTATCGCCATTTAAACTAGGATAATTTGATGAAATTGATTTCCTAGCATTTATTCTCTCTTAGTCCTAAGCCATAAGTAAAGATATCTTAATGAAGGCTTCTATTCCATCTTGTCTTAGAGTTTCGTGTGCAACTTCTTCAATCGAATCTCACAATAGTGCCTTTCTGTTTGAAACTAGGCTTCTCTTACATATGAAACAAACTAGCAATACCAAAAAGTGACATTGAGAAACAAAATGAGTCTGTAACTCGCCTCGGTTCTTGGTGTAGGTGGATGATGATATCCCTTTGTAGAGTGCACATCCACTAGTGGAGGACGTTATTCATGGTCCTTAGGGTCAAGGGAATATGTTTAATACCGTGCATGGTTTGGAATTGGGTATTTGAATAATCTATGTACCTCCTTTACTTTTTAATGAACTAACCTTTGGAAATTGTAGTAATGGTAATCGTGCTACATTTAGGGTAGCTAGGATAATAATTTAGCCATTGGATAGAAGGTCAAACCATTGGACATAAAATTAAGATTTTGGCAAGACTGTGTTTCTTGTACGAACAATTAAGCCATTAAATGCATAGATAAGTTGTAATTGGCAAGTGTTTATTGTATGCTTAGAGTGTTAAACTTTAACTCTTCTTCTTTGTCGGTTAAGATGAAACCCTCATTTTCTAGCTAGAGAGCTCTCTCTCTCTCTCTCAAAATATATGTGCATGCATGTAGGTATAGCCGTAGCATTATATGGAGCGTGTGTAGACCAAGGATTACAACATACGCGTATAAACCCATGAACACCAAGAAGAAGTTTCACATAGTACTAACAAGTGTACTTATATTGCGAGATGGATGCACGACAGATACAAGGCTAAACGAGACTGCGTGTCATAAATAGCACGCGTGGGTTTTATTCTATGTCGTAGTTACGACGGTTGGATGGAACTCTGACGAGTGTGCACGTCATATAACGCTAGCTTTATTACTTGGAATGAAGCCTCCGGAGCCTTGGAATGATTCCTTGAGGTGGGGCGTGAAGCAGCCCATCCACCAGCCCGTCATCCTGATGGGCTTGTTGTTCTTCATCTCATAGAAGGTGACTTTGCCGTTGCAATGGGGGTTGCAGCGAACGGGGTGGAATTTGTAGAAATTTGTACAAGGTATGAGGTCCCGTGTCGCATAGAAGCGGGTGAAGCTGCCTGCGCTAGGTTCGCATGGTGCACCACAACCTTCAAAGGTGGCGCCGTCAACTGTCGGGCCATTGATCCGGCCGCCCCCCACGCGTATTGTCATCTGGTCCCAGAGAATGTTGCTGCCCTTCTCCGCCGCGGCCAGCGTCGCCAACGCCTGCTTCACCAGCTCCTCATCCACTTCAGCACTGCCTCCTAATTCCAGCAAGGATGCGCGCAGCTCCTTCTCTATCGCTCCCTCATCATACTCCTCCTTGTTCAGGCACACGAATGCCTGATCACGTCGCAGCTGCTCCACTGCCATCTCTGTCTCTGTCTCTGTCTCTGTCTCTCTCTCGCGACACTAGTGCAATTGCTGCAAATCACCCTACCACTAGGCCTCGCTTTTATACACCTCCTCCTGCACGCGAGTATCGGCCAGACGGGAACATATTCGGTTCTGCACGCGGGTATCAGCCAGACGGGAACATATTCTATTCTGTTGCCTTTTTCCTTGGTGTGCACGCGGAAGAGGATCGGTTCCATTCAACGCATTGACAGCGAAATAACCATTTCAAACTTACCCGAGGTTTCATATCCTCTCATCCAATCTATCCATGCCTCGCTACTGTTCGTATATCTCTTTGCCGAATCAAGGCGGAATGGGCTTAGGAGGAGATCACCAAAAAATATCTAAGTGTACCATGAGAGTTCAATAGGAGAAGCTTATCAAACTAGAAATTTTAGAAAACATTAACAAAACATACTTCTATAAGCTAGGGAAACTTTGAGAAACTTTAAGAAAGAACTTATAAGTTTCTAAGGAAAAACAAGTCAATTTATTAAGTCTAATTTATAGAAAGGGATATCTTCTATAATCTTTTGAATGCACATAGTATATAGGTTTTCTTTCTAAGTGAACTCCTTCAGAATATAACCACAACTTCTCTCATTGGTGGAAAATAAGGGCCTAAACAATGTGTTGATATTGCACTACCTTTTGTTCAGGAGATAGAATAGATTCCACAAGCTCAAAGGATCTACATAGTCTAGATGACCATGCCACGACATATCATCCTTTGTGCAATTGGATGATGAGGCCTAGATGCATGGTTTTATATTGATCTAGAAGCTGATGACATACACTGTAGACAGGCTTTTATTTGCATGGTGATATTTGTGTCTCTATGTGTGTCTAATAGCATGTCCAATCTAAAACCTAGCCAAAGTGTTAGAGGTACACATAGATGCATATTTGGTGATATGATGTTCCAAATTTCTCTACTTTCAACAGAGTTGTAAAGTTTTTAGGTGAGTTCCATGTTTCTCCAAATGAGATTTCCCTAGATTTGCTTAAAATAATTTAAGAAAAGGACACCTTTTTAAAAATTGAGTGAAAAATAACATAAACATTTCTAAAGAGTTTAATTTTATGCATTTTAAAATAGATCCTACCATGATGAAAGCATTTTGTTTTAAAAATTAGATCATTTCTAAAGTTTTTTTTTTCAACCAAGCTAGTATCTTGATATCACAATATAGTTTATTTTACAATTGCAATGGTGAAGTAATGTGGATCTACTAATTTATCTAAATCATTCACATAACCATGAATAACTTTGTAATGTATCTCATGTAGTGGAAGTTGTGGATGATAGAAAAAAAATGCATCTCTACGTAATCACGTTGTGTTACATATTGCCTCTTTCATAATTTGTGTGTTCTCTCTTGCTTTGCCCTCTCCAAATGGATTAAGAATTATGAGGAGCAATCATCACTCTATATTGTGGCTTGTCCTTTTCCATTCCTTTTACCTTTTGTTATTTTCTTTAATAGAATAAAAAAGTATCACTATATATACACTATAAATAAGAAATACCAATACTTACAAAATCCTTGAAGGCTAAGGAAAAAATATTTTAACACATTCATGGAACTAGACTCTAGATATTTACGTGTGACTTCATCCCATCAAGAAAATTTTAGGGGCTCTATCATTGTCTCTTGTATTCTCATATGAACTGTATATCTGCAAGTAAAAATATTTTCTTAGTCTTTGAAAGAGTGGATACAAAATAAGATAAACACATTGAAAACAAAAATGATGAGTTCATTGATCACCTCATCTTAGAAGAGCTTTTTTGCTATTACCTTAGACAAGGTAGATATAAGCATCCTCTCATCCTTCATGCCTTGAATAGAGTGCCAAGGCAACAACTTCATATCATCAATAAGCTCTTCGATAGGCACATCTATCTTCTTAGACTTTCCCTTCAAAATGACATTTGCACCATCTTGAGCCTTCTTTAATTGCTAACCTTTTAGTTTCTTATCTTCCAACATGCAAAAGATTTAATCTTGTAAGTTCCAAATTTGGCCCATCCTAAATGCAAGTTAAAACATTGGGCCATAATTATAGAAACCCTCTATCTATGAGTTCTCATCAATCACCACACCAACCTCTAATAAGCATAGTCTCTTTTAAGGTTCATGCCTACCTTCCCATACTTTTATATATGCTCCTCATTTTCTATATGAAAAGATCTAATCTTCTCAATGAAGAACTTTTTTTTGAAATCATTGTCATTATTATGATTCTAGACCAAAAGCTTCGCTCCTCTAAGACTCAATCTTGCATCTAGTTTACACTAAGTGTATTTTGAGTGATGTGTATGAGGATACTCTTCTAGAAGTTGCCTTCTTGCTTTAGTTGAGTGTAAGACACCTATGACGTAATAGCCATATGTCTTTGCTTTAGGAATTTTGAAGTTTTCTTTTTTTTGACACTGGTAAGGATTCACCATCACTATCAAAGGAACAACTATAGTATACATATTTATTTATTTTTTTCTCTTCAATTTACTAACATGTTCTCTAATCTTATGTCTGCTGGCAACTTGATGATGTAGGTTATCATATATGCTTTGGTGATTCTACATTGAAGATAACTCATGACAGGCTTATTCTTGCAAAAGGTGCCAAGTCTGGCAACCTCTACCCCTTGGTTGTATTTGGTACTATTGACCATGTTTTGTCAATGAGTTCTATCCCACATGTATCTTTCTAGCATACTCTTCTTCGGCATATTTTTCTTAAGGGAATGAAAATTATGTGCTTTGTAATATCTTTCACCTTTTGACTACTCACATTTTCAATTGTGTGATCACAAGTTATATGGTAGTTAGACTAGAAATTCACATAAAAAGTTTAGTATTCCATGCATGGGTGATCCTTTGGCTCTTTTTTTGCTCTTGTGCATTTAGATGTATGTGGACCCATGCCTTGTGAATCATTAGGGAGTGGGAAGTACTTTGTCACATTTATTGAGGATTATTTACGTAAGGTTTGGGTTTATCCCATAAAATGAAAATGTAATGTCTTGGTCGTCTTTCATAATTGGCTTACTCTTGCAAAGAATCAGTTTGGGAAGAGGATAAAATGCCTAAGGACAAATAATAGGGGTGAGTACATCTCAGGCTTAATGCCTAAGGACATATAATGGGGTATTAAGTATCAGTTAACTGTCCCTTACACCCCTCCCTAGAATGGTATGGTTGTGCACATGAATATCCCCACTTGGAAATATGGGTTCCTCTCCTCCAATTGTTGACTCGTCCTTGAACTCCTCAAAATTACATTTAGTACTTGGGTGAGGTTCCACCTATTTCTTGAACTCATCCTTGAACTCCTTGAACTCATCCAATTGTTGACTCATCCTTGAACTCCTCAAAATTACATTTAGTACTTGGGTGAGGTTCCACCCATTTCTTAGATTTCTTTTATGGTCTTTTCTTTGATGGAGATATTGGTCTTGGTAGAATACTTTTTCTTTTGTATATAGCTACTATCTTCTCTCCCACTAGTCTTGATTTTTGTAGGATGAGAGGTCTCTTTGGCTTGAATAGAACTTTGAGATGCACATTGTCGCAGCGCGTAGGGTTGAAGGTCACCACAGGGGTTTGGTAAGAAAACTAGACAAGATAGATAGAGATGTGTCTTCAAGAGATAAGTAGATTACAGTGAATGTTTAAAGGTTCAAGAGGTACTTCACGGTCAATCACAGGGGTTTGAGAGAGAAGAATGTATGGGGGTTCAAGAGTTTAGACTCCAGAGATGGTAGAGATAAGAGAAGAGTTAAAGGTTTCAAGCCAAGTTCTTGAAGATGTTAATAGAGCTTCCAATTGCACGTTTTTAGCAAAGATCACAAGAGCATTATCTCATAAGTTCTAACTCAAATCAAGCTTGTTTTCTTGATTGTAAGAGAAATCACAAATTATAAAATCAAGTACAATATGTTGTCATGTATCATAAACAACTATGCATCCCATCATTCATACATGATGCCATAGCATGAATCAACTTTGCATGATTACATTCAATGTAGACTATTAGGGACATAAGCTTATGAGTCAATTACAAGGCTTGTAGGGCAAAGAGACTTGCTTCAAGAGAGCTTCAAATTGAGTTCCTGATAAGGATAAGTTACCATAGCCAAGAAATAAGAGAAAAAAATCATCTTAATTCAACTCAAAGAATCTATGAATTATCTACAAATATTGCTCTGCCATAGGGGCACATAATACTTGCATATTTTGACAAGATGTCTTCTATAGAATAAGAAATGAATTAAAAGAACACTATTGTAGCTAATTCTATGAATATGAATGAAGATATCAGCCCCAAATCATCCCAAATATCTTTCCAAATTCACCTCTGATGATAGCATAAACTTCCCCTAACACGGTGTCGGAGCGTTTGGTATGTCGACAGTCCACCACGGGGGTAAGAGACAATAAGGTAAAGGTAGATACTCCCAAAAAGAAGGGGTTCGAAGAAATTGACGACATAGAAGAATACTCCCAAAAAGAATTAGAAAATATAGAAGAATACTAACAGAGATGAAGCCTGTCAGTTTATTCTGCATTATGAGAAGATAAAACTCTTTCTTGTAGACAAAAATGTGTATAAAATAATACCTTCCTCTATGTTGCTTAGATCGCCAATCTGATGCTTCCATTGTCTCCGAAAGGGGGGTTAAATACTAGGACACCTAGCTAGCAGATCACTCCTTCTTCATCTCCCACTTTGGACTACTATTCACTGCCTGAAAATAACGATCGTGCGTTGCACGATCTCGTCAATCTCTCTTTTTACACAAAATCCTCTCAAATTGGCTGAAAGCTACATGCTTTCTTTTACATGTCATCCTGATCTAGAAGTTTTCTATAGTTTTATGGATTTTTATAAGAGATAATATCTAGAATATCAAAATTTGGCTAAAAATTGTCCAAAAATCTAATATTTTTGAACCATGGACACTAACACCAATGTCTAAAATAGCATTGGCTCTCTAAATCAATAAGAAAGCCACACTCTAGTTTTTTTTACACGGTGTGCGTGTAGCGGCATGACAACGTACAACATGTGACAATGCTTGGCCTTAGATGAAAGAAGATAATACAATAATAAGTTTTTCTTCTTATTGATTTCATCTCTCAAGTCTCTCGCTAAGGGTGTGATACTTTAGTGGCTTTATCTAATTTTCAAAAAGGATCTATCTTGCCACCCTTTTGGACTTGAATTTTCCAATGCTTCATTGTCATGGTAGTGGGGGAAGGAGAATCAAGTGAGCTAGAGTATCCTCTTCAAGACTATACTCCCATGTCTTCTTGGAGTTCTTACTACTCTCTTCTTGAGTCATGTCCATGACACAAATGATTCAAAATTAATAGCGAGATACTAAAAGTAGGAACTAGAGTTATCTCATAATTTATTTTTGACACAATATCTTAACTATATATGTACTTTTTTACAAGGCTTGATTTCATTAAAGAGACTTGAATTTGATAAAGAGCAAGAGGTGATATACAATATCAAATTAGTGAAACATTGTGCTTAAAGTTTGAGCTAATTGATAAAAATCAGCAATAATATGTTAAAATTATTACATAAGATACATTAAACATGATGCAATCAATCGAAACTTGATGAAACATCTAACAAACTTGATGCATTACATTGAGTAGCTAAATAACACAAAGAATAATATATCTCACAAGAAAGAGAATAAGTATTTAAATGGAAGTGGGAACATAGAAGTTAGCTATTTGATTCAATGCATGTAGTATTAGTGTGAAATTCCATAGTATTTAACCTCAATTTATTCATGCTAACAATGTCAAGTTGAATAATTTCATTTAAGCTAGAAACTCAATTCACTATATCAAGTTGAAAAAGAAGTATAGAAAAAAAGAAACACAAAAAAATGTAAAGTTATAAGCTACATCTTTAAAAAAACAAAGTAATTAGAAAATTCAAGTTGTAGATTATGTTGATCAGAAAGTTTACTCAAAACATATACCAAGTTGATGTAGTGCATCAAGTGAATGATGAAAGTGTCAAAAATCTTCATAGAGCTTGATGCACTCTATGAAGTCAATATAATGTTGGTAACAACTTGATGCATTGTATCAAATGAAAACTAAAGTTGTTGAAAAATACAATGCAATTTGATGCGATACATCAAGTTAGTACAACATTTACTCAAAATTCAAACCAATTTGATAGAATGCATCAATGAAAGAATAAAATTGTCATTAAATACAATACAATTGATACCTCATGTCAAGTAGGTGCCAAACTCATACTAAAAAGGCTAACAAATTGGTGTATTAAATCAATTGAATAACGAATTGAGTACAAAATAAATTATGAAATTATCTTGGATAATATAAATTTGATTCAATATACCAAGTATAAGTGATAAATTATTTTAAACACAATCCATTTGATGTCCTATATTGATTGATATCAAATCTATAAATATTTTATATCAAATTGTTACACTGTATTAAGTGGAGAACAAAAATGTAACAAAATATGAAAGACCTTGATGCATTACATCAAGTTTATACTGTATAGATTTGAAACAAATAATCATAAGAACTTGATGCATTAAGTTAGTAAAAGTTTAAAACTAAAAATCATACCAACTTGATGCAATACCTCAAGTTAGTATAAACCTCAAGTTGATGTAGTGTATCAAGAAGACAATGAAGTATCACAATTTTTAGCTCCACTTGATGTACTGCATCAAGTTTGTATTGATCTAGAATAGAAAATTATACCAACTCAATACAGTGCCTCAAGTTAGTATAAAATTAAAGTGAAAAATCATACCAACTCAATGTGGTGCATTGACTTAGTATAAAATGTATTAGGAATTCATAACAACTCGATGAGGTACATCAAGATAACTTTCACTCCCACTTGATGCATTGTATCATGTGGAGGATGAAAAATAAAAATCACATGAGTCACAGCATCACTTGATGCACAACATGAAATACCATTGCAATAAGGTCAATTGTTGAGGAAACTTGATGCAATGCATTAAGATAGAATATAGATATTTTACTATATACATGTTCTAGATGTATAGATTACTGATATATCAAATGCTATTTACCAATTTGGATGAAAATCATACAAAAAGTATATAGCTAAAATATAAATTTTAATTTAAAAATCCCAACAATTTATAAGGTACAATAAATTATACAAAAAATCCTTATTATTTTGACAGTTCTTGAATATGTAATGACTAATCCATTAGATAAAGTTTTCCATAAAAATATATTTAAAAATATTTAATCATTAAAAATATATTAAATTATAACTATAATTCTTAAATTTTATAAAAAAAATTAACATACAAATTTACATGAAAGCTAGTTAACCCAAAAGAATACATGTATCTCATCCCCTCTTGTGTCTAGTACGTTGCCCTAGGTTGTCTATGTCCTTTGCTCTGGTATAATAATAGGCCACATTAAAGTAAAATACTTGCAAGAAAAAAATAGCTTGTTTGAAATACTTCCTTAAACCAATCAAATGAAAATAAAAGAGAGATAATCTCAAATGATGAAGGCTACACCAAGTAATAAATCAAAAACTTCAAAAAAAGTACTCATTTAAGATAAATAATGTACCAACTTGGAGATCATTATGCTCGTGATCACAATTTTTTGTATAGAAATTACAATCATAGCCACCAATATCATCAAGATAATCAAAACCATCATAGTCCACCATCAAAATGGTTGTAATAGCATAATCAATATCGAGCTCTTTAGCAATCCCATAATAAAATAAGGCATGATAGAAGTGATATAGAATAATACCAAGGTGGGAAATAAAGTCTACCTAGAATACTACAAGTGTATTTAAATCTATAGTACCCAAGATCTCAAAACTGACAATAGCATATCCAAGGTAGCATCCATCATGAACAAAGTAAGAAAATCCATGGATAGTCAATATTCAAGGTGAGTGCTCTTGTAGCTTAGTATGAAAGGACTGCGTGTGGATCGATGTGATGTATTTAAGGATTTCCATGGTTACTTATAATAAATTTAATGAGTTTCGAAGATGCCATGATGATTGAAAAGATCGTGTTAATAGCTGTGAAGTAGTATTGATCATGACTATGGCTAGACATGATAATCACGATGAATCTAAGCACTATGATCTTCACAATGATTTTAAAAAATCATGAAACATTATTACTTAGGTAGCAAATAACTAAAAGTGCAAGAAAGAGAACTTGATGTGCTGCATCAACTCACTTGAATAAAATTGTGATTTTAGAGACGTTTTAAAAAACCTTACCTTAGTGATGTAAACTTGATGGATTACATAAAGTTGGGCAATAGAAATATGGGATTTGGTACTTTTAAAACTTGGTGTTGGAAAAGCAAGAAAGTAGAATGGAAAAGCAATGAAAAAAAAAGAAATTAGATCCCTTTTTAGAAAATTACATCAAAATATCGTCATAAAACTCTAATTGGCTTCATGGGCATCCCCCTCCCTCCCCTCTACCCTAGACCCTCTAGCAATACTAATAAAAAGAAGATTAAGAAGAAAAACTTGGTAAACTAAATTTGGGCTTCACTACTAGACATTTGATGCACTATAGCAAGTTTGAGAGAAAATAATTAGACTAGTTCATGGTGACTTTGTGCATCACAATCAAGTTGTTAAAATAGAAAAAAAAAATTTAAAAATTTAATGTGGTGTGTCAAGTTTATCAAGAACTTCATACATTGCATCAAGTGTAGAAAAAATGATCCAAAAATAAAGTGAACTTGATGCACTATATTAACTTGTATAGAATATATACTAAAATTCTACAAAGCTTCATGGATTACAATAATCTAGCTCAAAAAGTAATAAGATTTTAAGGAATCTTGATGCATTCCCAATAAGTAAGAAAAATTATTTATTTTAACATTTAAGTCAATTTGATACATCACATCAAGTTGACCAAATTATTAGCTAAAACTCTAAGCACTACATTAGTTTGGTAAAAAAATATAGCAAAATTTATAATAAAATTAGTGCATTATATCAAATTCGTAAAAAATTTAGCAAATTTTATAAGAAGTTTGATGCATTGCATCAATTGGACTGAAAAAGATGTAAAATTTATAAGAAACCTAATGCATTGTATCAACTTGGGTAAAAAAAATGTAAGATTTCTAAGAAAGTTGATACACTCCATCAAATTGGCTAGAAAAATAGCAAAATCTTTGAGAAACTTGATATAATGCATCAAGCACAATAAAAAATGATATAAATATCAAGTTTACTTGAAGTATTGAATTAAGTCATCCAAAATATTACTTATAATTCTAGGAAATTTGATGTACTACACCAACTTTATAAAAAAAATAACAAACTTTTTGAGAAACTTAATGCACTACATCACCTTGAATATTTTTAACAAAGCTGTAATGAGACTTGATGCTCTATACCAATTACCCAAATCTAATATAAAGATTGGGAAAAATTGATGCATTATATCAAATCAAGTTAAATATTAGAAAAAAATCTAAGAAACTTGATGCACTTTATTGAGTTAGCTATAAGATTAAACAAAATTCCAAGAAAACTTGATGTAATGCATCATCTAGGATACAAAACTTGGTACAATATTTGCATGAGAGTGATGTATTATAGAGATCAATAGAAATATTAAGAATAGTCATAATAAACTTGATGCATTACATCAAGTACACTAAAGTGTTAACATAATTTCTAAGAATCTTATGGCACTAAAATAATTGAAACTAGATATTATAGCATACCGCTACTCAAACTTGATGCATTGTATCAAATTAGTGGAGATATTGACAACATCCCATCAAGTTATCTTTAAAAAGTTAAACATTTCTTAGAATCTTGATGCAGTGCATCAAGTTCTCTATAGTCCTAAAGAGAATTCCTTGGTTGAGTAATCAAACATGCTTACTATATTCATTATAACTTGAGTAGGGAAGAGAAATTAGGAGACATAAAGAAGGCATGTACCATAGTCATAAATCTTTTGTTGTATGAGAAAGATATGTTGGACTTGTCATTGATTATGTTTGGATAGCAAAAGTTTTGAAAGTTTATAAGGATGACAATTTAGGTGGGATATGATCTATAGAAGTGCATTGGTTTCAAAGAAAGCATAAGGATGCACTTGTAGATAAATACACACAAACTCAAATGCAAAATATGAAACTTCATACAATCGAGCTAGTAGCATTGGGTGAGATTTAGGAAAAACCCTTGGTGAATGTATGATGAAGGGCACACATTCGGAATGCCACATGACAAGAAAGCCTTCAACACGTAAAGTATGAACAATAATGGTAAAAGGGAAAGGGACACAATATCACAGCATTGATAGATATGCGCAACACTATATCCACAGTAAGTACAGAATTTGTGGAAAAGATAATATCACCCATTACCAAAACACAAGAAAGCACAGTAATTTTTGGCAATAATAAATATTTATATTACACAAATCACAAAGCACAAACACAACTAAAAGAGGAACACACCAAGCACCAACATGCATCATACATCTTACCAACTCAAGTCTTTCCACTAGTTCTAGTATTAGATTGGTTGGTTACCAAATAAGTCATCCACTTTCAGACATGCAAGATAAGTATAGGAAATAGAATTTTTGTACTACTCCACACATTAGGAAACAAAGTGAAAAGAGCATGTATACAATTGATTAATGAATCTTCATTGATGCCACAAAAGATATGAACAAAAGAAATCCATGAAATATTGCAAAAATACAAAACATATTTTCAAAACAAAAACACAACTTACAAAGTTAATCCACCATGAGATAAGAACACAGGCAAAAAGACCTATCAAGATGGCCATGAGCAGAAGAGCATTGAAAGAGAATCAATGATGCATCAATGAATGATACACTTAAAAATATGCTAGCAAATGGAGTGATAGTCTCTTTGTCTAGTGATTAGACATCTAAGCCACATTTGGTAAAGAAATATTATGGAAAAAATATGTTTTTTTATTGATTTTAGACCCTTTAAAAAGGTTGCACTACATGATGTCTATCCTTTATCGTGACTAGATGATGTTTTGGATACATTAAGTCGATCAAGATACTTCATCTTCCTTGATCTTGCATCTAGGTATTAGCAGATACCATTGTCACTAGTGAATAAACACAAGACAAAATTTTACACAACCAATAACCTATATTAGTTCACAAGAATGCCCTTTGGCCTCAATGATACAAGGAGTACATTCTAGTGCATGGGAAACATGATCTTTGGAGACCTAATTGAAAAAAAGGTATTAGCAATCTATATGGATGATATTTTGATCCACAAAGAAACTTAGTAGCAACATAAAGAAGTCTTAGAAGAAGTGTTGAAAAGGATAGAGAAATATAATGTGAAGCTATAGATACATAAGTGTGAATGGGGTTCAACATGCTTAAAATTCTTAGGGTTCATTGTGTTAGCAATTGGCATTAGAATCAAACAAAAAAAAAAGAATGTTCTTAAGCAATTTCCAAGGCCCACAACCATGAAAAAGCTGCAAATCTTTTTGGGATTGATCACATTTTTAGGTAGGTTTATCCTTAACTAAGCTATATAAACATTGCCCTTAATAAATATTTTGAAGAAAGGCTACGAATATGAATGGAGACTATATTGTGCAAAAAGTTTCAAAGAACTTAAGAAAAACATGCAAACATCAATTATGTTGAGCTATCCCAACTTCAACAATGAATTTAAACTTCAAATAGATGCATCAAATGCAAGATTGGGGGCTATACTCCTACATTAAGAAAAAGATAAAAAGTGGCAACCTATTTCCTACATCACCCCTACACTTACACAATCTAAAGAAAATTATACGGTTACCAAAAAGGGATTTCTTGGAGCCCTGGTTCAATGTTCATGCCACTCTCTTTAGTAGGTTATTAGGTGGATACATGCTTGGAAGATGGCTAGATATAGGTCCCACAAGGTAGTTGATCTCATCAACAACCTGTCCAATGGATCATGCCCTCTTTCTTGAAACCAAAATCTGGACTTGTAGGTAAACCACCCTCATCATCACTCACAATTTTCACACTTTATAAGCTACCCAAAAACCAATGTAAATTGAAGCCTTCTCTAAAACACCAACTGCCACGTCATTTTCTACTTGAAGTCATGCTTACAATAATGTTGACGTACTATTGTTCCTCTTCTAATCACAAGCTACCAACTTCTTCTCACATGGAACAAAAAGAAATAAATCCACCTCAATAGGCACTAACACTAAGTACTATCCATGGATCATAAGTTTAATCTAAAAGTCCATGATTCTCAATAAGGCCATCCCCAAGTCTATCAAAATTATCCATTTTTGAATCCATCTTTCAAATCCTCAGGTCTCAAAAATTTGTGCAATCTCTATGTTCTCTTCTTCTTCTATCTTTGTTAATGATGTATAAGGACTTCCCATGGATTCTACTAAGCGTTCATTTGAAGAATATGTGCTCTCTTTAGGTGGAAATGTTGATACTTTATCCTCTTATAAAGCTAGTTTTTGTGTGTCATCATATGCTGATGGGATAAAAAATGGGCCGGCAGTGGCTATAGCACTAGTCGGACCTCATGCACACAACAGACACCTCTACCACCACACGATCTCGCGGGCCAGGAGTGTCTGTAATAACTAAATGCTCACTAGATACATCTAATATTGTGTTTGTAGCTGGATAAAAATCCAACAGCACCTTTCCCAAAACCCCTCAAAGGGGGTTATCCCAAACGTATTGGCAATAAGTGCCATGTATCACAAACACAGGAGGCACTCCACTGGCTGTTTGCTGTGTCCCCATTATAGCTCTCCTACATCTTGGGGATTGGTCCCTAGATGTGCTGCTTTTACATATAAACACATTCGCACAAGACTCCTCTCTTTGTCAGCGAGATCCAAGAGATACCATGTTTCCTCACTAATAACTTCCCCCAAGAAACAAACGACTAACCTACGGCAAGGGGAATCTCACCCTCTCAAGCGTGGGTCAACTATAATTCAAACAATTGCTATGCATTTTCAGGAGTTGATACCATATGTATGATCAAAGCAATAGTGGATGTCTCATTGCGCATAAAAAGTTGTGTTTTGAAATCAGTCTATGTGCTAATATGCAAACAGTCTTCTCATGAATTGCAACTAATAAATATATGCTTCACTGCAAGAATCTAGCACCAAGGCAAACCTAAATGCTATGCATAGAAAAACAATCAATCAGAATTTGTATTATTTCAACCCTCAAAAATATTGCACAAAATCCTACTCCCCCTCACCGTTTAAGTTTTGCTTCGTTGCATAGGTGTATAAAGGTTATTTTTTCATGATTTAATATATAAAGAGCAATAAATCACACACTATGATTAAAAAAATAGGGCAAAGTGATGCCAAACCTCATGCTTTGCCACTATCATACGTCCACAACCGCATATTATATTTTTCTCTATTTTTCTAAGGCATATTCCTATTTTTCTCTTTTTTTTTTATTTTTCTCTATTTTTCCAATAAAAATTTGATATAATTTCAAAGCTATGGCTTTTGATTCTTAGAACAGCAAAAATATAGATTTTATTAGCATTTTATCCTATGTGTATTGGTTTATTCCACCCAAAAACACCAAAAATCCCATTTTTTCTCATAAAAATCGTGTTTTACGGGTTTCGAAAAATTATTTCCAGAATTTTGACTTTATGTTTTTTGATTTTTTCATCATGCAAGCATAGAGCAAACAGTAAAGAACATGTCTACCAATTTTCACTCCATAAGAACAATATTGGCTTAATCAAATGTCAAAAACAAGCAATTTTCCTTTGTAAAATAGAAATACCGGTTTTTCCTTCTTTACGGGTTTTAAAATCTGATGCCGGACTGCAGATCAGCCCTCATTCAAGGCTCAACCCACCTCCAAATAGCCAACTCTAGCTCACCATTGATCTGGTGTCATGCCAGACAAGCATCCTTCAATCGGTTCTCTTATTTATTCTTCCCAAATGATTCAAAGGCTGAAGGCAGCAATAGGAAGCGTAGACAAGATGTAGATTGGGCATCTAATCAGTTGGGGGGTGTTTGCAGCCACCATAGCCCCCCCATCCGTCAAAAATTGGCGTGAAGAAGGCACCATTCGTGATCAGCACCACCGAAAAAATGCACCCCAACAAAAATCGAGAATTTAGGGGGCCCCAAAAAGCACACCCTTTGGACTTTCTAAAGTCCATTTCCACTTGGCCACTTTAGCCCTTGGCCTCGTGTCCGGCCTATCTCCCGCGTCCCGCGTCCAAATCAACCTTTAAAAATTCCTAGGTGTCCGTCTCGAAGTCCCCCACTAGTGAGCATCTCCAGAAGTCTCATCCGATATGCCAAAAATTTATGAAAATTTCCCGATCGCCGTTTTGTTGGTCTTTAAAGCACTTTTAGGCATTACCGCTTAAAATCGTACTGATTGCAGTTGTCGTCTTTGACGAAGTCTATTTTTCCCCTAAAATTCAAAGTTTTTGGCTATTTTTAAGCACTTCTCAGTATCAAAAATCATCTATCATTGGCGACCACATGATAGGGCAACTCAGCCTGTTGAATCCCATGAACAGATCTGCACAAAAACAACCAAAGGAAGCATCAAGATGATACAAAATAGATACACATCAAAAGACATCGTAGTTCTCACCCTACCCCCTGACAAAACCAAGGCATGAAATCCACGAGGAGTAGACCTAGCATAATCTGAGAGGTCATCCCAAGTGGTGGTCTGAACTACCTACCTAACTAAGGACAACTCAACTAAGAGCTCCTACTAGGTGAGGACACTTATAGCTTGATCAAGAGGTATTATTTTGTTTAGCACATTGGCCTTTTAGGCTCTTATGTTCCCATACACGGGCGTGTAAAAAGGAGGGAGCTGAGCATAGTGACTTAAGGAGAACAAGGCATCCGCCTCCAGTCCTGTCTCGGTACCCAAGAACCTACCAAGCCCTCGCAAGGCAACACTTAATCATTTTCTAACGCTTGCTTTTATTCTCACTCCAAACTTCTCTTATTCTTATTTTTCTAGCTAGATGCCACCCCTAGGAAGACAAGGCATTTGGCTCCGGGTTCTAACTCGTCCACAGGAATCTACCAGGCCCTCGCAAGGCAATCAACAACTGCTTAAGGACTTTTATTTCTTTCCTTTTCTATTTTTTATAGGGATTAGAATCCCTTTTTACACACCTTCATAATTCATAGACTGTCTCTCAAATATTTAGCGTTGTGTTTCTTTATATCATCATTTTATTAGGCTTCTCTAACTACCGCACACTAACAAGACCTCCTAGAACGGCCGACTAGTAGGTAGCAGAATAGGGTCACTAGAACTTCCTTCAAAAAGAGGTCTTTCAGTGCCTGGCAATGCCTTTTCAGGAGGCAATGACTACTCAGACCTCCCACAGACATTAATAACCTAAATCTGGGACTTCATGCCTTGATTGTCGATCCCCAACAAACAAAAAGAAATTACCCCATGACACATGTATAATCACTTGCTTAAGGGGAAAAAAACTCAAAAAGGGGGTAAAACCACATGGGATGGCCGCCACAAGAAGCTCCTTCGCAGCAACGGCACTCTCTAGCGACTTCATCAACTTGTATGATGCAACCACTAAAACAACAAACCATTAACCGTACTTACACCAAACAAACATAGGGCCCTCTTGGCCTAAATGTTGGAAATTGCGAGAAATACGAGAGACGAAAGGAAGAGAGGAGAGAAGAGAGATATGAGACACCAGAAGTGGAACCCCAAAAGTGTGTCAATTGAGCACACATGATAGGAATATATAGAGGGGACCTGGGGCACTATATATAGACAGACTATATATAGCTAACACCTGCCTCTGCAGTCCTTGTGGTCCAGAAATCTTTGGGAACTCCCCTATTGCTCCCTGTATTGTGTACCTATGACTTAAAATTTCATGTGACTAGAAAATTATAACTGGGTAAAATGAGAGACTAACTCGGACCAAGAACCTAGGCTCTGATACCAATTGTCAAGGAGAGAAATCGGGAGAGAGAAAGAGGAGAGAGAAGACTACATAGAAGAAGAAGAAGAAGAGCAGAAGAGAGAGAAAGACAATTATGAGGAGAGAGAAAGACTAGAAAAGAGGGAAAGAAGACATGGAAGCTTGGAGAGCAAGGTGAAGGAGAAAGAAGACTTGTATATTTATCAGGTAATAAAAAATTAAGTCTCTCTCACCTTATATACCAGCCAGTGTAGCTAGTATTTCCCCGTTATTAAATCCCCCTCTCTTACAAAAAGTGCTTTAAAGACCCACTGAGCTGGAAGTTGGGGAATTTTCATAAATTTTCGGCATGTCATATGGGACTTCTGGAGATGCCCTACAGTGGGGGACTTCGAGAGATGGACGCCATGAATTTTTGGAGGTTGATTTGGACGCCGGACGTGGGAGATAGGCTAGATGGGAGGCCAAGGGCCAAAATTGCCAAGTGGAAATGGACTTTAGAAAGTCCAAAGGGTGTGCCTTTTGGGAGCTCCCTTTAGGGGCCCCTAACTTCTAAGAATCAAGAGCCACATCTCTAAAATTTTATGAATTTTTATTGGAAAATAGAGGAAAATAGAGAAAAATGGAAGAAAATAAGAGAAAAATAAGAATACACATTAGAAAAATAGAGAAAAATATAATATGTGGTTATGGACGTATGATAGTGGCAATGCATGAGGTTTGGCATCAGTTTGCCCTATTTTTTTGTCATAGTGTGTGATTTATTGCTCTTTATATATTAAACCATGACAAAGCAGCCTCTATACAGCTATGCAACAAAGCTAAACTTAAACAGTGAGGGGGAGTAGGATTTTGTGCAACATGGTATCTCCTAGATCTCACTGACAAAGAGAGGAGTCTTGTGTGAATGTGTTTATATGTAAAAGTAGCACATCTAGGGGCCAATCCCCAACATGTAGGAGAACTATAATGGGGCCATGGAAAATAGCTAGTGGGGTGCCTCCTGTGTTTGTGTGGATATGTGGCACTTATTGCCAATATGTGTGGGATACCCCCTTTGAGGGGTTTTGGGGAAGGTGATGTTGGATCTTTATCGAGCTACAAATGAAATACTAGATGTATCTAGTGAGCATTTAGTTATTACAGACTCTCTTGGCCCGCGAAGTTGTGTGGTGGTGGAGGTGTCTGTTGTGTGCATGAGGTCCGGCTAGTGCCGTAGCCAGTGCTGGCCCATTTTTGGTCCCATCAGTGGTGCATCTGTCAGGAGCTGCCTCAAAGTGTTGGTTTTCGAATCTAGGGTCTCTTGGGACCTATTGGTTAGTTGATGTCCTTTTTGAAGAGATCTGTCAAGTCGAACTCTAGAAAAACGAGAGAACTGAGAGGGCTAGACGGAGGGCCGAAATCAATAGGCGTTATTCTCCTAAAAGGAGTAGTCCTAAACATATTCTAGGGCGGGGTCTTAATAACCTTAGCCTGAATCAAATTCCGTCAGGAGGTGGAAGTTCTAGGACTTCCTCCCTCCCAATTAATCTACCTACTTCAAGTGGTGTGAAAGCTTTGCCTGTCTCGATTTCATTAGAAAATCCGATCATTGCCATGGCGCAACCTATCACAATCCCTGCGGGAACTACGGATTTGCCAGCCTTAGGTTTTCCCCTACCCATTTTTAATGGGTTAGTAGAAGAGGATGGTGAGTTCGTATAAGGGAATTCCAAAAGTTGATGTTTAACTGCCGCATCCAAGAGAAAGGGCATCTAATGATGTTCTTCTACATGACCCTGAAGGGAAGGGTAGCTATATGATATCATGGCCTCGAGATCGGGACCATAACCACCGTGGACTTATTTTATGAAGCCTTCGAAAGGGAGTTCACCCCTAAGAGGGGTGGCCAATATTGGCTGCATGTGTTGAATTCGACACGCCAAGAACTGCATGAAGACATAGGGTTTGCTGCTTGGCCTCCCACATTTGGAGGCATCTGAATAGCCATAGGCATAGTTACACTAGGTGGAGCTGGCAAGAAAGGCACATTCGGCACCACATTCCCTCTCTCGTTAGGGTTGGCTATCCCTATCCCTTGGCTTCCATTGCCATTGATCAGTTGCAAATTATTTCCCGACACTATCATTCCTATGGGACAGCAACCAATGTAGCGAATGACTAATCAAATTGTGCGGCCAAGGGACTGATGGGTAAATGATCACGGCTATGAGTTGAGTGCATCAAATTTCCTTAGCGAAGTCGAGGACATGATGAAGCACTACATGGATACGATCTCTGAGCAATATTGGCAAATAGCCGTTGACGTTAATTTCTTAAAGAAACAACAGAATCTGATAGGGAGTTGACGTCCTAAAGAGGGTACACCCTCTAGATTCAGCTGCAAATGGTGTGGTGGGCAACATTATCCACGTATTTGCCCAAATGTCAAGTGCGACATTTGTAGGAAGTGCAGCCATTTAGTAGCCACATGTTGGAGCAAGATCAGTTCCCGCCTGCAAGGCAGTCGGCAACCACGGCCTGTTAATCATCGTGCACAAGGAAACAATTTTTAGCAGAATGATGGGCCGAAACAAATACTCGAAAGGGGTAAGGCTACTGTCAAGGAATTGCCAGGCAACAGTGGGGTAGGCCTCATCGAGGCTATGTAGGTTAATGGCACTAAAGTTTCTAGCCTACATGTCATAAGAAGAGGCCAACAACATAGAGAAGGCGACAAAGATAATGTAAAACCTGTCGACCGAAACCCTAGGCAAGATGATAAAAGAACACAAGTTCTAAATCCTAACAAGGAAGGGGGACCTCTGAAGCCCGTAGAGAGTAAGACTAACACCAAGAGAGATAAAGAGGTATTAAGAAAGAAGGTGAGAGTTAAAAAAGGGGCAATAAGGCTAGTGCAACATCCTAAAGAGTGAATGGTTTGGCACGAGAAGCGAGCTTTAGCGAATTATCACGAATTCAATTTAGCTAGCTCCCTTTCCTTTCTGATGATAAACCAGATGGGAATCTTTTGCAGCTAATCAAGTTGTCCCTAGGAGTACCCAAGGAATTTAAAAAGATCTTTTGTATGGGTTATATCATAGAACCCTTGGGAATAGCGTAAGTAGGGGATGGCTGGTTTGAAAATGCCGAAAAGCATTGCCCGAGGATTGCGGCCTATGTTGATGGGATTCTAGTGGATAATGCTATCGTTGACACATGATCCTTGGTTAATATTATGAGTTCAGAATTGATGGAGAGGTTGGGTCTTGTGATTCTTAAAGATGCCTCCACAATCCTTAGAATGACTGATGATAGTCTGAGACAGCGGGAGGGTTGCATTACTAAAGTCCAAGTGACAATTGCCAATGTAGAATGTCTGTTGGACTTTAGGGTAATCCCATTTGTAGGGCGTCCAAGTTACCAAGTATTTCTTGGTCGATCTTGGATTTTGCAAGCAAACTTTCAAGTAGATATACCCGCTGGTAGATTGATATTTGGCAGAGGTGTTAGATGTGTGGTAGTCGATGCATATCCTGAATCACCTCAAAGTGAGCGAGCTCCCCTGTCTTCTACAAAGTTAGAGACAATGAAAGATGTATTTGCAAGTGAGACGTCATCAACTAACAAATCCAAAGAGGGATCAACCATAGAATACGTCTATCAAGTAACGCTGAATGAGCCATTAAAAGCTCAAGATAGAATAAGGGACACAGATGTTATCGAGCTAGATCTTGGTACGCCAGACAATGAGCATCCCATAAAGCTAGGATCCATGCTTAGTGCCGAGAAATGGGAGGATTATGTCACTCTGATCCAAGAGTTTCGCGATATTTTTGCTTGGAGTTACCATGAATGTAGGGGCACTCCTTCCAGCCTCATTGTCCATACAATTTTGTTGAAGGAAAGAAGCCATCTTGTGCGATAGAAAGCCAAGCGTATGCCATTTGAGTTGCGGGATGGGCTGTTCGAGGAGTTACAGAAACTGCAAAAAAGCGGGTTTGATCTTCCCTGTGTAGCACACTGAATGGTGTTCACCAGTTGTGATCAGGAATAAGAAAAATAATCAAATCGGACTATGTGTGGACTTTTGAGAGTTAAACAAGCAAATAGTTAAGGATTACTACTGGCTGCCCCTTATCAACCAGATTCTGGATCAATTGGCGGGTAGGGAGATATATTCATTTGTGGACTGTTTTACAAACTATAATCAGATGGCGATCGCAGAAGAGGATAAGCTCAAGACGATGTTCATAACAGTATTTGGGACCTTTGCATATCATGTGATGGCATTTGGTTTATGCAATGCGCTTGGTTCTTGGAAACGAACTACCGATAAAACCTTTGGTGACATTTCCCCTGAGGAGCTAAAGGTATTTATTGAGGATTTAGGGGCAACCATTGTGAGAGAAAAGCAGTTGATTATTTTACAAAAATGTTTTGAGCGACGCAGAAAATTTTGCATAGCTCTCAATCCCAGGAAGTGCATTTTTGGTGTATCTTATGGACTCTTGCTTGCCCATGTAGTTAGCTCGATAGGAATTGCAACGGGTCATTAGTTGGATATTATCGATGGTTTATAAACGCTTTGGTAGAAAGGACATCGCCATTGACAAATCTATTATCCTTCAACTGTTTATTTATGTGGAGTGACCCTTTTAAGGTGGCTTTTGAGGATGTAAAGCAAGAACTTGTAAGAGCACCTGTGTTGAAAGCATCGAAGAGGGGTGAAATTTTTTATATCTTTTCAGTAGCTACCATGCATAGCATTAGCTGCTGTTTAGCACACATGTGGGAAGAGAAGTGGTATCACCTGATTGCTTTTGCCAGTCAAAAACTGGGTGTATCCGAAATTAATTATATGGTCGTTGTGACTAAAAAGTTCACACACTACATCCTTTATGAGAAGGTTGTTCTTTATACGAAGGCGAAAGGGCTAAGACTACTAATGAATAAGTTACAATCGTCTGACTATTTGGCAAAGTGGTTAATCACTTTGCAGGATTTTGATTATGAGATTAAGAGCAAGCCACCCACGTTGCAAGGTATCGTAGAGTGCCTTGTGGACTTTGGGGAGCCAAAGGAAGCTCTGGCTGAAGGTAGTGACTATGACTCATTGTTCAAGATTGACACAACGTCTATTTCCTCCTAGTATGCGGTGATAACACATTATTTGTCTACTGGAGAGATGGGAGCTAGTCTATTGAAGTCAGAAAAGTGAAAGATCAATCAACAGGTTTTAAAATTTATAATAATCGCAGGCACATTGTATCGGAAAGGGGTAGATGATATCTACCCCCGATGCATAATGCTTGACGAGGTCCCTTTCATCTTAGAAGAGTGCCATGACTCTGCTTGCGGAGATCATTTTGCTAGGCAGCTAACTATGCAAAAAACCTTGAAGGCGGGATATTGGTGGCCAGCCATCTTCCAGGATGCATTTGAGTACGTTAAAAGATGCGACATCTGTCAACAACATGATAGCTGAGAGAATAGGAAGCGACCACTCACTCTTATTATGGTGATCCTTCCGTTCAAGAAGTGGGGGATCGACTTTGTGGGCCCTATTGCTCCATCGTCCAGTGCACAGAAAAGATATATTATCATAGCAATTGATTATTTTACTAAGTGGTTGAAAGCACGTGCAACACGGAAAGACGATGCAAAGGAAACCACGAGTTTCTTAATTAGAGAAAATAGTATGTTGATTTGGTTCACCAAAAGAAATAGTATCGGACCGGTGGACGCATTTTTGGAACAAAGTGATAAAAATCCTAATTGAGGCTTGGCACATCAAGCACAATGAAACAACCCCCTATAACCCACAAGCCAATGGGCAGGTCGAGGGTACCAACAATGCATTCTGTCTAAGGTAGTATCAGAAAAGAAAAGAGGTTGGGACAAAAAGTTGTACGTGACCGTGTGGGTGTACAATACGACGTTCAAACGAGCCACTGGTCACACCCCATTCAAGTTAATATATGGAGAGGAGTGCATCCTACCTCTAGAGATCGAGTTGCCAACCATAAGATTTGCAATCAATCATTCTTTGGGGACGGGGATGCTCTCTTAGAGCACTTTACGACTTTGGCACACCTTGATGAGATTAAATTGCAGAGCTTGCTACATCAGGAGGTGACCAAGCGTTGGATGAAGCAGCTCCATGACCTAAAAGCAAAGAAATACACTTTTAAGAAAGGACAGCTAGTGTTATACTATGATGTGCATAGAGCATTATTTCAAGGAAAGATAGAGCCCAAATGGGAGGGTCCTTATAGGATTGTCAAGATCGGGAATAATAAATCCACAGCATTATTGGCAGATCTCGAGGGTGTGGAGTTTAAGAATAAGGTTAATCTTAATAAGATTAAACCTTATTATTTTTTATTGCACTAATGACATAAGTGCCTTGCAAGTCTATGCGTGATTGATCAGATATCTGCAAGGAAACAACGATAGAGGTTGATGGGTTGACTGATCCCTTATTTGGAGCACCCATACTTAGAGCAACGATATTATCGAGGAAAGCTCATATGTTGGAGCAAAGGCTATAAAGTGACTGAGCAAGATGACGGGACACTCTTTTGGGAGATTAAGGTCTTCTATCATCACTATTTGTAGATTTTGATGAGTGTCCCTGTAGTCTTTAATGATGAAGGTGGGATGGAGCCATCAGTTCATCTTCTAAATATGTTGAATTTTGACTATCATAATTATGAATAGGGGAGTTTCGGATGAGTGGCTGTGTAAACCCATTGTGACGTACACATTATATTTCGATGGGCCCTAATAAAAAAGGTAGTGTTAGAGTAGTTATTCGAGATCCCCGACGTATAGTTACAATGAAATTAGCTGCTTATCTTAGGGTAGGATTCACTAACAACATGGCGGAGTATAAAGCCTTGATTATGGGATTGAATATTGCCAAGAAAGGTGGTATTTAGCAGTTGTTAGTAAAAGGGGATTCCCAGCTGATCTTAAATCAACTCAGTGAGACATATACGATCCGGAATCCTATCCTTCGTATGTATCATCGCATTGCTATAACTCTACTTGATGAATTTGAGAGTGTATCTCTTTAGCTGATTCCACATTCTTGGAATCAATTTGTGGACTCACTGGCCAATTTTGTCTATGAAGAGGACCTCTTTTTTAACTATGGTCCTAGTCCAGATGTTGCTCTTGATAATGAGACAGGACCTACTCGTTTGTGGAGAATGTTATCAGACCATGCGTTATATGGTAGGCGATGGTTGATATGGGTAATGCGATGAGTAGTCGAGACCCATCTACCACTATTATCCTGGACCCATAGGTTGGTTAGACGACATGTTATGCATATGCCTCTTGCTATATATGTAGGAGGTATGGGTCACAACTTCATGCATTTAGTTTAGGGCTGAGAGCCCTCTTTTTCCCCTTGGAATAGAGCGTATTTTCGTATATCTTCCTTCCTCCAAGAAGGGATCTATATGAGCTAGTTTGATTGATTACTTTAGGCCAAGAGGGCCAGTTAGTTTGCAGTACAAATGTACTCTCTTTAGTGTTAGCTATATATAGTCTATCTATATATAGTGCCCCAGGTCCCCTCTATATATTCCTATCATGTGTGCTCAGTTGACACACTTTTGGGGTTCCACTTCTGGTGTCTCATATCTCTCTTCTCTCCTCTCTTCCTTTCGTCTCTCGTCTTTCTCGCAGTTTCCAACATGGTATCAGAGCAAGGTTCTACAACATCACAAAAATAAGTTTTCTTTATTGTTTTATTTCTTTGCTCATTAGCAGACCTCTGTTTCATGACATTTTGTCAATTTCATTGATGGGTCGTGCCACTTTCGATCATGGTAATTGTTTTCAAGCTTATCATGGTAATTGTTTTTCAAGCTGAGGTGCATATTGCTTGTCAAGCTATTAAAAGGCTTTCTCTACCCACATCATCTGATTGTTCAGATGTTTTATGCCTCATGGTTTGAATCGTGGAAGAGCGAGAGATTGTTAAGATGTTTTATGCCTCATGCTTTGATTCCTAGAAGTGAGAGAGAGGACATTCATGGAAGAGAGAGAGAGGACGAGGAAATGATCTCCTGGAATCGGAGAACATTTCCTGCTCCTTGCATTTGGCTTCAAGGAGGAATAGGATTTCTGTGTGCACCCAGTTTCCCTACCGATAGGCTCGGTCCTGCTCATCACTAGCATTCAAGTTCTGGGTAGGCTCGTCTTGTTTCGCCTCGGAGGACTTTTCAGGATGACTTTGCTCGGCTGGGCTGGATGATCGGTGCTCTGTAAGAAAACCTTGGTATCTGCCCTGGTTTCTCGAGCTGGAGCCCTGTCTTCACTCTGGAGGACTTTTCAGGATGATGACTAATTTGCTTGCATGGCACGATAGTTTGAAAAGTGTCTCTATTTTCACATCTTATGCCGATTTTAGCCTATTGCGAGGCACAGCTTTAATCCTGCTCCTATTTTTGCCTCTTCTCCTCTTTCGATGTACTTTTTAAACTTTCTAGAGCTTCGCTTCCTTGATTGATCCGTGCTTATCAGGCGTGGAGCCTTATTAATGTGCTAGCTTTTGCTCCTATGGCTAAATCGATGAGAAAACTGGACAGTTTCGCCAGCGAAAGGAACAAAGTCCCCCTCACGGCTTCTCTGCGCTGCTGCTCCTATTTCGCCAGCGAAAGGAACAAAGTCCCCCTCACGGATTCTCTGCGCTACTGCTCCTTTTATGACCTTAACCTTTAGACGGACGCCTTATCGCTCGGGGATCGCACGGCCACTCTGACGACCGCGCTGCAGCTCGGCTTCTCTAGCGTCGCCTTGAATCACGTCATGGCCTGGGAAAGTCCCCCTTACGGCTTCTCTGCGCTACTACTCCTTTTACGACCTTAACCTTCAGACGGATGCCTTATCGCTCGGGGATCGCAGGGCCACTCTGATGGCCACGCTACAGCTTGGCTTCTCTAGCGTTGCCTTGAATCACGTCATGGCCAGGGACTCGATGCCTCAGGCGTGTGCCTACAAAACGCGTGCCCTCAACCTCCAGCCGATTCTCGAGCTTAAGTGAGTCAGCCGCTCGGCTTAGTTCCATCGTGACGTGTGGAAGAGGAGCAGCAGGCGAAGGCGAGGGAGAAGGAGAAGGGCCCAGTGCTTCTTCCATGGCTGCACATGCCCGCCCTTTCTTCAGGCAGTTCGACCGGCTGACTGTGGTGATGGAGACTTCTATTCAGGCCTCTGCCTTTAACTCCTCTAATTTCGTCATTCGCTCGTACGACCTGGTTGCCATTCGTCCCACCAACTCGAAATCACTTTGCTTGGCTTCCATATATGTGTATGAAGCCCTGGGAGTCTTGGGCATTTCCACCTCGATCTATATGTGCTGCTTGTGTCACTAACAGATCATCCATCATCCATCTTTTTCGTCTTCTTATTATTCAAAATCTTTATTCTCAAAAGTTTTATCCAAAGCTTTACATTAGCGCATCACCAAAGTGATTATAATTATGGTTTTTTCTTTCTAGGTATAAATTACCTAGACTCGACAGGATACTCCTTGTCAGGCGATAATGTTATTATATCCAGGCTATAGTTAATAAGCTTCAGTATCAATAGCATTGACATTACGAAAAGAACCAACAATAGCAATGTCATGTCTTATGTTATGGATTATTTGTCATGTCATTGTTTCATAAGTTTCATAGCTTATATTTTATATTTTTCATTCAATCAATGTTATTCAATTACTATTTCATTAAATGCTTTGGTATGTTGGTATTTCAATGCTTCGTGATGCTTGCCCTATTGATGCTTCATTCCCTACTTTTAGATGTTGATATTGCCATGCTTCATGATGATCGTCCTCATTCGTTATTCCATTGATGAGCATCTATATTCTAGCTGATGATACATTGTTTCGTTTATATTCTTTCCAGCTGATGAGGTTCTATATTCCAGTTGATGACAAATTGTTTCATTTATATTCTTTCCAAATGAGCATCTAAATTCCAGCTGATGACACATTATTTCATTTATATTCTTTCCAGCTGATGAGCATCTATATTCTAGTTGATGACAAATTGTTTTATTTATATTCTATTCATGGGGCCCCACATGTGTTATGTTGTCTATAGAGCGGGGTTGCGAACCGTCTCTATAGACCTTGTGTTGTTCTAATGTCACTGTAACGTTTTTTCTTTAAGTTTTGATGTGACAGATATATTGCTTACATCCCAAGTTCAGTTGAAGGAATTTCTTGGAGATTTTATCTTTTACAGTTATGTCGCTTATCCTTATTTTACATGTTGTATATTTAGGAGTGATAATGCCTCTGAATAGGCTGTTGTAATTCAGGAGTGATGTAGCTCCTTCTCTGTTGATGTTGTAATTCACGAGTGATGTAGCTCCTTTGACGCCTATGAATAGGCTCTTGTAAGTTCAATTTTGTAATTTTATATTTTGAATATTAATATAACGGTAGGCCTATATAGAGCTGTGGGTTTTTCCCTTGAGCCCCCAAGGGTTTTTTCATCCATAGTAAGGGACCTTTATTTGAGCGGGGGTGTTAGCTATATATAGTCTGTCTATATATAGTGCCCCAGGTCCCCTCTATATATTCCTATCATGTGTGCTCAGTTGACACACTTTTGGGGTTCCACTTCTGGTGTCTCATATCTCTCCTCTCCTCTCTTCCTTTCGTCTCTCGTCTTTCTCGCAGTTTCCAATAGCAGGAGCATTAATGGCAGCTTGGACCAAGTTTGGAGGGGAGAAGACCGACTTTGGCAGCTCGTGGGTCATTTTTGGCCCATTTTGAAGGTAAACTCTTAATAACCGTGGTCACAGGAGTAGAAGAAAGTCTAGCTGGGGTCTCTTCTCTCTCCTCCTTCCACAAGCTTCCTACAATCTCCCATGGAGGAAACCAGCCCCAAATCTTTCTCTCCCTCTTCTTCCATGAAGCATCAGCCCTTCCCCTTCCAGCTCTGAAGCTCAAGAGCCACAGATCAAGTAGGGCTGAGCTGGGTGGTCATCCCCAACCCTCCAAGAGTAGCCCCGTAATTTGCGACGCAAAAAACGGGCTACTTCCTAGCCTGCTGGACAGCACCCTAGCCCTCCTCTCCTCCCTGGATCTCAGTCCTGGCTCTTGGCAAGTCCCTTGGTCAACATTGAAGGCTTCCTTCTAAGCTTCTTGGACTCCTCTTCCCACTTTAAGAAACCCTAATCTTGTGCAGTCCATGGCAGCCATGGAAGCTTGGCATCAAGCTCAAAAATCTTGAAGATTTTGGTCTTTTCTTGGTCCCGTGAGTCCCTCTTCAAGCCTAGCTCAAGATTTCAGCCATCAAGAAGTACGGGAAGAAGATTAGAAGTAAGATTTGAAGATATGCACTTGTGGGCAGCCATGGCTATGGAAGTAGAGCTTCAATTTCAGCAACAGCTCTTCATGGGAAGGTCCTGAGCCATCCTACCCCCAAGCTACAGCCACATTGGAGCTCATTCTCAAGATTTGAAGGCTTCTTGGAAGCAAGAAGGCATTATGGAGTGCTCATTTGGAAGGAATCACCCCCTTGATCAATCTATGCAAGCAATACCCTTTCCCCATGGAAGAATCCTTCTTCCCCAAGCTTGACTTCATCCTTTCTTGACGGAGCACAACCATTTTGGAGCTATGGAGCATGCAGGATCAAATTGGAGCTCTCATGAAGTCTTGAAGTGGCATTAGTGGCTGCCTTCTTCTTCAAAAGACTCAAGGTAACCGATTCTTGGCTCTCATTCTCTCCATTTAAACCTCTTGTTTAATCCTATCCACTTGTTTGAGAGAATGTATGAGTCCAAGTAGGTAAGTCCTAGACATTATATGCATGCTGAATATTAATCTCAGTCATTTCCCTTTGATCTTATGGCATTGGAATGGATTTTACTCATGCTGAAGCTTCATTGAGATCATATTTTTGCTTACCCATAACCCTTTTGGCTTCTTGTGAATTGGCTGAGCCAAGAATTGATTAAGAAATCCATTGTATAAGGGTGAGTAGGCAGTGAGTCACTGCCGGTAAGCTCTCTATCCCTATTCCACATTCCAATTCCATGCACTTCTTGAAAAGCCCAAAATTTTGATTCCTAAAATGCATCTTATGCTAGTTGTTTAATCAATAAATGTTTGCCATGTATATTCATGGTGAGGAAAAGCCCGATGCCAGGCGAGGTGGCAAGACAAAAGAGCGGTGACCCCCCCTTGCCATCAAAGACCCTGAAGGGGTGCAAAACCCGGACCGAGGGGAACTTTGCCCACCTCCCGGTGATCCAGAGCCCAAAACTCGTTTGCAGGTGCAGGTACTTCTTGGGAAAATTGAGAAATGGACTTGCCATGATGGAATTTTGATGACTATGACATGACACACTCTTGTGTGCATGGGATGTACGGATGTACATCATCAAATGTACCCTTAGATATGCATGCAACCATGTATGCAGTGATATATGGGAATGCATTGCCTTACTTGGGTTGAAGATGGATGTATGTATTATTGGATACACCTATGCAGTCATGTATGCACTAATGGCAATGATTATGCATGTATGAGAGCCTACCTTGTTGATACGATCATGGAAATGCTTATTCTTGTGCTCAGTAATGCTAAAGTGATGCCAAACATGCTAAAGGGTGCTCAAGTGATGCATGATGCCAAGCAAATAGTGTATCCCACAGTGCAATAGAAGGAGAACCCAATTTCAAGCCTCTTGTGAGACTGTTTCAGAGTGCTGGAGAAATGGCTTGCATTTGAAGAGGTATTGCCACTCCCAAGAATTGAGGTGCTGACCTTGGAGAGTACCTTCAGGCCTTTCCAAGAACTTTGTTCAATTTTGGATACCCACTTGGAGCATACAAAGTACCTATAGCCCACAACATGCCTTTCCTAAGTGTGGACAGGGTGCTGGACTGCACAGAACGGTCCCACATTTTTTATTACAAAAATTTCTGTATAAAACGTGGGAATGCATGCATATGCTCATCTCAAAGAGGGCATCGCTGCCTCCCTTTTGAACAAAAAAGTAAGTCAATCATAGTTTTCTAGCTCTAGTTATAGCCAAAATAGTGATAGGTGGTCTCACGGGACTGCACCTAGACATGGCGGGTAACAGGGGAAAAAACCAAGCAAATGAAGATGTTCAACAACAAATAAGGGATGCATGCACCCCGAGGTATGACACCAACTTTGAGGTTGAAGAGGAATGTGGGCAATAAGAATTCTTTGACCCGGTTGACACCTTCCCATTTGACCCCTGCGGTCATGTGGATGTGAATATGGGTGATAAGAATGATTCACATGCTGCTGCCACTGTTTGTACTATCTCCCTGGATGCTTAGACAAGATCTAAGAGCCCCAACACTCTTTGTCTTCAAGGCAAGATTCATGAGAAAGATGTATTTGTCTTGGTAGATAGTGGTAGCACACACAATTTCATAAATAGAGCAGTCATGGATAGGCTGAAATGTTTTGTCTCTGATTTATAGCAACTAATGAGGGTGCAAGTGGCCAATGGGAGTGAGGAAATTAGTACTCATATATGTCCAATTGTACCTATTAAGCTTGCTAAAAATTATAAGCAAAAAGTGGATTTGATTGCACTCAATATGGGACCAATAGACATTGTGTTAGGCTGTGATTGGCTGAAAACTTTGGGCACCATTTCCATGGATTTTTCATTGCTGTACATGTAGTTTTTCAGGGCTGGACAGCTTGTTCACCTGCAGGGAATTAAAAACATCAGTGAATTTTAGCTTATTACAGCGAAGCAGCTCAAGAAAGAGTTCAAGAAATGCTCCCAGATTTTTGTGTTGCAATTAAACAAGGAAAACACAGATCAGTCCCGAAAAATGTAGGATAATTCAGCCCTTAAGGCTCTACTTGCGGAATATGGTGACTTGTTTCAGCTACCTACAGCATTACCTCCCAAGAGAGCGGTTGATCATCCCATTGATTCGGAGCCCCATTCCAAGCCGGTCAATAAACCCCCTTACAGGCTATCCAAATGTGAAAGAGAAGAAGTGGCCAAGCAGGTCAAAGATTTAGTAGATATGGGATTCATTGAGCCTAGCTCATCCCCTTTTGCATCACCCGTCTTGTTGGTCAAAAAGAAAGATGGCACTTTCAGGATGTGCATTGATTACAGAGATCTGAATAAGATCACTATCAAAAATAGATACCCTATTCCTAGGGTGGATGACCTGTTAGATGAGTTGAAGGGAGCTGATTCATTAGTTCCTTAACCTTACCTCTCATCACTTAGTGGAAGGAAAATTTGTTACACTCTACTCCACCCATGCAAATCTTTCAATCACTAAGGACAATAGTGGTCCTCATGATATTGACCAAGTAGAAAACCCATCTTACAACAACTGAAGGAATCATTCACAACCATTAAACTCGCCCAACCTGTAACGTGTCCACCTATTCCCTTTAGGACACGTTTTAGCAGTCCATCGCAAAGGAGGTCTAGAAATCTTTGCTCGGCTTTCCCATGGAATGTCATGGGGTTTGCGATCTAGAACTTTCCGCGTCTGTCATGTAGCGGAAGTATTATGGCCGTTCACACTTAGGACCGACCTGAATCAGGGTTTTCCCTAATAGTCATTTCCTAAACGGCAATTAGCGTCAAACCCGAGTGAACTACTTTACGCAGAAACACCAAGGCCAAAGCGGATTCACGCTACACTTGGTTCAAGGAGAATGGGAAACGAGAGGGATGCAAGGCTCGACCTCTATGCCATAAGGCATAGTCCCATTCTGTTCCCCTAAAACAGCGTAAATCGGGATTATTATAACTTAGAATCTAGGTCAGTGCCCTTGCTATTCGTATCCTTTGAAACGATCTTCTTGCTATCCATCATGATTGAGAAAAGTTTCCGGTCAACCGGGACCACCCATCCATAGGACGGACCCATGGCCACATCCACCGCACTTTCCTCAAGATGTTTTAGTTATCTAATTACCTACCACATTTAGTTGGACATGCATCAGACAGCTTCCTTAATTAGCCCGTTAGGCACCGGTTCCTTCACATAATCATATCACTTGATATAGAAAAGTAATGTCAAACAAGTTTCTTTTCAATAGGTTATCATATTTATCTTTGAAATACATTTATAAAGTCCAGCCCATAGGCTTGTCCATAATCCGCCTGAAGGCTATCCAGCAATCCACAAGGATTACTAATCCAAGATTCTTCCCGTAGACGAGTATGCGGGCCTTGAGATCCAATCCCGAGTCATGTTGGCCTCTTGTGCAGAGCCTGAAAGGCGAGGGATTTACGGCCAGAGCCCCCCTGGCACCCAAGCATCCTCCTGCTCCAAGTAGCGTTCAATGGAGAGACCTCACGCGACAGGTTCGATCCACCTTCTCGGCACGGTTAACAACCCCCTTGGTTAGGGTTAGGCAGACAATCGGGGGTAATTGAGGCTTCCTCTCCCTTCAGGCCTTCAACCTAAAGCATTAGATATCTTTTCATCATTTAATTCTTTGAGCAAACAAAGCAAAAAAGTGCTCTCTAAACTGTTACAAGCACAATCATTTCTAGTGGTCGTTATTTTGGCCAACTGCTAAGGAGTGAATCATTCTTTCCGAATGTATCCAGCACTCGATCCGGGATCAATTGGGACTTGGAAAGATTCCCAAGGGTCTATTTGTTAATCCTTATGTCCTTGGGTTAGGGTCGTACCCATTAACCCAACTTAACCAATACCTTAAGCTCTGTTAGCAGTAAATATGTTATTCCAATTTACTGATTGGTCGTTTGCTTCCAAGCAATTATTTAATCCCCTACCTTGGTTCTTTTCCCAAGAAAGGTGCTATGTCACAATGACTACTCATTTTCTTGCAAGATAAACTTGCGCAAGAATATGCCAATCTCATTCTGAGGATTTGGCTATTCCCTTGTGATCAAATCACAAGATCATGCGACTTTGCAACATGTTGCACCAGTGTCACATCTAATCCATGGGACTATTTTACCCATCAAACGATGTCTTCTAATCACGGAATCATGATTAGATAGGAAGCAGGGTTAGGGTGTCTTCATAACAATGCGTTCCTGATTGCACTAGGCGGACATTGTCGATCCTAGGGTTCCAAATTCAAATCGAGTTTCCTCTTTTTAGCGATCGAGTGATCCTTAGGGTAGAAACCCTAGATCGTTTCTTGCATGTCCTATTGTCCCTACATTCCATGAATGTGGGCAGGTCTTTAGGGATACGAGAGTTTCGTCTTGGCAATAAGTGTGACTAGGTCACGCCCTCAACGTGCTAAACCCTAGTTAGCACTTTGGGATATGTTGCATCAATTTAACCCTTCCTAAGCGATTCCTTCACGGTTTTAGGTGTTTAGGGAAAACCAATTTACTTGTCTATTCATGAAGATATTGTCTTGATCAAATAGGGGAAAAGCTAGTTGCATTACCATACCATTCTTGTAAGCACACAATTTATTACCTATGTATGTTTAGATTTACAATCCCTAACTTTCATGGTTAGGATCAAAGCGTATGTTGATTTATGGCATAATTCCTATTGATCCTTCTATAACATGCAATCAAGTTTCATGCTACTAAGCTTTAGGGTTTTATGTTTAAAACAAACCATGCAGCCTTTTCCTAGTTTCATTTCCGAATGAATTATTCGCATGCTGAATTGAAACAACCTTTCGTAACTACTTACGTAATTGATTGAGATTTATGTCAATTTCCTAGAGATTAATCTACTTCATGCAGCTCAACAACCATTTTCATGCCTTGCAAATTCCTACGGATTATTAGCAACCTTCTTTTAACGAATCATTTGAAGGAAAGATGCCTAATAATGCGACATGCGATTTATTCTTTCCATGCATAATCGAAGTGTACAATAATAATTTTGACTTTATAAAGATGATCTTTAGTTGATCTAAATTCGTTACTTTGTAATGCATGAAAAACCACTTGCTAGGAATGCATAGAGATCTTATGCTCTTTTTTCATTCGTTTATTTGAAAAATACAAATGACCGATTCTTTGATTGTAAGCTATTTCCTTTAATTTAGCCAAAGTATTTCAATTAAAAAAGCACATCCTAATTCCATAAATGATCCATGCACAATTTTAATATTACAACGTGAATCAAAAATAAGAAGAAAACCTGGACTTGTGGTGAAATGTCCACATGGATGTTAGGAGATGATCCTCCTGCAGTTGCGCCTTGTGCCTTCTTAGGAGCCATCAAGACTTTGACCTTCTTGCCTTGGCCATAGACTTATGTTCTTGGCCCATCTCCTTCTCACGCGAAACTCCCTTTGTGATTCGGCTTCCTTGATCGATTGCACCGTCTTTCGGAATCGAGCTTTAGAAGGCTTTTTGGGCTTCCTCCTCGAAGTAGTGATTTCACGATCAGGACTGTACAATCATCAAAAATGACTTTGGGGAATGTAAGGGAAAAGGGAATTGGAAATTCGAGATATAATAGGGCCTTCACGAAAAGGGATACAATGGATTTAAAAGGCTTGTAACGGAACGCTTTGAAAGGAAACGGGGTTTAAAAACCTTTGTAGGGATGCTATGAAAAGGGGCCTGAAAAACCTGGCTATTGTGAGCTTTATGGGGGATGCAAGGGGGAAAAGAGTGCTTAAATTCCGGGGTTATAAGGACCGATTGGGAAGGCTCATGAAAATCCAAGGAAGGGAGCTTTAAATGGATTTTGTGGAATGCAAGGGGCTTAAACTCCGGTTTTTGAAAAACCCGCTTTATAGGGTCGATGAAAAAGGGGTTTTGAAACCCAGGAGTGAGGATTTCCACGGGAAGGGTTGCTTTAAACCCCAAGGCAAGGTGAGCTTATAGGGCTTTAGTGGAACCCCACGGGAAAGGGTTTGAATGGACCATGGGAAGGGTAAAATAGACTTGGGGGATCCCCACGGGAAGGGGTTCTTAAATCCCGCAGGGGGGTATATAAAAACAACTTTAGAAGGGCCTTATAAAAGCCACAGGAAGGGGGGCTTCCTAAGGGCCTTTGGAAGCTTCCCAAGAAGCTTCTAGGAACTTCTAGGGGGGTCGTGGAAAAACCCACGTGGACGAGAGGAAGGCTAGCGACGTCCTGCTTCAGCGGCATAGACTTCATGACTCCTCCCCACGTCTCTTCCTTTGACGGCAGCTGGCGCAGACTGGTGGTTCTACTCTCTCTCTCACACGGCAGTGTCACAATTCAGCTCTCGACTCTCTCCTTTAGCTTCTCCACCACTCCCTTGGCTTGGCAGCATCCCGGGCTTCCTTTTTTTCTTACTCCCCCCCCACAGGGGTTTTTTATATGGTAGGGAGAAGTACCTCCCCCCCTCCACGTGGCCTGATTGCATGGCCATTCCCTCCCTTGTGTCCTCCAGCAAGATGCTTAGTCATAAGGGCCTTTCTCCCTCTCCTCCAGCACGACCTTTGGCTAGGGGAAAGAGGGAATAATTTTAAAAAAATTTGCCATAATTCCAATATTATCCTCATGACCTCTTCCCAAGAGGAGGTTCATACGAGGATATTCAGTTTCTTTTTCTTTGGTCTGTTTATGCCAATGGAGATTGTACAATTGCACTGTCCGTATATTCAATGCCGGCATCGTCATTGCGTGAGACTCGTGTGTACGTAATATTTTTCAGCAGGAAATATTACACAACCACCTCTTCCTCTAACCCTAATTCAATGATGAGCATCCAAACTCTACTACATGCAAGAAATAATGCGTGCACAATAAAATGTGCTCTCTCTCAAGTGCATGTGCATCTAGCTACAATGAACATCATGTTGTGCTAGTACTCAATGATGGTGCAAAGAGTGCATTAACCCAACCCATGTCATGGAAGAAATTGAAAAATTTAGGAGATGACCCTTAAGTGTAGTGTATCGAACAAGTGCAATGTGAAGTGCTCATGCATCCATAATCCATGTCATATGTAAACATATTGGCAAGAAAGTATACCCCATTCAAGATTTCAAGTAGCTACAATCAAAATCCAACTCAAAGCTATCCAAAATAACACCAATCTTGATCAAGACAATCAAGTTTTCATGCATAACAAATCCAAAAAAATGAAAAATAAAATTTCTAGTCTAATCAAACATAAAGTTCTAACTAAAATACAACCAGAAAAAGAATCACGTAAAGAAGTAAACACAAAAAATCCTACCTACCAGATGTTTTACCACGGGTTTTCAGTTTATGCAAAAACATGTGACACCGCATTACTACATGTGACAATACATCATGTAAAATACAAATAGTTCATTTCTATACATCTGATAGCATACCACCCCATGTATGACCTTTTATAAAATTAGGTAAGCTCATATCACTATATAAAACTAGTAGGAGCAACAATGGTGAAATTCTTTCTTTACTAATAGCTCAGATCTTTTACTTTCCTCTGAGGAGGATAAAGTCTCAATGCGGTACCATGCAAATGTGCAATAGATTATAAGCTCTCGTAATGGGTTTCATCAAACAGAATAGAAGAGATGCTAAGACCTCAACACAAATGGACTTAGTGGAATTTCAAAGAATAGCATTACGTAAAAAAGAATTTGTGTGCCATGAAAAAATAAGGAATAAGAATTTGTATAACAATCATCTCTTCATGCTTATATGGAGAAGGGAAGAGTAGCTAGTCAACAATGCATGGAAGGAAGAGAGAGACCAAGAGAGATTTCCCAATCGCCATGCACTTGAGTATTGTCACCATCATCAAACTAGTCATTGCCAAAATTATCACCATCTATCTCTTCTTTCTTATCCACATCATCATCATCATTGTCTTCCTCTTATTACTCGTTCCACATCATGATCATGATCATCATCACCTCCATTCAACTCTTCTTGATCATCCCGATTGTTATCCTCTATTTCTTAGCCTCAGTGCCATCATTTTCTTCCACACCCCCATCAACATGATGGCCATTGTTGTACTTCTTGAGTCTTGACCAAGAGATAAGATAATTATCTATCATCTTCAAACCTTTTTTGAAAAGCTCTAATTAAAATACCTTTGAAAACCTTGTTCATTCAAAGGCTACAAGATCAATATGTCTTGGGAGTACGGGGTACTTTTTTTGGGATGGGAAAATGGAAGAAATTATTGAGCAAGAGGCGAATAGTCCTACTTACTCACCTTTGCTGAGAGTGCACTTTGTATTGTGGGGACACATCTCATCAACACATGCACTAGTTTTCATATATATTTTATTTACAAAATTACTTTGAAAAGAAAACTTAATGTCCCTTGTAAATGTAAGTCTTTCATTTATAATACTTGAACGTATAGCCATGTATAGGAACTTCCTATGGGGAGTGGATTCTAACAAATTTAAAACCCCCAAGGTAGCTTGGGATACTTGCACACTCCCAAGAGATAAATGCAGGCTCGAAATTATTGATTTGAGTGCTATGGTGAACAATTTTATTGCAAAATGGATCATTAGGTTCTTGTCGAATGAGGAAGAAGATTGGACCATCCTCATTCTCACACAAATTAGGGCTTTCACAGTAGAAGGTCATGCAGGCTTTGAGAAACTCCCCTTCCACACCATAATTCTCTTGGAGACCAAGTTAAACCAAAACAAGCCTCCCCGATCCTAATGTGAATATGGGAATCCTGGCAAAAGTACAAACCCCTTGTCTCCCTACAAAAACCCAAATGAACCCTTCTATTGGAGTAGCAAAGACTCAATTTGGCTAAGTAGCTCTCTTCTACCAATTGATAAGACCCAAAAATGCAAACAATTTCAACCAAAAAGGAATCAAACTATGGACAAACTTGTCGGATAGGGTGGCCAGGAAAGAATGGAGGAACATTGATGAATTGAAAACTATCTTTAGACTCAACTAAGTTGATTTATGGTTGATTCAAGAAAGGAAAAATGCATGGTCTAATGCTAATCCTCTTATGATTCAACTTGATGGGTAGGTCTAATACAAAGACTATGGGTGGGAAAACAAACCCTCCATCATTTCATTTCCTTCTCTCCAAAAGATAACACCTATCTAATTGCTAATATAAACCGACGATGGTTGCTTAACTCAAACTAGTGTCAATGGGAATATCGATTTCAATAGACACAGACCTGCTACATCCTCCCCCCCAAAATCTTGATTCCACTGTGGCTAATCTTGCAAAAGGCAGTCTGGACACATGAATGACCAAAAAAAATAGGACTAGGAAATGGGCTCTGCTCTAGATGTTTCAAAGACAAGGAAACATTAACACGTATATTCATCAACCACCCTTGTAATAGAAATATCTCCACTGGCTTCAACACTTCATTCTCTTGAGTCACATCTATAAGATAACCTAGAAGGAACTCTTCTTGGGAGAGGCCAATGGCCTCCCCTCATCTCTTTGAACTCTGCTCTGAGGCCTATACTTGTGGATGATCTAGTGTACTCAAAATGAACAAGTATTTAATAAAAAACATGTTGACCTTCTGCACTATCTTAAAATTGATTGCCTCTTGTAGGTGGCAAGAAAATCCCGAACTCTCGCCATAATGGAAGCACGCTCCATGATCAAAAAGAGAAGGAATAGGGTCTCCAAGGAAGAAAAAGAAGAAAAGAAAAAAATTGTTGAAGTATCCAAGTCCATCATTGCTTCAGTTACCAATTGGAACTATACCATCCATGTCTCGTCAGATATGGTGCTACCTAGTAGGACCACCTTCAAGCTAAAAATGTGTGCCCTCTTGAACCAGGGATAGCTGACACCACTCCAAGGCACATAAACCCTCCAAATGCGCACTCCAACTGGATGAAATACGAGGAAATATGGAAGTAGCTATTGGGGGAGGGGGGTGACAACCAAAATAGAAGCATCCTATGCCCCCCACTTCTGACCTTGTGAACCTACTCTAAGCCCATGTAAACTCATACTATAAGTTGTTTGCTCAATGTGTTTGCATATGCATAAGCCTCAAACAATTGGTTGAGCACCCTTTGTATGTTTTATCTATTTTTTCTAATCTTTAATATATTTAAAACTTTTAAAGAAAAAATATATTTGAACATATGTTTTACTTGTCATTTTTTGGATGCACATAGATTTTGTAATGTGTCTTAGGGGATGTAGAAGAATTAAACTCGAGTACCCTTGGAACTCAACCCGCACTCAATCTAGTATGCCAAGACCTGGTTGGCTCTGTTGCTCATTTTTTGAGTCAACTTCTCATATTGCATTATAGTCAAATTTACATAATCTTTAAAAACAAAAACTTCCAAACATGGTCCAAACTATAGAAAATTCCAACAAATTATTTGTTTCCCTACAATTCCTATTTTTCCTTTGATCCTTTTAATGCTGTGAGTATGTGAATTTTTTTTCTTTTTAATAAATATTGTGACCATTACTCAACAATATAACATTTGGGATTTTTGGATGAACTAGCTTAGTTTTACTTTCCAAAAAATACTTCCTATGTGAAACCTTTCAAATTTCTTATGTGTTTCATCTTATTTTAGGTTATGTATTCTTAAATGCAAAATTCAAAAACTCCTTCCTCTAAGAAAATTGATTCTATTTTTTTATGAAAAGCACAATCTAAAAAACCCAAATAGACTTATCCATCTGCTTATTAACATCACACAAATAGAATCACAACTTTCTTTCCATTTCATATTTTACTCTATAACATTTTTAAAATAAAGAAAAAAACACAAAAAAACCAAAATAAGATAAAATACCATTCACAATCTCTTGTTATTTCATTTATCTTACCTCTAGAATAGAAAAAATGCAAAAAACCAAGTTAGCTATCAAATAGCCAACCAAACACACCCCAATATTTAATCTCTCAACCCCATATGAATTCCCTTTTCTTGTCTCCTTTCATCATTGTTTATGTCTTATCATAGTTTTTGTCTTTTTATACAGAGGTGGGCATCTATGTGGTAGTTGATCAATTGTTCCTTTTATTTGTGGTATATTGCGCTTTGGTTAGTGACTTGCTTCCACATATCTTTTTGCATCTTCAAACCTTATGAGTATGCCCATATATATGCACATTTTTTTCCTATTCCCTCCTCCATGTCCACCATGTTACACTACTAATTTTCAATAAAATTAACTAGGCTTGTTGTTACACAAAAAAATCAATACTATGCACATTAATAATGTTTAAGTAAAACCACCTTACTTTTAAGGATTCTAAAATGAACCTCGTTATTAGAGAGGCACTTTACACATGATCCACTTACTTTTTTTAATTGAAAATGAACATGTCATTCATTACACATGTCCACATGCTTCAAAAGTATTAACTTACAACTAAAATAAACCCTTTCCATCATGAATACATGTCCTATGTGTCTGGTGTCATCTAATTATAGCAATGAATTGCATTGTAGAGACTAGTCCAATCTTGTCTAAATGGGACAGGATATGTTAGTATTGACTTAATTCATGTTAATTTAATAATTAGAAAATACCAAATGTTACTTATTCACCTAAAAAATGAACTCATTTTCCATGAAGGTATGCACTATACCATACCTTTTTAATGAGAACAAACGTCCAAACAATATATGGGTTGTGTCATGGTGTCTTGGTGCCTTTCTTTCTTTCATGATAGTTCCTCCATGACTTTGACATCCTTTTGAGGTTCATCCCATGCTTTCCTTCTATGATGGTCAATGTTTGTCTTTTGGATGATAGTGTCCTTGATGATTCTTATCTTTCATGTGCTTGCTTAAGGAGTTATGGATATATGTTTGTTTACACAACATGAAGCTATCAGTTGCATGTGTGCATAGGTCATGTCAAAATTTTTCCATAAGGATGAGGTTTGCTTCTCGACTAATATGTTTAGTCATGCAGCCCTTCCTATTAATTATTCTAAGTCTGAGTTGTTTCATTTTTGTAGGATCCCTTGTGTTTTCCAATGTTTGTATATGTGGTCCTATTTCTATGTTGTTTGAATGGCAATTAAGACTATGGTTCAATATGCAATTAAGGCTTCATAGCCTTGCAATTCATGATCTTTGATATACTCTCTAACCTACCTATAAGAGACAAACTAGGATGGTCTATGGGAATAATTTTTTGCTTTCCCCTACCAACATTAATGAGACCCTTTCCTTGCCCACTTTTGATCATCTAGTTCCTAGTTCTATTAATTTATTGTCCCCTTCGAAAAATCATATTGTCATTGCTTTGCATAAAGAAACTTTAGTTACCTTGATATCTAGTCAAGTTCTTAGTTGTTCAAGGGTGTCTATAGGCCACTATTTCTAATCCTCTCTAGAAGCCATTTTCTTAGTTCCTTCAAGACCACTTTATGCATGTTTGCACCCCATCAAAGTGTTTGTCCTAGGTGCTTTTTATTTCTTCTCTTTGAAGCTTGGATGACATTATGTTCAATTGGGCCTTATTCATCATTACAAAGTTGGATCAACACTTTCAAAAGGTTCAAAAACACTAGCTTAATAATGTTTTATATGGGGAAGAGGAATTCCTATAGTGTTTCATATTGGGTAAGTTGCTCATGAATATATGTGTGCATCACATGGGTTCAAAATTAGATATTTTTAACATTTCATTTTATACATTTTTTTTACATACAAAAGGGTGTAATATAAAGGGATTATTTACGATTGAATAGAAAAGGGGTATGTTTTATTTAGGAAAAAAAATCACAGATAAGGATATTGAAAAATAGACCTTGAATGCACGTTGTCGAAGGGGTTTTTGTCGAAAGGTCGAATCTATCGGGGATTAGAGGTAGAAGGAAATAGAGATAGGAGATGGAAGAGAAAAAAAAGAATAGACAAGAGGTAAACAATATAGAGACAAAGCACAATGAATTGAATCAATGTGTATTGATAGAACTTGGAAACCCTTGTCTCACACTACTCAGAAGCACTCTTCAAGCATTAGATTTCTTGGAGGTCCTTCGTAGACCAAAAACGTCGATCAAAATAATAGCTTCCTCTTTGCTGCTTGGAACCCAAATTTGATTGCTCCATTGGCTTCCATAGGGGGGTAAAACCTCGGACACCTCCTCAAGGATCTCCCAGATCACTTCTTCTTATTCTTCCAATTCAAAGTGCAGTTTTCAATTTGTCAACGGCGGTCCTGACGTGCGCGATTTTGCCCCTCTATCTTTTTTATGAAAAATCCAATATCTGGCTGAAAAAAGAACTTGCTTTTTGCATGCCATCGTAATCTAGAAGCTTTTCAAAATTTTTTGTATTTTTACAATAAATAATATATAAAATAGGGTAAATTTATCCAAAAATTTAGTATTTTTGGACCATTCATGAAACTCACACTAGTACTAATGACTCGGATCACATTGACTCTCTTGATCAATAAGAATGTCAGATGATGATGCACTCTAGAGTTTTTCACACCGTGCCCACGTAGTGGCACGACATCCCACCCCTCTGAATCTGCACATCCTCTGGTATGTGCAAAAATCCTAGTTGTCATCAGATTCTGAGTCCTCCTCATCCTTTGTAACCATATCCTTTGCTTCATCTTCCATATCTTCCCGTCTTTCCCCTATATCTTGGCCACTATTTTCTTCCAATTCTAGCAACTCATAGGCATTAGATTCCTGCCTCTTGAATAATTTGATTATTTTCCCTACTACGAGAAGTTTTATGGCTGTCCCATCCAGCTCATTTAATGCATAAGTAGCGTTATCAAACACCTATCTTACCACATAGGGTCCAAACCATCTTTTGGAAACTTTACGCATGGCACTATGTTAGTTGTCTAAAATGCTATCATAAACCAATACCCAATCCCCATCTTGTATGGTTCTTGGTCTCACTCTATGTCTTTTGTCAAACCTTTTCTTGTTCTATATCCTTGCTGCCCTTAATTTTGCAACAGTTGCCTCTATGTCTTTTGACTTTCTTTCTAACTGTCTAATGCGCAAGGCCAACAAATCCTCTCGATTCAACTCCTCCTCCCAAGGTAGCATCGTCCATGTGACTATCATCTCTTCTATCAATATGATAGATTTTTGACAATACATCAATTCTGTAGGCATATATCCTATAACAGCACTATGAGTTGTTTTGTTATCCCACAAAGCATAAGGGAGCAATCGTGGCCACTCTTTTACCTTCTCTTCACATGCTTTTGCCAATACCTTCACAATAGGTGGATGACCTCTTTCACTTTTTTCATTTGCTTCAGGGTTATAGGCTGAATTTAAAGCAAGATTTATCCCCAATTGTGCAAAGAAATCATGAGCTTCATCTCCATCCAGCTCACCCCTATCTGGAGTAATTTTTCCCACCCAGCCATACTGACAAAAGATCTCTTCTAAGTGAAAAGTACACACAACATTTTTTGTCTTAGTACCTAGAGCTCTCCCTTCCACTTCATTAGTCAAGTCTTCATGAACAAGCACAAGGTATCTCATTTTCCAAAGACATGTAGGCATCGTGAGTAAATCCACCACCCACTTAAAATGAAGAGACAATGGATATGTGGGTTGCAATCCATCTCAATGTCTCACAATGAATACATTTGACATGTCGTACATGTTTCCACAAAGTGACCAATATCCTTATACATACCCTACCACCAATATCTTTCTTTGATCTTTGCAAAAGTACCCCAAACACCTCTATGACTGGCGCATAAGCTTTCATGAAATTCTTGCATAACATTTACTTGTGAAGCTCTGTCACTCAAAACTCGCAATGGCATATCCTATTTCTTTTTAGCATGTTTCCATAAGTATCCATCTTTTAAGAAAACCCCATAGGCTTTCCTCTTGATCTTCTTAAACTCCTCATCTGACCATTCATCTCTTTTTGTTAATGTACTGAGGTATTGACCAATTCTCAGCCACTCTCCTACATGTTCATCTTCCAAAAATATTTCTACACAAGATGCAAAACATCTAAAGTGTCTTATCTTTGTTGTCCAAGCTTCTGTTAATGCTGTAGCAATACCTTGCATTGCTAAATTCACTCTTGCAACATCATTTTCAGTAGCAAGAAAGTCATCTTCTTCCTCCTCATCCATCATCCCATCTTTATTCTCATAGCATGCTTGAGATAACATGTCTGCCACCGAGTTATCTCTTCGTGTAATATGTTGAAATTCAAGGTTCAAAGATTTAATGTATGCAATCCACCGGAGCATAGAAATGTCCAGAGTAGCACAACTAGTAATCATACTCAATACTTGCAAACAATCAGTCTCAATGACTACATGAGCACCCATAAAATACTCCTTATCACAATTAAGGGCTGTCACAATTCCCCATAATTCTCTTTTAACCTATGGATACCTTCTCTGTCGTTTTGTCAATACTTTAGCACTAAAGCAAATTGCATATCTTTGCCCTTCCTCATCATCTTTCCCAATTGCCCATCCAATCTTGATTGGGCTTGTATCAACAATAATAATGATAGGCTTTCCATGTGAATAGTCAGCCTTTTTCAATGTAGGAGCAGATTTTAAGAGCTACTTCAATTTCTTCATTGCTTTCTGATGCTTTCTTTCCCAATGAAATCTTTGACCTTTCCTCAAAAGCTAATATAGAGCATCGACTACATGTGCAAAGTGAGGAATCCATATCAAATAGAACACACATACACCCAAGAATCTATGCACCTCTAATACATTTATACATACATCTTGCATTCTATCAATCCCATCTATTTTTGCTAGTGATGGTCTTCACCCATAGGGCCCACACATATGCCCAACAATCAAAATCTCTTCAACCCCAAAGACAGACTTTTGTCCAGAAAGAGTTAAATGCACCTCTTCTAGACACATCAAAATCCTCTCACAATCCACAATATGGTTTGCAACAAACTATCTACATCCATGAGCATCCATCTCTTCATTCTTTTTATCCACTGCACACCCTTTGATTGGAACATCATCCAAGAAGGGAATTGTCAATTGTGGTATAAAATCCCTAAGTACCCTATTCATAGCATTTGTCATGTGTGCCACTAACTTTGTTGCACCCTGCGAGAGAGTACACATTCAAACTAACCCCAAAGGATTCTTCATGGTTGTGATATCCCTACCAGTTTGATTACGTGCAAGACTTTTCAAGAGTGGGTTTTACAACCCAATAAGGGTCTTGTAGAATTTGAAAGTCGATTTGAGCAATTGGATCTTACAGAACATCAAGCTCTTGCAAGTCAAAAAATTAAATTGTTTCTTTTAGGGAAGATTCCTTAGATGAATTGGTCAAAGGAATGTGGGATCTTCAATTGAAGGTTGCAAAATTGGATGAAAAATGACAAGAGGAAAGGGGACAGGTAGCACCTGAAAAAGATGTATGTGGTGTGATAGTTTGCAAAATGAGAGAAAGGATTGTGCTACCTATCACAAGGCCTTAGCATGACAACTCATCTTTTGGAAAGATGGCAAGATCCATGCACAAGAAATGGGATTGCCTCTTGCTTTGAATTTTGGAAAGAGAGGCATGCAGAATTTGTTGGAAGACTTGGTTGTTTGAAATGCTTATGCAGTAGTACATGCTTCTACTTTTGGTCTACAGTTGGATAGAATGAATGGCCAAGTGATGGTTGGTCCAAAGGCTGAAATATGGACACATGATTTACATGTAGCTAAAAAGAGAAAGGTTATTGATGGTGAAATGTCTCATGCAAGGCAAGACATTTGTGACATAACTAGTTGGAAATCAGTGGTAGATGCATATTCAGTGTATGAATATTTAGCAAAGGTACAAAACACGGATGCACTTGTGGAAGAGAAATGAAAGGTAAAAGAGGGACAATAAGAAGTGTGGATCAACCTAAAGCTACAAATCAACCACCTCCTGAGCATGTTATGGAAGGGGTTAGTCAGGGGCAAAAGAAGGATTGCAAACAAGAGGGCAAACAGCCACAGATCTTTAGAAGGTTCTTGAAGAACATATCTTAAATAGTCGGGTGGAATTCACCTTGGGAGAGGTGCTTGGCATTACCAAGAAAAAATTTCATGATGAGATCATTAACACAATTAAGAGGAAGGGTCAGTTTCTTGGTGATACCACTAGTGCATTGTTGCAATTTGAAGAAGAAACTCTTTCTTTTGGTATTTGGGCTAAATATGAGCATGAAGTAAGTACAGGATTATCTATGTAGGATGCTACTAATCAGTGGATAGTATGTGGGAAAGAGAATAAAGAGGCTGAAAATGCATTTTCTTGTAGCAATATGCATGGTGGAGTAAGGCAGATGCAATAATATTGGGAAGAGACTCTAGAATTTATTCCTCGAAGTCATTGTTTACCACAGCACAGAGGAACGAAAAATGGAGCAGAAGTGCGGGAGAAATGGAAGAAGGAAACAACCAAGAAGGCACATGACAAAGAAAGGAAAAGGCGTCCTGGATGGAGGTCAGACTCTGAAAATCTGAACGACGGTGTCGCCTCGAGAAAAGAAAAGAGTAAAAGTATGCCATTAAATATGAAGGCGCTCTCGAATCCTTGTAAAAAGAGCCTCGGACTCACTCCCATGCCAATTGTATGCATTAGTGGAAATAGGATAAGTTGAAATGGTGGGAAATAGGAAAAGAGGGCCTAGGATAATGGTCGGCCATGTAAAAAGTGGGGATGACCGCCCAAAAAGTAGGGCATGTATATAAAGTTCAAAAGTGAATGAGAAGTTCATTCTTGGATGTGGCTAAAGCTTCTTCTTCTTCTTCTCTTGCTTCTTACCTTCTTTCGTGTGCTTGAGAGAGGGATTGAGGGAGTGTGAGGGAGTGAGGGAGTGAGTGTGTGTGAGTGAGGGATCGTGGAGAAGAAGCTCCCCATCTTCTCTCTTCATCTTTCCTTCCCTTCTTCTCTTCTCTCGTCTCGCGCGACTATGGAGGATGGAGCTTGACAGAGAGGAATTGAGGTTGCTTGAGCTTGCCACAAGGATTGTGGAGCTACCAGAGTGTGAGAGAGAGGAGGGAACTCGATCGAGCATCAAGGTAAGCTCACTACACCCACAAGGTAGACATTGCGTATCAGCTATGTGAGAGGTAGCCATGGCTGCTCGACTTGAAAGGCTTGATCAATAAGCGGTCCGTAGGTCTCGGGGTAGAGCTCTGTAGCTCCCCTACATTTTGGTTCCGTTGCCGGGACCAACGCAATCAAGCCTTGAGTGCCATGCGCATCATATCGGGCATGGCAGTAGGGTTTGTAGCCTGAACCGGTGCTCGAGATAGTTAGGAGAATTAGGAGGTTTTAATCCCTGCTGCAAGTAAGTATTTTGATTTGCTGCTGAATGTAGAGTAGGACCATCTTTCTTTATTTCTGTTTCTGTTTTCTGTTGCAATAGGTTAAGGGTAGGATAGGAAAAAGAAGGGAACAGAAGGATTTTGCTGTTACTGGAGACAGGGAAGTCGGGGTGCAGATTCAGACATGTGGCTGGTGGAGCGTATGAGATTAGTCTCTGAGTCTACAATAGACTGAGGGAGGTAATAAGGGTTCCAGCACACTAGGGTGCCCACATTTGACACCCTGCTTTCTGAGACAACTGTGAGACTGGGAGCCCAGGAGAGAGTGAGATAGGGAGAGAGCTGCAAGAGATCGTGAAGTGCTGACCGATCAAGAACCCCATCACTTCAAGGTATGCCAGACGTTTCCCTCTGTTGCTTGCATTGATTTGGAAAGTGCAGCATGATTTGATAGAGTAGGCATTGACCTAAAGGTGTCTGCGCAACTTGCAGGCCGTCGGCCGTGCCATCGGACCAGTCCAGATGCGGACCGGTCCGATTTCGAGAGTCGGACCATCTGATTTCCATAATCGGACTAGTTGAAAATTGGACCAGTTAAATCCGATTCCTAGAATCGGACCAGCCCACCAAGTCGGGTCACGTGTCTGAGTCCCAAACTTGAGCCACTCGACCCATTGTAGTGGTCGGACCAGCCCGTCCGACTAAGGGAAGCCGGACCAAAGTAAGATCAGACCCGCCTGTCCGATTCCCAGAATCGGACCAGGACCGTCCGATTCCGAGAATCGGACTCAGCCCATCCGATTCCCAGAATCAGACCAGAGCATCAGAGTTTGAATAGAAGGTGATTCACCTAGGCCGCAGTCCTGGGTGCCCTAGTCATGTCTTTGACCCCCCATGGAACCTAGTTTGATCTTGGAAGCTAGATACCAGACAAGGTAACCGAACATTCACCCCAAATAGCTAGACACGGGGTGGGTATAATTGGGATGGTATGCAACGTTCGGTGACCAGCCAACCAACTAACCAACCTTGAAGCAGGATAGGGAATGCAGCAGGGTCTTTCTGTAAGACTATAGAGTGGCCAAGACCTACACCAAAAGCCACATCAAGCCACAATCGTAGGTAGTGGGGTGGAGCCTGCATCAAGCATTTAGTGTATCCTCACCTCACCTTCTGATTTCATCACCTAGGGTGCACTACAAGGAAAGGAAAAGCCTGCTTCCACACTGAGCCCTAGAAAGCACTCAGCACAAGTTGTGGATAAGATTAAGGACGGTTTTTAGTAACAAGAGGCTTAACAGGAAATATAATAATATCAAGGAACCCACTACTAGGAGAGGATCCCAAAGCATAGCAGGCGACTAGGGAACTCCATCTGTAGGGCCCTGAGAGGACATGGAGATTCGGAGGACCGCAACATAGAGAATCGCAAATGTCGCCAGAGCTACTCAAGTTGATCGACAACCCAATGAAATGGGAAGCTGAAGCAATGTCAGGATCCCAAGGCAGACCACCAGTAAAGGATAGACCAGGAAAGGCAGACCAGGAAAGGACAGACTGGACTTGGGAGAATTCCTAGTCATGGTGCAGGAGTTAGTTAACGAGTATGACTTGTTGGCCATGATGGTAGTTCAGGGTAGGCCAGTAGAGGAAGTGGCAGTGGCCCTAGAAGAGGAACGAAAAGCAATCAAAAGGGTGCTAGAGAGCATGATCGCCTATAACCATGAGAAGAAGACTAGAAAACTTCAACAAGATGTGGATATGTATGAGGCCCGGCGCGTGCTAGCCCTGGCTGGGGCAGCAAAGGCAGGACCAAATGCGGAGAGAGAGCGGGCAGTGGAGGTTGACTTGTCATTAAGTGAACTTGTAGCTAGGCGGCTCATGGACAACACATCTGCTGAGCAGGGCGCGACAGCCTTAGCCACAGCCTTACTCTCAAGATTAGGGGTCACACAAGGGGCAAAGGGGCAATCTAGGATCCCTATAGTGGCAAAACAACTGGAGAAGTACGAACCTAGCAATGACCCATATAGCTTTGTGGAGCAATTCGAACAGGTTTGTGAAGCAAACGGCCTCACAGACCTTGCACAACGATCCCAAGCTTTTGGGTGGTGCTTAGGTGACAAAGGGAGGGTGTGGTACACCAGCCTGGATGCAACCGAGCGCGAGAACTTTGCCCATCTTAAGGACCACTTTATCCAGAGGTTCTCTAAGGTAGGATACTCCGATAACCTCATCGTCCGCTTGATGAATGTCAGCCAAAAAGAGAAAAGGATGATGTAAGAGACTACATCACGCATGTAGGTAGCCTCTTCAAGAGGATCCCGGCCAATGAGCGACCTAATGAAAAGGTTGTGTCTACAGTGTTCATAAATGGAATCCGTAGCTAGGAACCCTACAAGGCCTTGGCTAGTAACTCCACCCTACACAGAGATGTGCTGGCTAGGGTTTTTGATGAAGCAATAAAGGTAGACGACCAGCTTAGGGAGCGAAGCATGAGGAACACCAGTCGGGACGGTGCAGGCGAGAGGGCTTCAAAGCGATCAATGACGTTGGGTGAGAGAGAGAGCTCTAGCACGCGGGATAAGGGAAAGGGAGCCGACCAAGGCCAAGACGTGACTGAGGTGAGAATGGAGCTTACACGGTTGCAGGAACAAATAAGGAAGCCCACACGAGACCACATGCAGTGTATACACTGTGGGGGAAACCACCTCCCGAGACGGAGTGTCAAGATCCTAGATCTAGGCCATGTTCAAACTATGGTTGATTCACACATGACGCATTGCACTGCAGATTGCCCAGAAGGTTTCCATACGTTTAGAAATACAACCCTCCTTACCTAGGCAACAGGTCATCTAGCTTCCTTGGCAGGGGAGCCCAACTGGCCCTCCCAACACCAAACGACACGAGGCCAGCCATCCCTAGGTTAGAGATGAACCCAACAGGCATACCCAGACCACCAGGACCCTACGTGACTCAACCATCGAGTGACGCTCCTGTTCATTATGTGGAGGAACCTAGTGAAGAAGAGAGCTACATAAACCCAGACATCTTCTATGATGAGGAGGGCAATCCAGTCCTGATGGACTATCGATCGGTGTCGGTGATGGCGCTGGGTAGAGGAAGAGGCAGAGGCTTTGGAGGACCAACCAATCTCATGTTGGACCTGCGGTCATCCAGGCCATATATCATCACACTGCCCAGAAAGGGAACAGGAAAATCAGGACAAGGCAGACCTTAGGTGCGTCGAATGTGGGATCACGCACTTGTTCCCTGACTGCCCTAGGTGGAAGCCATCAGCCAATCCGGCCAACGTGCCCTCCCTTCCCTTGGGGCTATTTGGCATAGAGACCTTTGGTGGAGAGGACACACCCATCCCACTGCATGTCATGATGCAAGCGCAAACAAGACGAACATGCATCTCACTGCCTAGGCCAAGTAACCTGGATGCAACCTCGTTGGGAAAGAAAAGCAAGAGGAGAAGGAGAAAGAGAGCAGACACAAGGATCACTCTTAAGACCGAGGAAGATACAACCTTAGTGGCGGGAAGAGGGGTCACAGACGCCGAGGCAGAGACCTCCACCCCCAAGACATCGGAACTAAGTAGTGCCAAGTTGGGGGAATACCCTCATCCCAGGCGGCAACTCGAGGCTATCACCAAGGTAAAGGAGTGGGTCAAGGATGCCCAAGAACACCTTAAAGATGTAGAATCCATATTGGAGGATCCAATGGAGGACCATTCTAGTGCAAGCACACCCAATTTTCCATCGCGACCTCAATCGGGGAATGTGCTAACACCACGAGAGATGCCACAAAGGCAAGACCAGGAAGAAGCTTATCAACAAGCTAGCCACGACATGTGGCCGAAGAGTGGTGATTGAGGAGAAAGCCAACTACCCAGCAACCTCCTCACCACCATAGTAACCACCCCAGTGACCATTAATTTGGAATTCTTGCTTCGGCAGCACCCTCCATTGTGGCGAGAATTGAGGCATTGGGTGGAGGGGAAGGGGGTGTTGAGAGAGAGAGAGAATACGAGAGAGATACACAAGACATGCTCCCAAAGAGAAGGATATCTCAAAAGGCCTCGTCTGAAACTCCCGATCATGCCAAATGACCAATTCTTACTGCCAATCAATGGGGTTGGGGTCCCTTTGTAGTGGTACTGGCTCATTAGAAAATTGTCTTGGTAGTGACCGGGCTCTGCGTTGTGCATCCTCCACCAGCTCCTGTCTCCTTCTTGTGGCAGCCACAATGCACTTCGGCATGTGGGCGTCTTTAGTCTCGTCTGGTGGTAGGTCTGGTAGAGGGGGACTGGTGGGTGCTTTGCGTAGTTCTTATCAGCCTCTTGGTTCGAATCCGGGACTTCCTCGGTATCTTGTTCGGCCATGGCTGGGATTGTTTGCGATGGTGGTGCGGACGCCTCCTGCTCTTTGAATCCCAGGTCTTTGAGCTCAATAGTGGAGAGGTTGGCACTACGCAGGTAGCTGAATTGTTGTTCCTTGGTGAGTCCCATACTAGCGGGGAGCTCCCGTTTCTGAAGACCGTACCTTAGTGCCCGGGTAGTCAATTCGAGTTTTCTTCTCACCCTTTCCACTGAATCATTGCCCTGTGCTTGGGTGAAATGTAGCACGGTGCTGAGGAAGGCTTGCCTTTGTGCATGGGTGCATACATTGGCTGCTTCAGCTCTAGATTGGGCAAGCACTCTCTCACACTCTGCCACTGCCAAGCGCTCTGTTAATTGCCTGATTTTGTCAAAGTTATTTGCTTCCCAAGCATTGGCCCTTTCATCCATCTTTTTTCTTTCCTCTTCCATCGCACTCGCCAGTGTGGTCATCATCTGTTGTTGTTCGTTCGTTAAAGCCCAGAGTTGATGCCACTCCCTGGACTTCCGAGCCAGCTGTGCTTTGGCAATTTCCTTCACTTGAGTTGCGATAATGAATTTATGCTCTGCCTCACTAATTCGTTCTAATCTCTCCTGTGTCAACTGCTCATGGCTCTGGATTTCTGCAAGGTGCAGTCTCCGTTGCATGAAGGCCATGGCCATGAGGGCCTCAGTATCTTCATTGGCAACTTCCAACGCCCCTTGTAGCCGTTGTACCTCCTGTTGTTGTTCTTGCACTCCCGTTGTGAGGGTTGTGGACTGGCCTTGTGCCAGGATTTCTATCTCTCTTTCTAGCCTATTTTGCTCCTCGAGCTCATACTGAAGCTTTGCCATGGCGTCCCCTTGCCCCTCGCTTGGTTCACCTTTGTGAGTTGCTAATAGGTTGTACCCCTCTAGTCTGGCCGTTCTTTGCTCTAGGTCGGTACACTGCTGTACCAGCAACTTTAAACTCCATTCTCGGCCTCCAGGTTCTGTTCTTCATCCTCTAGTCACTGTCATAGGTGGTTCTCATTGTCCTGGGCCTCCTTCTTTTTTGCCTCCAATTGGTCTTGTAATGCCCTGACCTCCCTTTGCCAGTTAGCCTCTTGCTTTGAAACTTCGAGCTTTAGGGCCACCGAGGTTTCCCTTTCTTTCTCCAACTCCAATAGGGCCACCTTCTTTTCCTCCTTTGCCGCCTCCAGCTGCGCTAAGAGCTCAGCCACATAGGTGTCATAGTCTGCTCCCAGTGACAGGAGGATGGGAGCTGTGGTGGTCGATGCTTCGAGTTTTTGTCGTTTAGGGTCTTTCCTGGATTCAGCATCAACAGTGGTAGGTCTTTTTGCGTCAGGTTCTGGGACAATATCTGCCACCTTACTGACAAGCATCTACATCATGCTCATCAGTTGGGCCGTGTCCAGAGAAGGCGAGGGCTGTGGGGCATTTCGAGGTGTCCGTTGGCATCGGCACGAAGGAGGGAGGCAGGGGGTGTAATGGTGAATTTTCCTTGCCTGCGGTCATCGTGGCTGCCCTTGTGCTGCCACTCGCTTCGGCTTCATGGTGAGGACCATAGGGGTCTCTTGGTCTGTGGGCTTCTTCAACAGACCTGCAAGTGTCCTCAGCCAACTCGGCCAGTTTCTTCATGCTCAATTCGTAAGCTTCCTCTTCCGCCCTTCTCTGCCGTTCCTCTTTTGCCCTTTTTGACTCTTCTTAACTCTTGCAAGTTCTTTCTCCTCCTCCTTCTACAGTTGTTCTTCCAATCCACATAACTCTTTTTGAGCCCTCTTCACCTCCGCTCGCTCCCTTTTGCTCAGTGTCTTCACCTTCTTTTGGCCCTTGCCCTCCTTCATTTGCGTTTGAGGCCCAGCCTTTTGCAGGGGTGGTACTTCAGGGTTCCCTGCATCACTAGCCGTCCTTTCACTTGAGACTTCCTCCTCTCGACGTGGTGAGTCTTGGTGCTCAATCTACTCTCCCTCCACGTCAGCACCCTTGATGGCCTCGTCAATGATTGCTGTCAATATACCTCCGTACCTGATCGTGGAGGCCTTGATTGCGGGTTTTTTCCTCATGGATCGTGTGGTGGAGGCTGGGGAATCCCCACCGGCTCGCGTTGCGCTGGAGCTAGAAGGACAACAAAACTCTTTATAGTCTTTTGGACAAAATTGTTCCAGTCCACCTCCTTTGGGACTCTTGCTGCAATGCTCTCGAGTAGTGGTACATTGATCCTGTTCATGAGGGTGTTGTACCTGTGGTTGGAGAAGAGAGAGTAGATCATTTTAGCCGACATCCTTGTTGCTGGGTCTGGAATTCTGGCTAGACTAATTCCATCAACTGTGTGTACATCTTCATTTTTGACTCCCAGCATGGTGTATACATCTCTTTTTGGGCGTCCTTCCTTTTTGGGCACGAGTCCCAGGTCTTTTTTGACAGTGACGGCGTCAAGGAGCACCTGTACCCGTCTTTCTTGATTACCTTCCCTTACCGTGACCGTGCTGCAGCTTTGTCCTTCATTGAAATTTCTCAAGAACTTTGCACACATGCCTTAGTCGACAGCCTGCTCGAATTTCTCTACATACTTTTGGAGGCTGCATTTGTTCACAAGCTCTCTTACGGCTGGCTCCTCCGAGATAGCCTCATCCAGGTTCATGGTATTCTTGAAAATAAATTGGCTGAAGCCCTGTATTTCGATGTTGATTCCATATTTCCTCATCTCTACTTTCGTAAATGGAAGTCTGTCGTGTCTTGCGATGGTATATGCCTATCATTACCCCAGCCAATGTTAGAGTTACGATTTGATTTATTCCTAGCATATCCCAAGAAAAAAAATATGTGCGTTAGTTTACCGGGCAGATTTAAGAAGATGAAACTTTTCCAAAAATAATTAACAACCAACATCTTTTCCTCCTTGCTTTCTTTCCTATTTGAATTTAGTAGAGCGTTGTTAGCCTTCACCCTTTTGCTACCTCACTTGGTCAATCCCTTGGTTGTCACTAGCTCTTCCCCCCTCTTTTCTAAGTGGCACGAGGGAGGGAAGGCTTGCATGGGCTGTGTGGGGTGAGCTACCTAGCCATAAGCCAGGTATACAGGTTAGGGTTGTACTCAAACTGGGCATGGCGATCAAGTTTTCCTGGTTGCAGGGAAGCTTGAGTAATGTAGGTTAAGACATCATGAAAGATGTCTCCCGAGTTGAGGTGACTAGCAATGTGCAACTCCTCCTCTATGAGGAATTGGTCAATGTACGGATGGGCTAGTACCAGGTCATCTAAGTGCAGGTTGCGTGTAATGGCTAGAACTCTGAATGAAAGAGGTGCCACATACGTAGGGTCACGTTCAATTGTTTTGATTGCCCTCCTTTGCTTAGCATTAGTCATGATCCAACAGCCTTTTTTTTCCCATTGGAGTCATAAGGCGTACCACAGTTGCAGGAATGGAGAAGCAGAGCTGGCAACCTGCACAAGTTGCTCCAATTCACGTTGCAGCGGAGAGCGAGCGGGCTTGCGGTATGAGGTGACTAGTCATCTGAGAACAGCTTGTTCCTTTGAGATCTCTCCATTAGCTATTAGTTGGGCCACAATTTTGGGAAACTTGATGGTCATAAGCTCATAGTCCTCCCAAGCGCATGGCAGCGAACGAACATCAAAAGCGAGGAGTTCGTCGAGAAGTCCTAGGTCAAGTCTCTCTAGCTTCTAGTGAATGTAGTGAAGGTGTCGTACAACTCCTTGATGCATGTCACTAAGTCATTCCCAAAGGTCTCAGCGAGATCCTTGGCCGTTGATAGGAAGGATCATTTTTCGTACGAAGGTTTCTGACCTGCTGGTGGCAATGGAGCAGTTGGGCTGGACAGTAGTGACTCCCTTGCAGGGGTCGTTAATGGAATTGTGCACTTTGGATCATTTGGAAATGCTGCGGCGAGCTCCCATGCCCTAGGGAGTGTGCTGCAATTCATTTGAGCGGGCATGGGGATGTGCACCTCATCTGACTTGGATGGTGCTGGATCATTCGGTTTGGGACACTGAAGGTGTTGGGTGGCCTTAACCGTCACCGTTGTTGGTTTGACATTCCATGTGACTTGTGCTTCACCTGTGCCAGTCTGTCTAGCTAGAGTGGGGCTGCCCAAAGTTGAATCTTTCGGGTGTCTGACCTTAGGCACCCATATCCAGGGGTTTCCCTCATAGTATCCATGTGCTCGCAGGAGATCTTTTGGCATCCATCGTGGCGTGGCGGTGCACCCATGTCGATGGTGCCTAGGCTGCATCTTAGGCCGCGACTGATAAGTTTTGCATTTAGGAGCATGTTTTTGTGGTCTACCAGGAGGTGGCGCTCACCGTTTCGGCACCCATATGCACATGGGCTCCCTAGCCATGTGGACGGCTTGGGTGGGTTTGCTTCTGGCGGTTGGGACGAGGCAAGACATCCCTACCCTTCTCCTTAGGCTTGGCTGCGGGGGTCTCCATCGATGGCTCCGCAGTTGTAGAAGGCGCAGGGTGGCCCTTACTGAAAGTAGTTACCATATGCACACTGCCCATGGTCAGGTAAATGCGGTCTAGGTTGTAGTCCACATTGCAGCTTGTCCGCTTTTTGAAAGTGCATCCTAGTAGTGATTTATCACCTGCTCCTTTAGTATTTGGTAACACATAAAAGATGACTGGGATACTCCCAGACTCGATGGAGACAGCCGCTTGGCATTTCCCTAAGAGAGGGTAAGTGTTGCCCCCAAATGGGCTAAGTTTTGCTTTCGTGGACTGTAATTTGGGCTGACCAATGCATGTCCAATGGTCGTGTGTCAAGACATTACGGTCGGCCCCTTCGTCGATCAGAGCATCAAAAGAATATGTCCATTCTACAGTGACCATGATTCAAAGGTAGGCAAGTGCCACTGCTTCTTCATCGTGATCGATTAGTTTGGTGATTGTGACCACGCAGATAGCGACAAGGGTTTTGCGCATCGGTGGTTCGTGCAGCAGATGGGAAGGGGCATAGTACTTTTTCATGCGACTGCCATTGAAGAAGCCTATTCCTTCCTCTTCGAGCGTCTCCCACTCGACATTGCCCATTCTACTAATAGCACGCACCCGAAAAGGCCCCAGCCCTTGAAATTTCATTTTCTGTTTGTGCCCTTTCACCGAGTAGAGTAATACGAGGTCCCCATGATCAAAGTTGCGCTGGTTGACGTGCTTGTCATACCACAGCTTTCGTCGTGCCTTTTCACAGATTAGAGCGTGGGTTGCTAAAAGCCGAGTTTCTGTGAGACGCTCTAGTTTCTCTAAGTGGTTAGTCCAAGCCTCTCTCTCCTCCCAACGCTCCTGCGCTACTATTCTCAAGCTAGGGACAAATAATTCTAGAGCTAGAATGGCCTTCGTCCCGTAGGTCAGCCTAAAGGGTGTTTGCTCGACAGCCGTCTTATAAGCCGTCCGATAAGCCCACAAGGTAGCCATCAGCTTATTATCCCAATTGCTTCGTGATGTGGATACTACCTTAGTAAGCACATTGACCAGGATTTTATTTGTGGACTCCGCTTGGCCATTTGCTTGAGGGTAGTAGGGGGAAGACTTTCTATGAATGATTAAAAAGGTTGAGAGCAGGTGGGATATTAGTTCGTTAACGAAGTGTGCAGCTTGATCACTCACTAGTTCGATTGGACAACCAAACCGTGAAAAAACATGTTCCCACAGGAACTTCGCAGTCGTCCTAGCATCGTTCCTTCTGGTGGCTTCCGCCTCCGCCCACTTTCTCAGGTAGTCCGTTGCCACAATGATGTAGCGCGCTTGGGAGTATTAAGCCGCTGGACTAATAGGTCCGATGAAGTCAATGCCCCATTTCTCGAAGGGTTGTCGAGCTATTATGGGGGTTAACTCCATCTTATCTTTGCGCATGGGCATCTTAGTCCTCTGGCACTCATCGGGGTGTTTGACGAACTTAGCGGCATCGCAGAATAGGGTGGGCCACCAGAATTGGGATTGTAATACCTTGTGGGCGGTCATGTCCCCACTAAAGTGCCTGCCAGCTATCCCTCAGTGCGCCTCTCCCAATACATCATGCATCTCGTGCTCGCACACGCATCTACATAGTAGCCCATCCTGTCCCAACCTATAGAGTTGGCTAGTAATTAGTTGGTATGGATGGATTTTTAAGATAAGTCTCCTTATCCTGGCTTTCTCAATAGGTCTCTCTGGCAAGCCGTTTTCTAACACTTGGACAACATCGTCTGCCCAGTAAGGCGTCCGATCAGATCTAAACAAGTCTCCTTTGCTAGACAGGCCAAAGAGGTGTACGTCCGTTAAATCATCAGGGATGCCATGGCCAGTAGCTTCCCTCATAGGTATGCGAGACATGTGGTCTGCCATGTAGTGTTGCTTCCCTTTACGCACAATCACTGAGAAATCAAACTCCAGCAGGAGAAGTAACCACCTTGCTATGCGGCCTGTGGCGCATGGCTTGTTTACGAGATACAGCAGGGCTTGATGGTCCATGTAAAAGAGAAAGGGTGTGGCCAATAGGTAATGCCTAAATTTCTTCACGGAAAACACTGTGGCTAGCCCTTCCCTTTCTGTGGTGAAGTAGTTCATTTCTATTTCGGTGAGCTGCCTGCTAGCAAAGCTCACGGGGTAATCAAGACTATGTTCACCAGGCTGGCATAGAACGGCTCCGATGGCAAATTTGGAGGCATCTATGTGTACATGGAATGCTACACTCCAGTCTGGGGCTCGCAAGATGGGTGCAGTGGTGAGAGCCTTCTTTAACTGTTCATATGCGCATTTGCATTCCTTAGTCCACTCGAATACAATCAGTAGCTTGTACAATGGTCTAGCAATCAGCGTGTAGTTTAGTACAAAGCGTCTGTAGTATCCTATGTGGCCTAGGAAACACTAGATGCCCTTGTAATTGGTGGGCGGTAGGAGGTCAGTAATGGCCCTGACTTTTGAGAAGTCAGTGGCAATGCCATTCCATGACACTACATGCCCTAGGATGCATCCGTGCTTCACCCAGAACTAGCACTTCAAGGGGTTTAGCAAGAGTTTGTATAGTCAGCATCGTTCGAAGACGTCTCCCAGCCTCTCTAAGTGTTCGGCCCAACTAGAGTGTATGCGTAGGTCATCCACAAATACCTCCAGCTTGCATCGCAACATATCCTTGAAGATCGTGCACATTAATTGTTGGAAGGTTGCAGGGGCATTCATTAACCCAAAGGGCATAACGATGTAGGCAAAGACACCCCACTCCGTGGCGAAGGTAGTCTTGTGCCAATCGTCAGGATGCACTTGCACTTGATTGTAGCCTGAGAATCCATCCAGAAAGCTGTAAGCTTCTTTGCCTGCTACTCTCTCCAGCATGTGCTCGGTATATGGCAAAGGGTAGTTGTCTCTCTTCATAGCGGCATTCACCTTCTTGTAATTTACGCACACTCGAATCTTGTCATTCTTTTTCATAACTATCACTATGGGCGATACCCAATCTATGTGCTCGATCTCATATATAAATCCTGCCTTCATAAGCTTATCAATCTCTTCCTTCACCGCATGAGTGTGTTTGGGATTCATAGGGTAAGGTCGCTGCTTCATTGGCACCGCTTCTCGGACCATGGGAATGTTATGGGTCACAACCCTAGGATCGACTCCTCTCAGTTTCTCCAAGGACCAGGCAAACACATCGACATACTCCCGCAGGAGGGCAACCAGCCTAGCCTCCTCCTCCTTGGTTAGGTCGTTAGCAATGAACACGAGTCTTTGTTTCTTGCCCTCCTCTCCCAGGTCGACTTCCTTGACCCTGGCGGGTCCCTCAATTGGTTCCCTAGTTTGCCCTTGTCTCTTTGCTCCTAGCAGAACCACCACTCTATCACCCTCCTTAAACTTTGTGAAGCGTTTGGGTAGGTCCTGTGGTTTCTTTTGCCTCTCTCCTTCTGAGTCTCTAGTTTGCTTCCTGGTCCCCTCCTTAATCCGCTTGTGCCTTAAGTGGATTGGCAAGTCCGCTTTAGTGTGTCTGACACTACAGGGTTGGGGTATTTCGGGATCACTCTATGTACTGACTTCAGACTCCGAGTTAAACTCGCATCCCTCGCTTGAGGAAAGGGTTTCGCCCGGGGGTCGTAGTTCAATACGTGACTCCGTCTTCAGTATTGGGACTACCAGTGATTGCCACCCCTCGCTGCTCATAGTCCATAGCTCCCACCTGCTCCAACCAGGTCCTATCGCATTCCATCCGCATGACTCCTTTTCCATCCCTTTTCCGTTTTGGCCTAGAGTGTGCCTCAATTTTCTCGATTTCTCTCCCTTCACTGTCATAATCTATCGTGTGTTAAACCCTTCCTCACTCTCATCTGTCTCAAAGCGACAGTGCGCATACTCCTCATCACTGGAATCTTGCCCCTCTGACTACTCGTCATCCCCTAGGTTTTCCTCTCCGATCTCCTCTTCGTTGGTGATTAAGGCCCAGGTGTATGATAGGTTGAGATCGTGCACTTTGGTCTATTCCCATTCAAGATGAGCCAAGAGATCGCTTACGGGCTTTAGATTAGCCGCTTTGCTGCCTTCCAGTTCCGTGATTAGGTACTCTACAATTCCCTGAAGCTCGAGCTTGTTCGTGGGGGTGTGGAACAAAACGGGTCTCGGTGGTTCCTGCGATCTCCCCGCCATCATGCAGAGTAGCACCATGGGCTCCTCTGGTGGCATGCTTGGTGACTTAGCCACTCACTTATACAACTCTTTCTCATCGGAGAGTGGCAGGTCAATGGTTGCCAAGACATGCATCCGATCCCTCTCGTCCTTAGGGTAGGGAATGTACTTGGTCAGCATCCCATAAGGCTTGCACGCCTGGGCATCACCTTTTAGCATGGTCCAGATAGCATCAAGGTTGACTAGGGTAGTTTTCCATGTGTCCATCTCAACCATTACCGCTTCCATCCTATTCCCCAAGAATATGAGGTTGTTTCCCCAGTCTTCAACCACTTGTACATTCCTCATCCATGGCCGGCCTAGCAATATGTCGTAGTGCACCCCCTTCATGACAATGAAATGTACGAAGAACTACACACATGCGATCTTTATTGGCCAGTTTTTTAAGACCCCGAATGGTCTGACCTTCATTCTATTGGCCAATGTAACATTGAACCTAGCCGCTTGCACAGGTGGGTTTCCCCAGGCCTGTAGAACTGTGTGGCTCAAGACACTGACCCCAGTGTCCACAATTCCTTTCCGTGTTGCGTCCCTTAAGGCTAAGACAGGTAGGACTGCATGCATCTCCGTGCCTTCCCACAAGGCATTGATGTGTAGTGACCTTGGAGCCTAGTGCAGCATTAGGCTTGGAATTTGCGTGACTACATCCTGCTCGTGCAAGTCAATGGCGGCAGCATGCTCCCCCTGTTACAACTATATATATCATCTCTCACTTGACTTGGGTCTCACCTATATATACTAACTCTACATCAATATGAATCATTCTTTGGGAGCATGTCTTGTGTATCTCTCTCGTACTCTCTCTCTCTCTCAACATGGTATCAGAGCTATGGATGCGTAGCAACAACAAGGAAGATAAGTTGTTTCATTGTTTATACTTGATTGAATTCTTTGCACAAGTGATGATTTGATACATGAACTTGTTCAAATTATTCAATAACTGCATAGCTCTCGTCGTGCTCTCGAATCCTGTCAAAACCGCTTGTCAATCGGAGTTATGGATCAAAAGTTATGACAGTTCAGGATTCAAGACAGCAATTCTACTCGAATCTGCAATTCTTTATTTAAAACTGTATTTCTAATTACAGTTTGTTAATCCCCAATTACAGTTTATTAATCGCTCGTCTTCGTTAATGATGTTGATTATGATAAGCAAACATCTTGCTATTTTTAGCGATGTTTCATTATCGTTCACGTTCTTTGCTCGACCGAAATAGCACTTTTCTTATATGCGTCATCTTGTCTTGCATGTTACGCCTCTCTATTTCGGGCTTTCTTTTTAGTCATTCAATACTTTTCATCGTTTTTACGTGCATATCCCTATTTTGATTGTCATGCGTCTCAACTACGCTCGTCTTGATCATGGTTTGCAGATTCTGCGATCTCATCTTATTTGTTTTCTCTCGACATACAGGCATGGCCAATTGCGTAATTGTTAACGGATATTCGTCTGGCCAACGTTCGGTTCCCTTATTCCAAGGACAAGGCTTTCCTGGGTGGAAAGCAAAGATGATGATAATTCTTGAAGGTGACGAATTATTTAATATTGTTTTGGGCGACCTGTCTTGCCCAGTTCAACCTATTGATGTGATGAATAACAATTCTGTGATTACTGATGGTCCATTATTTGAACAATGGAAAATTAATCATACTGATTGGATTCGTCGTGACAAAGCGGCTCGTCGTTATATATTGTCTGCGCTTCCTGACTCACTTATGTTGGATGTATTTCATCTGGAAACCTCTCATGCTGTTTGGGAGTATCTTATCTCAACGTTTGAGAAGAAATCGATCACCGAAATTTTAAATCTCCAAACTTGTTTGAAGAATCTTCAATATAAGGTTGGTAATTCTATCCACTCTCATATCAAGGCTTTTAAAGACATTATCAATCAGCTTGGTGCTGCCGACGCTCCTGTTGCTAAAAATCAGATTGTTACTCAACTTCTTCATACCATCAAAGATCCTTTATATGACAATATCATCACTATTTTGTCTAACAAGGATGATATCCACTTTGACAAAGCATGTATATCTCTTATTGAATATTCTAATTACAATTTGTTAATCCCCAATTACAGTTTATTAATCGCTCGTCTTCGTTAATGATGTTGATTATGACAAGCAAACATCTTGCTATTTTTAGCGATGTTTCATTATCGTTCACGTTCTTTGCTCGATCGAAATAGCACTTTTCTTATATGCGTCATCTTGTCTTGCACGTTACGCCTCTCTATTTTGGGCTTTCTTTTTAGTCACTCAATACTTTTCATCGTTTTTACGTGCATATCCCTATTTTGATTGTCATGCGTCTCAACTACGCTCGTCTTGATCATGGTTTGCAGATTCTGCGATCTCATCTTATTTGTTTTCTCTCGACATACAGGCATGGCCAATTGTGTAATTGTTAACGGATATCCGTCTGGCCAACGTTCGGTTCCCTTCTTCCAAGGACAAGGCTTTCTTGGGTGGAAAGCAAAGATGATGCTAATTCTTGAAGGTGACGAATTATTTGATATTGTTTTGGGCGACCTGTCTTGCCCAGTTCAACCTATTGATGTGATGAATAACAATTCTGTGATTACTGATGGTCCATTATTTGAACAATGGAAAATTGATCATACTGATTGGATTCGTCATGACAAAGCGGCTCGTCGTTATATATTGTCTGCGCTTCCTGACTCACTTATGTTGGATGTATTTCATCTGGAAACCTCTCATGCTGTTTGGGAGTATCTTATCTCAACGTTTGAGAAGAAATCGGTCACCGAAATTTTATATCTCCAAACTTGTTTGAAGAATCTTCAATATAAGGTTGGTAATTCTTTGCACTCTTATATCGAGGCTTTTAAAGACATTATCAATCAGTTTGGTGCTGCCGACGCTCCTGTTGCTAAAAATCAGATTGTTACTCAACTTCTTCATACCATCAAAGATCCTTTATATGACAATATCATCACTATTTTGTCTAACAAGGATGATATCCACTTTGACAAAGCATCTATATCTCTTATTGAATATTCTCAACGTCATGAGCATCATTTGGAAAAATCTGATGCTGTTTTGGTCACTCGCAAACAAAGGGATTTTGATGCTGCTTTTGTTGCTTGCAAGCGTCCCGCTTCACGTTTTCAGCAGGGTGGACGCCCTAACCAAGGTAGTAAATCTTCTCATATTGCTTATCCTAACAAACATTGTTCTTATTGTGATAAGAAAGGTCATGTGGCTTCTGATTGGTGGGCACGTCAATATGATGAGGAGCATGGAGTTACTACAAAGCAACCTCGCTCGTCCAAAAGTTTTTCTCCTTAATTATTGTGCACATACAGATCATCCATCTCGTCGTTGTTATAAACGCAGATATGATGAAGAACGTTCTCGAGCTTATATTGTTCAACAAACTACAACTGATGATGATCATACTCATCAGGAGCTCAATTTCGTCCATTATGATATCTCTCCAGAAAAGGTACTTCATGTTCATGATGGTTCTCTATTCATCGTTGATTTAGGTGCCACTGGAAACATGACATACCAATCGCAGTGGCTTCACAATTATCATTCTCTTCCTGTCAAGAAGTTTGTTTACCTTGTGGATGATACGACTTGTCAAGTCAAAGGAGGGGGTGATTTATATCTGGGGACTGTTTCATCCACTAGAATATTAAGAGGAGTTCTTCATGTTCCAGATTTGCAAAGAAATCTTCTTTCTATTGCTCGTCTAGTTGATCTTGGTTTGTTTGTTGGCTTTGATCATAATCAATGTCGTATAGAGAAAGACGGGCATACTATAGCAGTGGCTCCTCGACATGGTAATCTATTTGAGCTATCATTGAACGATATAGTTGCAAATGTTGTTACTGCCCCTGGAGATGCAGATTACAAATTATGGCATCAACGATTGCACACTCCGATTTTGCCAAAATTCTTGATCTTCATCGTCATGGTCTTGTGCAAGGTATGGATCTTAAATCTCATCCACGTATGGGAATATGTGAGTACTGTGCACTTGGAAAACACCATCGTTCACCTTTCCACACTTCTACTTCATCACATTCTTGTGCTCTCTTGGATTTGGTTCATACCGATATTTGCGGTCCTTTTCCTGCCTCAAAGTCTCAATATCGATATTTTATAACTTTCATTGATGATTTCTCACGGTACACACGTCTATCTTCTTCGACATAAGTCTGAGGCTTTATCTATATTTAAACAATACATGATAAGTGTGGAGCTTCAAACTGGATTCTCTATAAAGACGCTTCGCAGTGACAATGGCGGTGAATATGTATCCAATCTATTTTATGACTTCTGTAAGGATCAAGGTATTCATCATGAGTTTACAGTTCCTTATTCTCCTCAACAAAATAGTGTTGCTGAGCGCAAAAATCGCACGATTCTTAATGCTATACGTTGCATGCTTATACACTCTGGTTTGTCTCGAAAGTTTTGGACTGAAGCACTTCTAACAGCTATTTTTATTCAAAATCATCTTCCAACTACTGCACCTGCTGGTAAAATTCCTATAACAATTTGGACAGGGAAGACACCTTCAGTCTCTCACTTTCGCACATTTGGCTGCATTGCTTATATTCATGTGCCCAAGGACACTCGACATAAGTTGGATCCTCCAGGTTTGAAGGTTATTTTTCTTGGTTATTCAGATCATTCCAAAGGTTACAAATTTTATGATCCTTCTTCTCAAAAGGTTATCATTAGTCATGATGCTATATTTGATGAGAAGACTATGGGTGGCACATGGTCGTCAGATGTTTCAGATGATACTGTAACGTGTCCGCTAGAATCCTCTAGGACACGTCTTGACAGTCCATCGGAAAGGTTGTCTAGAGAACTCCGCCCGGCACTCCCATGGAATGTTACGGGTTTTGCAAACTAGGTCTTTCCGTGTCTGCCACGTAGCGGAAGTGTCCTGGCCGTTTCCCACTTAGGATCGACCGGAATTGTTTGGTCATTTACTAACAGCGACTAGCGTCAGACCTGATCGAACTACTTTACGCAGAAACGCCTGGTCTGAAGCGGATTCATGCTGCACTTGGTTCAAGGAGAATGGGAAACGAGAGGGATGCAAGTCTCGACCTCTCTGCCATAAGGCATAGTCCCATTCCGTTCCCCTAAAACAGCGTGAATCGGGTAATCGGTAATTCCAAGTCATCGTTCTCATTATTTGCTCGGCGATGATGATCATCCCTCTGTTCGTTGAAGATTTTTGAGAAAAGTTCCCGGCTAACCGGGACCACCCATCCATAGGACGGACCCATGGTCCATCCTCCGCACTTTCCTCGATTTGTTTTAGTTATGTAATTACCTACCACATTAATTTGACATATAACAAACAGCTTCCTTGATTAACCCTGTTAAGCACTGGTTCCTTCACGTAATCTTATCACAAGACATAAAGAAAGCAATGTCAAACAACTTCTTTATTATCATTTTATCCTTTTATCTTTGAAATACAAGGAGTTCCGCCCGTAGGCGTATTCATAATCCGCCCGAAGGCTATCCAGTAATCCACCAGGGATCACTAATCCAAGTTTCCGCCCGTAGACTAGTATGCGGGCCTCGAGATCCAATCCCGAGTCACGTTAGCCTCTTGTGCAGGGCCCGGAAGGCGAGGGATTTACAGCCAGAGCCCCCTCTGGCACCCAAGCGTCCTCCTGCTCCAAGTAGAACTCAACGGAGAGACCTCTCACGGCGGGTTCGGTCCACGTTCCCGGCGCGGTTAACAACCCCCTTGGTTAGGGTCAGGCAGGCAGTCGGGGGTAACTGAAGCTGCCTCTCCCTTCAGGCCTTCAACCTGAAGTAATTAGATATCTTTTCATCCTTTAGTTCATTGAGCAAACAATGCAAACAGTGCTTTCTAAACTGTTACAAGCACAATCAATTCCAATGGTCGTTTAGCTGGCAAACTGTTAAGGAGTGACTCCTTTTCTCCGAATGCAACCCGCATTCGATCCGGAATCAATTGCAACTTGGCAAGATTCCTATCATTCTTGGGTTAGGGTCATACCCTACCAATACTTTAGGTTTTGTTATGGTAGATTCCAGCGACCATGTCACTTCAATCTATTGATTGGTCAATTGCTTTCAGACAAATACCTAACTTTCCTTTTCCTTAGCAACTATTTCCCAGGAAAGGTGATGTAACAGGATGATTACTCATCCTTTTGTAGGTTAACTTAGCGCAATAACTTGCCAACATCATTTCCAAGAAATGACAAAACTCTCTTGTGGACAAATCTAAAGTCTATGCGATGTTGCAACTTTTTGTACATGTGTTGTATCTATTCCACGGGACCATTTCACCCATTGAATGGCGTATTCAGGTTACGGAATTAACTTCAGGCGAGTAGCAGGGTTTAGGGTGTCTTCTTACCCAACCGATTCCTAATTATATTGGTCCACAGTCCTAGGAATTTCCAATCCCAGTCGGAGTTTCATCATTTGAACGAATGATCCTTAGGATAAAACCTTAGATCATTTTATGCATGAGCATCCAATTGATTCGACATCTCGTGAATGTGTGTAAGATCTTTGGGTTTGCGGGTTTTGACTTGGCAACCAGTGTAAAACTAGGTCGAATTCTTATTGCACTAAACCCTAGTTAGCACTTGAGATACCTATCATATCGACCCAACCATGTCCATAAGAATCCTTGTGGTTTAGGTGACTTAGTCAACTCAATATACTTGTCTTGCGTCACGGATGAACCTTTCCTAAAGGTAATAAACTAGATCTAGTGGAGATTAATAGTTACAATTACACCAATACGTGTAAACATGCGATTCACTGCTTCTACGCATCACATGGTTCACAATAACCCTATCCTTCCTTGGTAAGGTAAAAATGCCTGATAACCTGGACACTAACTTTCCTAGGTCCTACTAGGACTTACATCAAATAGTCATGCCTACAACCTTATTGTCTATACTTAGAATCTTATGCTTTGACTCCTAAATGCGGCTCCTAATGAATGACATTTTTGCATGATGACTATGCAATACGCAACGTTCTCCTAGCTACAATGAAGTTCATACAAAACTACAGCTAGTGATAATTTATTCCATTTTACATGCCACTTGCAAGCCCATAAGATCATTTCCGTACTCTCTTCAATTTCTTTTCGGATAATATCTTATGGGTGTTAACTTTTCCTCATGAAATCATTACGAGGAGGATGTTGCCTAACATGCGGCACATACTTATTCCTACCATGTCTAAGAAGAAAAAAATGCACTTATAAATTCCATTTCTTTGCCTAAGTAATATATGTTTAGACTCATTACTTTGATAATGTACCAAAATAGCATCATGCAGCTAGTCTCCTAAGGCGGGCAACCCGTTTCGAATTCATGACATACTTCAACCTTGCCTAACGTTTCAAGAGATACTTTATCAAATGTCTTTTTACCACTGCCACATGCATTAAAAATAAGCGTAAAATGCATTCTTCCCTATGGAACTAAGCGCACCTAATCATTTCTTTAAGCGAAAATAAACTTGAAAGAACCTGGACTTGTGGGCTCGGGGAGATATCCACTTGTATGCTCGGAGATGAACCTCCCGCAGGCGCACCTTGTGATCTTTTTGGGGCCATCGTGGGCGTGGTCTCGGCTTCTGGTTAGCCTTTGCGGTCTACGAATTGACTTGCCTTGGCATGCAACCTCCCGACCTTTGCCTTTTTCCCTCGTACGCAGGAGATTCCTTTACGAGATTTTGGATAAATGGTGCTTGCGGAAGAGGGCTTTATGAGTTCTTTAGGGAAAACCCGGGTTGGCACGGAATTGATTCACGGATGGCTTGTGGGCTTTGAAGTCTTTTTGCGAAAAGCCTTTTACGAAGGGTCTTGTGGGAGGTCTTTATGGGCTTCACCTTCTCCTCTTCAAAGTCCCGGGGAGGGGGGTATGAACGGGTCTATGGGGATGTAGTGGGAAGGGGCCTTAAGGAAGCCCCCCCCTTAGAAGCTTCTTAAGAAGCTTCTAAGAAGCTTCTAGTTGACTGCAGCAACGTCGAGGGGGGAAGGGGTCGTGATCCAGGCGGCGGCGGACTGGCGGACTGGCGGACTGCAGCGCGGCGACCTCCTCCTACAGCACGGCGACCTCCTGCTGCAGCACGGCGACCTCCTCCTACAGCACGGCCCTCTCTCTGCACGGCCCTTCCTCTAGCCTCCCTCCCTCTAGCTAGGGGGGTGTTTATATAGGCATGGGGGGAAAAGAGGGCCTCCACACACGTGGAGGACTCCTCCTCATGCAATCTGTTCTACTCCTCCTTGGCCATTCCTCCCCACACTCCCTCTCCTCCAGCCATGCATCGGCTGGGGGAAGGGATAATAATTAAAAAAATTTGCCTTGAATTTATCCAATTGCCCCTTCAAAAAGGGTGTTCCCTCGCGGCTTTTACGGTTTTCAACCTCAGCCTCTTATTTACAATGTGGAGGCCTCATTTTTGAGCGTGCACGGTATGGATTATGCTCCCAATAATACGATGTAGGGGATAACCTTGCAGAGGGTTTACACGGCGTGCGGGAAGTTAATATTTACGGTACGCAGTGTGCGGAAATATTACATTCTCTCCCCCTTAGAAGAATCAAGATGTCCTCATCTCGAGAAAAACTGGGGATATTGAAGACTGAGAGAGCTTTCATCCATCCAGGTAGCATCCTCTTCGGGATAATCTTTCCACTGGACGAGGCATTCTTTCAAGGTTCTAGATCTCAATTGTCTCTCCCTGACATCTAAAATCTTTTCCGGTCTTAGTTCAAGGACTCCTTGACTAGGCATTACAATTTGTTGGTCATCAAGTACATGATTTGGGTTGGGTACATATTTTTTTAAGAGACTAATATGGAACACATTGTGAACCTTTAGGTTATCAGGAAGTTGCAATTTATAAGCATTGGGTCCTAGGCATTTGAGGATTTTATACGGTCCACAATACCTTGGACTTAGCTTCTTGCATTCACCTAGAGATAGAGAACTCTTTTTCGGCCGTACACGAATGAAGACCATGTCTCCTTCTCCGAAGTCCCTCTCTTGGCGTTTCAAATCCGCATATGCCTTTTGTCTATCTTTGGCTGCTTGTATATCTTGTCTTATTGACCTTATTTGGTCATCCATGTCCTCCAACATTTGTCTTGAAGCTTCCACCCTTAGGGTAGGATCAGAAAAATTTAGGGGACTTCGACAATCATGACCATACAATGCCTGGAAAGGGGTCATTTGAATGCTTTGCTGGTAAGAAGCGTTGTAGGCAAATTCTACTAACGGTAAGTACTGAATCCATCTCTTCGGTTCCCGACAGCAGTAAGCCCTAAGCATATCCTCAATGATTTGATTTACTCGTTCTGTTTGTCCATCCGTTTGGGGATGGTAGGCAGTGCTAAAACAGAGCTGAGTTCCAATAGCTTCAAAGATAGCTCTCCAAAAGTGTGAAGTGAAAAGAGAATCTCGATCGCTAATGATCCTTCTAGGTAACCCATGTAGCTTGAATATTTCTTTGCTAAACACTCTAGCAATGTCGGAGGCTTTATAGTTTGTCTTTACTGGAATCAGGTGTGCAACCTTAGTAAGCATGTCAACTACAACCATAATGGAGTTGTACCCTCCTTGGACTTGGGGTAAGCCCACCACAAAATCCATACTGATGAATTCCCATTTCATTTGGGGAATGTCAAGTGGTTGCAATTTTCCTGGCATCATGACATGTTCAGCCTTGATACGTTGGCAAGACAAACATTCGGTGACATATTTGAGGACGTCACCTTTGAGCCTCTTCCAATGGTAGCTTTTCCTAACTGCATTAAGAGTTTTTGCATAGCCAGGATGTCCTGCGAAAGGGGAGTCATGAGCTTCCCATAATATCTTTTGCTTAAGTGACTGGCTTGTTGGTATACATAACCTTGTTCTGTAATAAACAAGTCCATTATCAGTGGAAAATTTCCGATACTTAGCTTGTGACTTCAGATTCTGCTCTTTGGTAGCTATTTCTTTTATCATGGTTTGGTAGGCCAAATCATGGCATGCCTCCTCTCTAGCTAGTTCGAGTATAGGGTTGCTTGGCATAGATACCTTTGTAGCCAGAGATCTGGCCGTTGATGGATTCTGCAAGATTAGGGAATTTAGGAATGCCTTGTGACTAAGTGCATCGGCAACTACATTCTCTTTCCCCGGTCGATACTTGATTTCAAAATCATACTCCTCCAATACTTCGATCCATCGACGTTGCCTCATGTTGAGCTCATTTTGGGTAAAAATCCATTTGAGACTCTTATGATCTGTTACTAGAGTAAACTTGTTACCCAACAGGTAGTGTCTCCAAAGCTTTAGAGCATGGATGACAGCTAATAACTCCAGATCATGCGTGGCATAATTCTTTTCATGACTCTTCAATTTCCTTGAAGAATATGCTACGGGATGACCTTCCTGCATGAGTACACACCCCAAGGCAAGAATGCTGGCATCAGTTACTACCTCGAACTCCTTATTGAGGTTAGGAAGTTTCAGAATAGGTGCTGATACCAAACATTGCTTCAATTGGTCGAAGCTATTTTGCTCGGGAGTTGACCATGTAATAGAAGTCTGCTTCTTTAGTAAGTCGGTAAGAGGTGCTGCAATCAAAGCATAGTTTTTGATAAAGACCCTATACCATCCTGTCAAGCCAAGAAAACTGCGTATTTCTTTGACGGATACTGGTATTGGCCATTCAAGCACATCTCTGACTTTGGCTGGGTCTACTGATATTCCTTCTGATGATACTATGAATCCTAGATATTCAATCTGACGTTTGAAGAATGCACACTTCTTCAATTTTGCATACAGCTTATGAGACCTCATTGTCTCCAAAACAATCCGTAGTTGAGGTTCATGATCTTCTTCCTGTTTAGAATAGACTAAAATGTCATCGAAGAAGACAAGCACGAAATCATCAAGATATGGTCTAAAAATATCCTGCATTAATCTATTGAAGGTGGCAGGTGCATTTGTAAGCCCGAATGACATAACCAAGAATTCAAAGTGCCCATATCTTGTATTGAAGGCTGTTTTTGGAATATCCTCATCCTTGATCCTGATTTGATAGTAACCTGACCTGAGATCAATTTTGGAGAAGATCTTTGCACCTTGAAGGCGATCGAGAAGCTCATCTATTCTAGGAATAGGATACTTGTTCTTGACTATTGATTGATTCAACCCACGGTAATCAATACATAGTCGAAGTGTCCCATCTTTCTTTTTCTGGAATAGAACTGGAGCTCCCCATGGTGAGTTGCTAGGCCGGATGTAACCCTGATCTAACAGTTGCTTGAGTTGTTCCTTCAACTCAATAGCTTCCGAAATAGACATTCTATAAGGTCTCTTTGCAATTGGCGCAGCTCCAGGTATTAGCCTTATTTCATGATCAACTTCTCTTTGAAGTGGACGTTTTGTTAACTCTTCAGAAACTACGTCCACATATTCCTTCAGCCAAGTGACCAAATCACTTTACTTCTTTATCAATATTCATAGTCAAGACAATCGGAAGAAAAAGTTTCATTCCATTCATATCAACATAGCCCTTTCGAGGTACAATTATTTCTTGGAGCGAAGGAACAAGTTGATACATTAATTTGAGGAGAATAAGATATTATTGCATTCAGCTACAGGAACTGAGTAGTAGTATGGATTGGGGTCATCGATTTTCAGGAATCGATAGTTCATTGGAAGATTAGGGTATCTCTTCCTTCGATATCCCTTCTTCACCTGACGTCCCAAAACCTTGATTCGGTCGGCAGGGATTCTTTGAATCACTTCCCTGTACACATACTTATTCTGGTTAACCCTTCGACCTCCAACCTGTAGGGTCGCGTTTGCGTGAGCTTCAACAAAGACGAACAGCTTCACGATCTTCAAATCCTCCATCCACTTGATTCTCTTCAAGTTAATTTGAAGGTACGCAGGTTGATAGGCAGTTATATAATAGATCCCTGTAACACCCATCCATCTCCATTCCACGTACACAGGCGATGGATTGTAAATGCGGTCTAGGATGTTCATCATTTCAATTCTCTGCCTATAATGCGGAGAATGCATTGCAGTCATAAACATGATCCGGAACACCAAAAACTTGTTCCACGCCTCGTAATTCTGCAAGATAGTATTGAAGATGAGGAAATGTTTGGACAGGAACAATTTCTTTACTTCATTTTTAATGAAATCTCATGAAAACAATTCCATTGTTGGTCGGCTCTGATACCAACTGTAACGTGTCCGCTAGAATCCTCTAGGACACGTCTTGACAGTCCATCGGAAAGGTTGTCTAGAGAACTCCGCCCGGCACTCCCATGGAATGTTACAGGTTTTGCAAACTAGGTCTTTCCGCGTCTGCCACGTAGCGGAAGTGTCCTGGCCGTTTCCCACTTAGGATCGACCGGAATTGTTTGGTCATTTACTAACAGCGACTAGCGTCAGACCTGATCGAACTACTTTACGCAGAAACGCCTGGTCTGAAGCGGATTCATGCTGCACTTGGTTCAAGGAGAATGGGAAACGAGAGGGATGCAAGTCTCGACCTCTCTGCCATAAGGCATAGTCCCATTCCGTTCCCCTAAAACAGCGTGAATCGGGTAATCGGTAATTCCAAGTCATCGTTCTCATTATTTGCTCGGCGATGATGATCATCCCTCTGTTCGTTGAAGATTTTTGAGAAAAGTTCCCGGCTAACCGGGACCACCCATCCATAGGACGGACCCATGGTCCATCCTCCGCACTTTCCTCGATTTGTTTTAGTTATGTAATTACCTACCACATTAATTTGACATATAACAAACAGCTTCCTTGATTAACCCTGTTAAGCACTGGTTTCTTCACGTAATCTTATCACAGGACATAAAGAAAGCAATGTCAAACAACTTCTTTATTATCATTTTATCCTTTTATCTTTGAAATACAAGGAGTTCCGCCCGTAGGCGTATTCATAATCCGCCCGAAGGCTATCCAGTAATCCATCAGGGATCACTAATCCAAGTTTCCGCCCGTAGACTAGTATGCGGGCCTCGAGATCCAATCCCGAGTCACGTTAGCCTCTTGTGCAGGGCCCGGAAGGCGAGGGATTTACAGCCAGAGCCCCCTCTGGCACCCAAGCGTCCTCCTGCTCCAAGTAGAACTCAACGGAGAGACCTCTCACGGCGGGTTCGGTCCACGTTCCCGGCGCGGTTAACAACCCCCTTGGTTAGGGTCAGGCAGGCAGTCGGGGGTAACTGAAGCTGCCTCTCCCTTCAGGCCTTCAACCTGAAGTAATTAGATATCTTTTCATCCTTTAGTTCATTGAGCAAACAATGCAAACAGTGCTTTCTAAACTGTTACAAGCACAATCAATTCCAATGGTCGTTTAGCTGGCAAACTGTTAAGGAGTGACTCCTTTTCTCCGAATGCAACCCGCATTCGATCCGGAATCAATTGCAACTTGGCAAGATTCCTATCATTCTTGGGTTAGGGTCATACCCTACCAATACTTTAGGTTTTGTTATGGTAGATTCCAGCGACCATGTCGCTTCAATCTATTGATTGGTCAATTGCTTTCAGGCAAATACCTAACTTTCCTTTTCCTTAGCAACTATTTCCCAGGAAAGGTGATGTAACAGGATGATTACTCATCCTTTTGTAGGTTAACTTAGCGCAATAACTTGCCAACATCATTTCCAAGAAATGACAAAACTCTCTTGTGGACAAATCTCAAGTCTATGCGATGTTGCAACTTTTTGTACATGTGTTGTATCTATTCCACGGGACCATTTCACCCATTGAATGGCGTATTCAGGTTACGGAATTAACTTCAGGCGAGTAGCAGGGTTTAGGGTGTCTTCTTACCCAACCGATTCCTAATTATATTGGTCCACGGTCCTAGGAATTTCCAATCCCAGTCGGAGTTTCATCATTTGAACGAATGATCCTTAGGATAAAACCTTAGATCATTTTATGCATGAGCATCCAATTGATTCGACATCTCGTGAATGTGTGTAAGATCTTTGGGTTTGCGGGTTTTGACTTGGCAACCAGTGTAAAACTAGGTCGAATTCTTATTGCACTAAACCCTAGTTAGCACTTGAGATACCTATCATATCGACCCAACCATGTCCATAAGAATCCTTGTGGTTTAGGTGACTTAGTCAACTCAATATACTTGTCTTGCATCACGGATGAACCTTTCCTAAAGGTAATAAACTAGATCTAGTGGAGATTAATAGTTACAATTACACCAATACGTGTAAACATGCGATTCACAGCTTCTACGCATCACATGGTTCACAATAACCCTATCCTTCCTTGGTAAGGTAAAAATGCCTGATAACCTGGACACTAACTTTCCTAGGTCCTACTAGGACTTACATCAAATAGTCATGCCTACAACCTTATTGTCTATACTTAGAATCTTATGCTTTGACTCCTAAATGCGGCTCCTAATGAATGACATTTTTGCATGATGACTATGCAATACGCAACGTTCTCCTAGCTACAATGAAGTTCATACAAAACTACAGCTAGTGATAATTTATTCCATTTTACATGCCACTTGCAAGCCCATAAGATCATTTCCGTACTCTCTTCAATTTCTTTTCGGATAATATCTTATGGGTGTTAACTTTTCCTCATGAAATCATTACGAGGAGGATGTTGCCTAACATGCGGCACATACTTATTCCTACCATGTCTAAGAAGAAAAAAATGCACTTATAAATTCCATTTCTTTGCCTAAGTAATATATGTTTAGACTCATTACTTTGATAATGTACCAAAATAGCATCATGCAGCTAGTCTCCTAAGGCGGGCAACCCGTTTCGAATTCATGACATACTTCAACCTTGCCTAACGTTTCAAGAGATACTTTATCAAATGTCTTTTTACCACTGCCACATGCATTAAAAATAAGCGTAAAATGCATTCTTCCCTATGGAACTAAGCGCACCTAATCATTTCTTTAAGCGAAAATAAACTTGAAAGAACCTGGACTTGTGGGCTCGGGGAGATATCCACTTGTATGCTCGGAGATGAACCTCCCGTAGGCGCACCTTGTGATCTTTTTGGGGCCATCGTGGGCGTGGTCTCGGCTTCTGGTTAGCCTTTGCGGTCTACGAATTGACTTGCCTTGGCATGCAACCTCCCGACCTTTGCCTTTTTCCCTCGTACGCAGGAGATTCCTTTACGAGATTTTGGATAAATGGTGCTTGCGGAAGAGGGCTTTATGAGTTCTTTAGGGAAAACCCGGGTTGGCACGGAATTGATTCACGGATGGCTTGTGGGCTTTGAAGTCTTTTTGCGAAAAGCCTTTTACGAAGGGTCTTGTGGGAGGTCTTTATGGGCTTCACCTTCTCCTCTTCAAAGTCCCGGGGAGGGGGGTATGAACGGGTCTATGGGGATGTAGTGGGAAGGGGCCTTAAGGAAGCCCCCCCCTTAGAAGCTTCTTAAGAAGCTTCTAGTTGACTGCAGCAACGTCGAGGGGGGAAGGGGTCGTGATCCAGGCGGCGGCGGACTGGCGGACTGCAGCGCGGCGACCTCCTCCTACAGCACGGCGACCTCCTGCTGCAGCACGGCGACCTCCTCCTACAGCACGGCCCTCTCTCTGCACGGCCCTTCCTCTAGCCTCCCTCCCTCTAGCTAGGGGGGTGTTTATATAGGCATGGGGGGAAAAGAGGGCCTCCACACACGTGGAGGACTCCTCCTCATGCAATCTGATCTACTCCTCCTTGGCCATTCCTCCCCACACTCCCTCTCCTCCAGCCATGCATCGGCTGGGGGAAGGGATAATAATTAAAAAAATTTGCCTTGAATTTATCCAATTGCCCCTTCAAAAAGGGTGTTCCCTCGCGGCTTTTATGGTTTTCAACCTCAGCCTCTTATTTACAATGTGGAGGCCTCATTTTTGAGCGTGCACGGTATGGATTATGCTCCCAATAATACGATGTAGGGGATAACCTTGCAGAGGGTTTACACGGCGTGCGGGAAGTTAATATTTACGGTACGCAGTGTGCGGAAATATTACAGATACAAAGTCTTTACTTAGTGCATTTCCTTACTTGCTTTGTATCGTAAACCTCCTGCACCTCCAAAGAAGATTGATGAAAATTTGGAGATCTATGTCGATCTTCCTATTGAGATAGAGCATGGATTCTATTCTATTGAATACGATGTCTTTGATGATGCTATGTCTGTCCAAGAGGATCCAATATCGTATATGGAAGCTACCAATTCGTCTGAAAGGGATCAATGGCAAGAAGCTATGCAAGCTGAGTACGATTCTTTAATCTCCAAAGGTACATGGATTCTTACTGAACTCCCCCCAAATCGTGTTCCTATCAAATGTAAATGGGTTTATAAAACCAAGACCAAAGCTGATGGCTCGTTTGATAAGTTCAAAGCACGACTTGTTGCAAAAGGTTACTCACAGATTGCAGGAGTAGATTATCAAGAAACATTTTCTCCCGTTGTGCACTCCACAACTGTTCGTATGATTTTGGCTTTTGCAATACTATTTGATCTAGAAATTCACCAAATGGATGTTAAAACGGCTTTTCTCAATGGAGATCTTGAATAAGAAATCTATATGGAGCAACCTGAAGGTTTTATGATTGCAGGAAATGAGCATGTTGTATGCCAGCTTCATCGTGTATTATATGGATTGAAGCAAGCCTCTCGTGCTTGGTATATTAAGATTGATAAGTTCCTCACATCTAAAGGTTTTGTTGCATGTTTTGCTGACCCAAATCTTTACATCAAAAGGGAGGACAAATATTTTATTATTCTTGCTCTATATGTTGATGATACTATTCTTGTGTCAAATAATATTGCTTTCTTGGATGCTATGAAGAAGCTTTTATCGACTGCATTTGAAATGGTGGATCTTGGTGAGATATATTCTTGTTTGGGTATTCAAGTTCAACGACACCAACAACAAGGAATTCTTCTTCTTCGCCAGACAAAGTTTATTAATGATATTGTTAAGAATTTTGGGTTGACAAATGTGCACTCTGCCAACACTCCCATTCTTTCAAGCTCTACCAAGGGTACATCTACAACACGCAATGAAGAATCAACCATTCATCAACCTTTTGCTAATCTTGCTGGTTGTCTTCAATTTATTGGTTTAAACAAAAGACCAGATATTTTATTTGCAGCTAACTTTTTGGGACAGTATCTTTCTTCCCCTTCCAGTATTCATTGGAGTGCTGCAAAACGTATTCTTAAGTACCTCAAGGGTACTAAGGAATTTGGTCTTATTTATCATCGTCGAGAGGATTCTTCTTTATCTTCTTCAACTTCTCTTGACCTTATTAGATATACAGACGCTGATTGGACAAGTTCACACTTATCCATGCGATCTACAAGTGGGAATTGTTTCTTTGTAAATGGATGTTTAGTTTCTTGGTCCAGCAAGAAACAACGATGTGTTGCAGTTTCTACAACTGAAGCCGAATATGTTGCTGCATCATTAGCAGCTCACGAGCTAGTTTGGCTTCGACAACTACTTGCAGATTTGGGACATCCTTCATCATCTAGTACACCTCTTCGATGTGATAACCAAAGTACTATTAGTCTTACCAAAGACTATATACAACATAGTAAATCAAAGCATATTGCTATTCATTATCATTATGTTCGACATGAAGTCAAGAAAGGTTCCATTATGGTGGAGCATTGTCCCAGTGATCAAATGGTTGCAGACATCTTCACAAAATCTCTTAGTGAAGCTCGCTTTAGCTCATTAAGACATGCACTTGGTATTGTTCCAAGTTCTTGTCTCACTGATTGAGGCATGTATCATTGTATTCAAGAAAACTTTATAGTAAATCATTTTTGTATCGTAGGTATGTGTAGGGGCTCGGGTTTTTCCCTTGTTCTCCCCAAGGGTTTTTTCACTCGCAGCCAGAGACCTTTGTTTGAGTGGGGATGTTACAACTATATATATCATCTCTCACTTGACTTGGGTCTCACCTATATATACTAACTCTACATCAATATGAATCATTCCTGCTCATCACTAGCATTCAAGTTCTGGGTAGGCTCGTCTTGCTTTCTGCACGCACTCAGGAAAAGGCCCAGTTTTATGCTGTGCAGCCACTGTTCTACAGGTCGGTGAAAAGTTACTGTAGAAATTGCATCGTATGCTTGTACGCAGAGACATTGGGAGTTACAGAATCATCCCTGTTGCCTGTTGATGCAGAATCGTCACTGGGAAGTGACTATGTGGTCAAATACCACTTTCGTCAGTTTTGCAGATTTGCCCTTGTGAGGTTGAAGCTGTGTTCTCTGCAGTGACAGAATTTTTTGCAGGATTCTGTAATGGCGTCTGATTCTCTTTCATAGATTGTAACTGAAAAGCTTGACAAGAACAACTTCCAAGCATGGAAGTTTAGAATGACGAATTTCCTTATGGGAAAAGGATATTGGAAATTTGTTGCAGGAAATGAAGAAGAACCAGTTCTTCCTGATGTTCCCAATCAACAGCAAATGCAGGCATTCAAAGCATGGCATGAGAGAGCCAGGAAAGTTATGTATTGGCTGTCTATCAGTATTTCAGACTCTATGATTGTGCATATTCAGGATGCAAGTACGCCAAAGGAGGCATGGGATACTTTATCAAAAATGTACAGCACAAATACTCAAGCCAGGAAAATGCAGCTCAAGCAAGAGTTGCATAATGTGCAAAGAGAAAATATGAGCATCAATGACTACCACATGAAGGTGAAGAAGATTGCAGATGCACTTGCTTCCATTGGGTCGCCAGTGGAAGATGATGATTTAGTTTCTGTGACCTTGAATGGTCTAGGAAAGGATTATGCACAGTTTCGGACATCCATTTCAGTTCGTGAAAGATTTCCTGATTTTGAGGAGTTGATTGCTCTTCTAATTTCTGAGGAGCAGAGAAATGGTGGTGCATCTTCTTCAGGAGGAACTTCAAAAGAAACTGTCTTCTACTCAAATGCTGGAAGAGGTAGAGGCAGGGTAGAGGAGGCCGATTTGGAGGCCGTGGCAGAAATCAGAATATGCAGCAAACTCAAGAAAACCAGTCCTATGGAGGAGGACGTGGTAAATCTAGAGGCAGGGGGAGCCAAAGAGGTCGTGGTGGATGGCAAAGAGGTCAAAATGCAAACAGTAATGTTGAATGCTACTACTGTGGTAAAATGGGTCATATGGCTAAAGACTGCTATAAAAAGCAGAATGACATCATGAATGGAAAACTGCAACAAGGGAATTATGCATCTTCTAGTAGACAGGGTGATGACAGAAATGAGCATTTGTTCATGGTGCAGCACATGAACAATTTTGTGACAAGTGCAGAAGAAAGCAATGATGTATGGTATGTTGACTCAGGTGCATCAAACCACATGACAGGTCATGCAGAATGGATGGAGGATGCAAGGAAAATGGAAAAACTAGGATTTGTGGAGACTATGATGATACTTGACATCCTATTGTGCAGATTGGAAAAATTCCTTTGTCTATGCAGGATGGGAAAAAGAAATACCTGTCCGATGTATTTCATGTCCCGAATATCACCAAGAATCTGGTTTCTGTTGGTCAAATGGTTGAGCAGGGCTTGCAGGTCAGATTTAATCCTCATGGATGCTTTGTTGAGGATATGACAAATAAAGGTCGCTTGATAGCAAAAGGAAAGAAGAAGGGCAGAATGTTTACATTGGATGCAGACATGTCTGAATTGAGTGCAGCAATGTTTGCACATGGGACCGGTGTAGTTGCAGATGTAATATTCCCACCCGTGAATATTGACTTCCCGCACACGACGTAAACCTTGTGCAAAGGTTATCTCTCGTATTGAAATTATTGGCGGTGTAATGTGTGACCCACACGCGAGAAATGGGGTTCTCCGCATTGGTAAATTAAACCCGGAAGTTCGAAACCGCAAGTCTTACATAAACACCCTCTTGGGAGGGGTAATTTGAATATTCAAGGCAATTTTTTTTTTATTTTTATCCCTTTTTCCCCAGCCGATGCACGACTGGAGAAAAGGGAGTGTGGGGGGGATGGGACATGGGAAAGTCGTGGCCTGCATGGGAGGGGGGAACCCATGCAAGGGCCACGTGGTGGAGGCCTTCTTTCCCCCCCCGTGCCTATATAAACACTCGATATGTGCTAAGGAGGAGTGTCAAGAATCGCGTGGTGGAGAGGGTTGCTCAAGATGCTGCGCCGAACACACACAGAATGCACAAGGAGAAGCTCACTCAAGAGACAAGAAGAGAGATGGAGGCCAAAACGTTTTCTTGCTGATTTCTTCTTCTTCTTCCACACACTTTACAATGTACACAAAGTATAGATAAGATACAACATAAAAGGAAAGTGGCCTACTAAGTCAAACAATGCATAACCGACTACACTAGTCGAATGGCGCTATAACTATGCCAGCTGTAAATAGGTGTAACAACCTGAATATAATAAGTAATGAGTCAGTGGCCATGTGAGAGTCATAATGACCACCGACATGCTAAGTGTAGACGTGTGGACCCATCTAACCAGGCGGTCCATCATCCATGTCCACATGTGTTGAGCTTGCCATCTCAACACTCCCCCTCAAGCTCAACTGTATCTCTGCAACTCCAAGTAAGCTTCGAAACTTTTGAAGCTTCTCTGTACCCAATGCCTTCGTGAAGATATCAGCTATCTGATCCTGTGTGCTGACATACACCAAGTCAATCTCACCTGCTAGTACCTTCTCTCTCACAAAGTGGTAGTGTACCTCAATATGTTTTGTCCTGGCATGGAACACAGGGTTCCTAGCCAACTGTATACTGCTCATGTTGTCACAATAAATGACAACTGGACCTTCCACTTGGACATCCAAATCAGCCAATAGCTTTTGCAGCCATACTACCTCACATGCTGCAACAGCAGCACCTCTATACTCAGCCTCTGTACTCGACAAAGCAACTGTAGATTGCTTTTTGCTGCTCCATGCAACTGCTGCACTACCAAGAGAGAACATGTATCCGCTGGTAGATCTTCTATCAGACATACTACCAGCCCAATCTGCATCTGTGTATCCAAACACCTGTACATCTGTACCTGCCTCATAGAAAATTCCATAATGTAATGTGGACTTCACATATCTCAATATGCGTCTGACTGCATCCAAATGTGGCTTTGTAGGTACTTGCATAAACTGACTCACAAGACCAACAGCATAGCTCAAGTCTGGCCTTGTAATGGTCATGTAGATCAAACTCCCCACTATCCTCCTGAACATAGTAGGGTCTTCTATCTCATCCCCAACATCAGCACTCAGCTTTACATTCTGCTCCAACGGGACTGAAAGTGGTTTGCATGCAGTCATACCATACTTGGACAGCATATCCAAGCCATACTGTCTTTGGGACAGCCATATACCATCATCACATCTGATCACCTCAATGCCAAGGAAGTACCTTAGCTCACCTAAATCCTTCATCTCAAACTTCATTTTCAAATAGCCCTTGACTTCAGCAATCCCACTATCACTATCACCTGTAATAATCAAGTCATCCACATAGATGACTATGATGACCAAACCTGCATCTCCCTTTCTCACATAAAGTGAGTGATCAGCATCAGAAACATAAAAGCCAATATTGATAAGATACTCTCTAATCTTATCAGACCATGCTCTAGGTGCTTGCTTGAGCCCATAAAGTGCCTTCTTCAACCTGCACACATACGTGGGATGCTCTAAATCTTCATAACCTGCTGGCTGATCCATATACACTTCTTCCTGCAAATCACCATGCAAGAAGGCATTCTTTACATCCATTTGTTGCAACCTCCAACCTTTGGCTGCTGCCAAAGCAATCACACATCTGACAGTTGCCATTCTAGCAACTGGACTGAAGGTTTCATCATAATCTATGCCATATGTTTGGGCATAGCCTTTTGCAACCAGCCTAGCTTTGTACCTGCTAATAGAACCATCTGCATTGTGCTTAATCTTATAAACCCACTTACATCCAATAGCTTTCTTTCCCTTTGGCAATGATACTAGATCCCAAGTCTTATTGGCCTCTAATGCAGCCATCTCCTCATCCATTGCTGCATCCCAATGAGCATGACCAACAGCCTCCTCAAAACATGTGGGCTCAACATCCTCAACTAGTTTCACCATATAAGCATAATGGTGAGCTGCATAACCCTCAAAACCAAATCTTTTAACAGGGTATCTCACCCTGCTAGACCTGCGTACCACTGGATCACTCAATGGAGTCTTTGCATTAACACTTGCTCTCTGCACACCTGGAGTCCTCACTGAAGGAATGCCAAGCTCATCATCCAAGCTCTCTGAGCCACTGGAGTCTCCATCAAGAACTGCATCAATGCCTTCTGACACTTTATTCTTTCCTTTGTCTTTACCTGTAGTGCTACTAGATGCACTCGAAGATGTAGAGGTACTCCTTAGTCTCCCAGACCAAGGACTACCAGATGATGTCTCTGGTCCACTAAGAGTTCGTGATTCTTGCCTTTCAGCCTGCACATGAGTGTCATGATCATCATCAACATCCAATGCATCACCACTAGATGCATACCAACTGCTCATTTCATCAAAGATGACATCCCTGCTCACTCTGAACTTACATGTGACAGGGTTGTAACAGCGATACCCTTTTTGCTCTAAAGAGTATCCAATAAAGACACACTTTTCAGCCTTTGGATCCAGTTTCTTCCGCAACTCATCTGGCACATGAACATACGCAATGCAGCCAAATACTTTCAAGTGTGAAACATCAGGCTTCTTACCTGTAAAACATTCTTCGGGGGTCATACCATGAACTGCAGCTGTGGGAGTTCTGTTCATAATATAAACAGCAGTATGAACAGGCTCAGACAAAAAATGCTTAGGCATATTCTTTTCAGCCATCAAGGCGCGTGCAACTTCTGCAATATGCATGTTTTTCCTTTCTGCAACCCCATTTTGCTGTGGGGTATACCTGCATGTGAACTGTCTCTTTATCCCATGAGACCTCAGAAAATCACTGAACTCATTTGAGAGGTACTCTCCCCCTCCATCTGACCTCAGGCACTTTACTTTCAAGCCTGTTTCTCTTTCAACTGCAGCCTTGAAAGTTCTAAAGTGCTCAAAAGCTTCACTCTTTTCCTTCATAAAATATACCCACAGCTTTCTAGAACAATCATCAATGAATGTGACAAAGTATGAACTGCCTCCAAGAGATACATTTTGTGTAGGCCCCCAAATGTCTGTATGCACAACATCAAGGATATTTCTGCTTACATCTCTGTCATGTGAAAAGGGTTGTCTTGCCTGCTTACCAAACTGACATGCTTCACATACCTTCTGAAATTCTGCAACTTTAAATGTAGGCAAACCTGTAACCAACCCTTTGGACTGCATTAATTTCAGCCTTTGTACATTTGCATGTCCAATGCGTTTGTGCCAAATTTCAATGTCTGCAACAACACCTTTTCCTTTGGCATACATAGCCGCATTCATAGTAGGAATTCCAGCATCTAGAGTGAACATACGTCCAACTCTACTTCCCTTTTCCACCAACCTGCACTTGTCATTGAAGTCTTCTACAAAGCAGCCCTTTGCATTAAATCTGACTTGTAGCCCTTGCTCTACCATTTGACCGACTGACACTAAGTTCTTTGTAATAGATGGTACATGTAATACATCTGAAAGACTCTTTGTCTTACCATCATGCAAGGACAAGGGAACTTTTCCAATGTGTGAAATTGGGTGGCATGAGTCATCACCCGTCTGCACATAACCTGCATTCTGCAAATCCTGCATCTCTCCAAACCATTCTGCATGGTTGGTCATATGATTGGATGCACCTGAATCAACATACCAAACATCTTCATGCGTTCCCTTTCCTGTAACAGCATTCAGCATATGCTGCATAACGAACAAACGTTCATTTTTGTCTTCATTCTGTCGTGAAGACGATGCATAGTTTCCCTGCTGCAACTTACCACTGCGGATATCATCTCTCTTAGCATAACATTGGGCTGCAATATGACCTGTTTTGCCACAGTAATGGCACACAATACCAGAGTTGTTAGAACCTCTATTCTGCCATCCACCTCTTCCTCTAAAGCTCCCCCTGCCTCTAAAGTTACCACGACCTCCTGAAACCTGCATATCGCCAAATTGCTGATTCAATCTGTTTTGCTGGTTATCACTACCACGTCCTGTACCACGGCCTCTTGAAGAGAACCTGCCACGTCCCCTTCCTGAACTGGAGTAGAAAGCTTGGACCTGTTCACCGCTTCTTTCAGATGTCTCACTCTGCATGTTGATCTCTTCAGTGATCATAAGGGAGACCAACTCATCGAAATCTGGAAATGGCTTTCTGACATATACGGAAGTTACAAAAGACTTCCAAGCCTTTTCATTGTTAAGTCCACCCAAGGTAGACGACACCAAATCATCATCATCAGGCATTGCATCAATCGCTGCCAATGCATCTGCAATGCTTCTTACCTTCAGTGCATACTCATTTATAGACATCTTCCCTTTCTTCAATGTATTCAACTCTTGCTTGAGTTGAATCTTTCGTGCCTTTGTATTTACAGAAAACATACTTTCAAGTATGGTCCAAGCTGTATATGCATTCTCTGCATTTCTAATGTGTCCCAACATATTATTGTCAATTACTGCAGACAACCAATACATGACCTTCTTGTCTTTTGCATTCCATTCCTTTCGTGCCTTTATCTCTTCTGCAGTTGGAGGATCACTCACCTCCGGCTCCTTTTCTTCATCTGAAACGAACTCGTAGAGGCCTTTTCCAATAAGAAAGTTCGTGACACGGAACTTCCATGAAGGGTAGTTGTTCTTGTCAAGCTTCTCAATGATGGGGCTTCCACTATTCTCTGCCATTATCACAAGAATAATACCAAACAGCAAGCAAATCTTCTGCAATCCTCGACCTGTAGTGCACAGCAATACACTAGACAGCCTTTTTCACTGTCTGCTCAACAATACATGCAATCTGCAACCTGTTTGCAGATAAACCTCGTGTTTACTCACTGGTAAACACCTTTAATCTTACAGATCTGAAATTTGTAACCTGCGCACTCACTGTCGGTTGATACAGCTGAAGTCACACTGTACCCTGAAATTGCTGTCCGCAACTTGCGGCTCTAAAACGGGCCCTGAAACGGCCTCAAATGCCCAAAATAACTGCGGGAAAAAAAAAAGGGCTTATCTGCAGAATATACAGTGCTCTTCACGCACACCAAATCTCACTGCAATCTGAGATTTTTTCTCTGTCCTGCTTCCGGTGCCTCCACAGGCACTATCCAAGAGAAAGAGTGGAAGGATGGGAGAGCTTCTTACCGGTGGCTTGCTTGCTCGAACCTTGCTTCTTCCCCTTTTCTTCAACCTTCGAAATCAGCCTCTCTCAGTGGTGCGGCTCTGATACCATGTCAAGAATCGCGTGGTGGAGAGGGTTGCTCAAGATGCTGCGCCGAACACACACAGAATGCACAAGGAGAAGCTCACTCAAGAGACAAGAAGAGAGATGGAGGCCAAAACGTTTTCTTGCTGATTTCTTCTTCTTCTTCCACACACTTTACAATGTACACAAAGTATAGATAAGATACAACATAAAAGGAAAGTGGCCTACTAAGTCAAACAATGCATAACCGACTACACTAGTCGAATGGCGCTATAACTATGCCAGCTGTAAATAGGTGTAACAACCTGAATATAATAAGTAATGAGTCAGTGGCCATGTGAGAGTCATAATGACCACCGACATGCTAAGTGCAGACGTGTGGACCCATCTAACCAGGCGGTCCATCATCCATGTCCACATGTGTTGAGCTTGCCATCTCAACAAGGAGGAGGCTGGGGGATACACGTCGCCGTGCTGAGGGAAGGATCAGACGAGGCTGCTGCCATTGCCGTGGGCCGGAGGCTGCAGGGGGGGAAGTCGCCATTCCGCTGGGAAGTGCTGCCGCCACCAGAAACGCCGCCAAGTGCTGCCGCCGTACTTCCCTGCCATCATCCTAATCACCTCCCCTTCCTTCGACATCCCCTCCTTCCATCATTGGTCGCCCTTTCTTCCACGTGGTTTCCAGAAAGTCAAAAGCCTATTAGAAGCTTCTTTAAGAAGATTCTAAAGGGATAAGGTCCATAGGCCTTGTCCCTATGTGCCCTTCCCCGATTTAAAACCGCCGATTTAAAACCGGGTGCATTAAGCTCCTATTCTTACGCGAGGAGAAGGTATCGACTCCTGACCGTCTCAAAGAGCAAGAGTAAAGGTTAGAGGGAATCTGCGGGGTCCGTAATCACGTCTACAATGGCTCCCAAGAAGTTGCAAGGCGCGCCTGCGGGAGGTTCATCTCCTAGCATTCAAGTGGACATCTCCCCGAGCCCACAGACCCAGGTTTTTATGATTTTTGATTCTACGCAAAAGTAATGCATTAGGTATGATAACTCTCACGGAATAGAAAGCATCTATGCATGTTCAAATTTACCAAGCCAAAGTAAGAGGCAATTGAGGAAAATTTGTCTAATTGATCGATTACTAGAATTATCTCATGGCATGAAATGGAGTTATTAACATTTTTAATATGATGAACGTGAGTTGTCTATCCATCGTACGACCTTGGTATTATATTGCCTTATCATGCATTTCAAATTAGCGAGCCTAGAACACCTACCGCCTATCATTATATGGCTAAAGTTATTAAGTGTATTTTTGACTAGTCATGGAAAGAATAGGCATATGTCGCAATTTAGGAAAAATCTTTATTGTAATGGTTCTTGGGGAAAAGTTGTTAACACCCGTAGGAGGTTATCCGAAAAGTAATGGTGGTGTATCAAAAATGAATCTATGGATTGGCATGTGGCATGTGCTTGCAAGAAAGAATATACCAACACTAACTCTACAATAATCTCATTTAACTACGTTGTAGTTATGAAAGGGTTGCCTGTTGCACTTTCATCATGCATAAAATTCATTCATCAAGTGTTGCATTTGGGAAAGTTTGCAGGATTTAAACAAAGCATGAGATTCTAAAGTGTAGATAACAAGGTAGTAGACATGATTATTTGAAGTAAGTCCTAGTAGGTCCTAAGAAAGTTGGTATCCAGCTTATCATGTATTTTTACTTTACCAATGAAAGATAGAGTGAGTCGCATGTTTACATGTATGGTGATAGTCGAAACTATTTTTCTTCTTTAGATCTAGTTTATTATCTCTAGGGAAGGATTCATCCTTGTCGCGAGACAAGCATAGTGAATTACCCAAATCTCCTAGCGGCAAGGGATTCGTATGGCATGGTTCAGGCAATACGATAGATACCCCAAACACTAACTAGGTATTAGCACGTTAAGGATTCGGCCAAGTTTTCCAATTGTCGCTAAGTCGAAACCTTCATGCCCAATGGCCCTAACCACATTCCCGAAATGTTGAGTCAATTGGGTGCTCATGCAAACAATAATCTAGGGTTCCTACCCTAAGGATCAATCGTTCAAAATGATGAAACTCGAATTGAGTTGGAACCCTAGGACTAAACGTTGTCGATCTAGTGAAATTAGGGATGGGTTGGGTAAAAAGACACCCTAAACCCTGCTTCTCGTCTGAAGATAATTTCGTGACCAGAAAACGCCATTCAATAGGTGAAATGATCTCTTGAAATGGAGGCGACACTTGTGCAACAAGTTGCAACGTCGCATAGCCTTGTGGTTTGATCACAAGAAAGTTTTGCCATTCCCCGGAATGAGGTTGGCAGGTTCTTGCGCAAGTTTAACTTGCAAGGGGGATGGGTAGTCATCCTGTTACTTCGTCCTCATTAGGGAAATTTGCCAAGTTAAGGGAAGTTAGGTATTTGCTTGGACACAAATGATTAATCAATAAATTAAAGCGACATGGCCGCCAGGATTTACTATTAACAAAACCTAAAGCATTGGTTAAGATGGGTTAACAGGGTATGACCCTAACCCAAAGACAATAGGAATCTTGCCAAGCTGCAACTGATTCCGGATCGAATGCTGGATGCATTCGGAGAGAAGGAGTCACTCCTTAACAGTTTGCCAACTAAACGACCACTGGAATTGATTGTGCTTGTAACAGTTTAGAAAGCACTGTTTGCATTGTTTGTTCAAGGAATTAAAGGATGAAAGATATATAAATGCTTCAGGTTGAAGGCCTGAAGGGAGTGGCAGCTCAGTTACCCCCGACTGCCTGCCTGACCCTAACCAAGGGGGTTGTTGACCGCGCCGGGAACGTGGACCGAACCCGCCGCGAGAGGTCTTTCCGTTGAGCTCTACTTGGAGCAGGAGGATGCTTGGGTGCCAGGGGGGGCTCTGGCCGTAAATCCCTCGCCTTCCGGGTCCTGCACAAGAGGCTGACGTGACTCGGGATTGGATCTCGAGGCCCGCATACTAGTCTACGGGCAGAAGCTTGGAATAGTGATCCCTAGCGGATTACTGGATAGCCTTCGGGCGGATTATGAACAAGCCTACGGGCGGAACCTCTGTATTTCAAAGATAAAATGATGATATGATAATAAAGAAGTTGTTTGATATTGTTTTTCTATGTCACGTGATAAGATTACGTGAAGGAACCAGTGATTAACGGGATTAATCAAGGAAGCTGTTTGTTATATGTTAAATTAATGTGTTAGGTAATTACATAACTAAAACAAACCGAGGAAAGTGCGGAGGTTGGACCATGGGTCCGTCCTATGGATGGGTGGTCCCGGTTAGCCGGGAACTTTTCTCAAAAATCTTGAAACAACCGGATGATCATCATCATCAAAGCTAATAATGAGAACGATGACCTAGAGTTACATCCTACCCGATTTACGCTGTTTTAGGGGAACGGAATGGGACTATGCTTTATGGCAGAGAGGTTGAGCCTTGCATCCCTCTCGTTTCCCATTCTCCTTGAACCAAGTGCAGCGTGAATCCACTTCGGACCTGGTGTTCCTGCGTAAAGTAGTTCGCTCGGGTCTGACGCTAGTTGCTGTTAGCTAATGACCAAACAGGGAAACCCTAATTCCGGTCGATCCTAAGTGGGAAACGGCCAGGATACTTCCGCTACGTGGTAGACGCGGGAAGACCTAGATTGCAAAACCCGTAACATTCCAAGGGAGTGCCGTGCGAAGTTTTCCAGACATTCTTCCCGATGGACTACTAAGACGTGTCCTAGATGATTCTAGTGGACACGTTACAGTTGGTATCAGAGCCGACCAACAACGGAATTGTTTTCGTGAGATCTCAATAAAATGAAGTAAAGAAATTGTTGCTGTCCAAACATTTCCTCATCTACAATACTGTCTTGCAGAACTATGAAGCGTGGAACAAGTTTTTGGTGTTCCGGATCATGTTTATGATTGCAATGCATTCTCCGCATTATAGGCAGAGAATTGAAATGATGAACATCCTGGAGCAGATTTATAATCCATCACCTTTATATATAGAACGAAGATGGACTGGGTCTTCAGGAATCTACTACATAGCTGCCCACCGGTTCGCGTATCTACAAACCAACCTAAAGAGGATCAAGTGGTTGGAAGATTTAAAAATTGTGAAGCTGTTCATTTTTGTGGAAGCTCACGTAAATTCGACTCTGCATATTCAAGGTCGGAGGGTTGAATTGAACTCATATGTATATGAGGAAGTAACCCGTGTAATCCCAGCCGACAGGATTAAGGTGTTGGGCCGCCATGGGAAGTATGGATTCCAGCGGAAAGGATATCCTGAACTTCCGATGAATTATCGATTCCTAAAGATCCATGACCCAAAACCCTACTATTACACAGTTCCTGTAGACAAATCCAATACAATGTTGTTCTCCCCAAACTAAATGTAATGACTGGATTATCATCACACGAGATGTTGTATAAGGCTACGCCCATGTAAATATAAATAAGGACTTCCTTTATCAATATCCGATTGTGCATCAGGGTTGTTGCGATAAGTTAAGTAGCTTCATGATTTACGAGATAGCTGAACTAAAGATAAGCTAATATCAATTATCATACAATAATGTTAAGAAAACTTTTACTCAGGCACAACCCCAGGTACAGGTTCCAAATTCGCCCCCTACATCAAGTACCGCTGTGATCCAGGAGAAGAAGTTCCTCCTCAAACAGATAAAGCCACCCGAGTTTGACGGGAAAGGCAGATTCGTCCAGTCTGATGCTGAAATTTGGATTGAATCTATGGAGGATTACTTCGAAGCAGCTGGTACTGCACCTACCAATCAGGCCATGCTCGCCAAATTAAAACTCACCGGTGAAGCTAGACTATGGTGGAAACAATGGTGCAGGGATCAAGGGACTTCAGAGGGGTCCGTTACCTGGGAGAAGTTAAAGCAAGCCGTGCAGGGGAGATATTTGCCACCTGCATATCGTACATAGAAAATGAATGAGTTCTATGAGCTAAAACAGTTAGGACTCACCCTTGACGCTTACTACTCTAAGTTTGTCTCACTCTTAAAGTATGCGCCACAAATGGACACGACGCAGCAGGTGTCCAAATTTTGCGCGGGCTTAAACCCACCTGTAAATACTCGTCTCGAATCTATGCGACCATCAGATCTTCAGGATGCACTCATTCGAGCGGCACCTATAATTCAGGAAGTACAAGCTAGACCGAGGGGTAACAAAAATTGGTCTTATAGCGACCCGAACAGAGGGGCATTCAAACCCCAAGTTAAGAGAGTTCAAGGCCACAATCAGGGACAAAGGAAGAAAGCAAGGACAAATAACGTCAATAACTTTGTTCCTGTAATATTTCTACGCGATCAAATCACTTCCGACACGCCGTGCAAACCCTGTGAAAAGGGTATTTCTCGCATTTGGATTATTGGCCGTATAATGTGTGAGCCGCACGATAGAAATGGGGCCTCTGCGAGTGGTAAATCGAACCGAGGGATAAAACCGCTAACCCCGCGCGGAAACACCCTCTTGGGAGGGGAAATTCAATCAATTTAAGGCAAATTTTTTTATATATTATCCCTTTCCCCCAGCCGATGCATGGCTGGAGGAAAGGGAGTATGTGAGGGGATGGGAAAGTGGGGGTTGCATGGGCAACTTCCCCCCACGTGGGGGGAGACCCATTCCCCACCCCTACTAGCTATAAAAACACCCCCTTGATGGGGGGTGTGCTTACGGCTGGCACAGAGACTAGAGAGAGAGGAGGAGGATTCTGGGCGGACACGGACTCACAGAGGGAAGAGGAGGGGCTGCCGTGCTGCTGCCGCCTCGCCATCGGCTGCCACCCCTTCGCCACGCTGCGCCCAGGCCGCCGTCAGCTGCCGCCGTCCAGCCCCGCCCCCTCCGTCCGCGCTGACCCCCTGCCTCTGGGCCGCCAGCTGCCACACGCCGCGCTGTCCACCTCCCAGGCCGCCAGCCTCGTTTCGCTCCACGGGCTGCGCCACGTGCCCACCAGAAGCTTTTGGAAGCTTCCTTGGAAGCTTCCATAGGGGGCCTCCCTAGACCCCCTTCCCATGGTCCAATCTCCTACCCCTTTGACACCCCTTTTAAGGGCAAAAATTTCCACCCTTGGCCAAAGGGCCTTTTTCCACCGCGTAGTCCCCAAGAGCCTTAAGACCGGGACTCCGAAGAACGAGACGGTGAGGCCGTAAAGACCTCTCAAGGACCGTCAACAAGACTTCGGACGAGATTGTCAAAACCGCAAGCAGTCCGATTACCGCGCCGAATCGAGTTCGTGGAGAGTTCGAAGCTTTAGCCGAAGATCTACTCCGAAGTGGAATCCATCCGCAAACGAGCACAAAGGGGATCGTAAGTCGAAATTACGACTACGATGGCTCCTAAAAGATCCCAGGAGGCAACCGCGGGAGGTTCGTCGCCAAACGTGCAAGTGGACATCACCCCGTCACCACAAGTCCAGGTTCTTTCGTTTTATATTCCGCATAAGAAATGGTTAGGCACACTTAGGAAGGGAATTTCAAGTTACGTTTAGATTAAAAGCATGAAATGAATTGGGCGCGCTTAGGAATGGAAATTCATGGTTTCGTTAAAATTAAAAGCATATGGAAAAATTGGAAGAGATGCATCTTTTGAACATTATGAATGAACGAACGGTTAGAAAGTTAGATGCAAGTAGTTGGCACTTTATTAAGGTAAAGAATCTAGGCAAGGAAACGAAGTTTATATGTGCAATAGTTGCATCTTAGATATGATGAATTAAGCGTATATGCACATTATGATTTCATAAGAAAAGTCTAGCACCGTAAGATGTCGTTCGAAAAGAACTAGTAGGACACTAAAAACGAACGTATGACTTGAAACCTAGTTATAAGATGGAATAGCATATCACTAGCTTTCGTTTGAGTATCATCAGCGACTTAGTGGTTAGGAGAATGTTAGGAAATTATGTAGTCTTCATGAGGAAAGGATCAATCGTTAAAAAGGTCGTAACTAGGTGTAATTGCATAAGACGCTAAAGGATCAACTACAAGGTTGTAGATACAACTGTTGATGCAAGACCTAGTAGGCCCTAGGAAAAATTAGAAACCAAACTATCATACACCAATGAAAGATTGAATGATTCGCCAATGCTTAAGTTCGAGAGCATGAACTACAAAGTAATAGGCTTGACTTAACTAGGAAAGTTAGCGCACATATTAGTAATTAATTTTGCCTCACCAAGAAAACGGCAATCAATCGCTTGTTTACGCGAATCCGATTCCGTAGATTGGATTATCACCCTAGAAGGGTCATCCTTGTCACAAACAGGCATAATTGATTTGACTAAGCAATATGAACCACAAGGAATCGTATAAACATAGGAATCCTAAGGGATAACTAGGATTTAGCGGAAGGATAATTTGCCTTCGCTTTAGACAAAACTGTGAACCTAAGGATCACGGTGGAACTCCGACAGAGTTGCACATTCTAGAATCATGACCCAAACCTAATTAGAAATAACTTAAAGGATACCCCAAAATCCTGTTACTCGGATGGGGTTAAAACCCGCAGTCGGAACACTAGGAAATGGATAAAAGGATTCCATAGAATGGATGCAATACTTGCGCACAAGCCGCAACATTGTATAGTCTCGGGATTTGTTCGCAAAGAGTATTGTCATCTCTCGAAATGAGGATGACAAGTTATTGACGGAAGTTAAATTATTAAGGTTGAGTAATCATCCTGTTATTCACTTTCCTTGGGAAAAGGTGCCAAGGAAAAAGAAAGTCAAGTAAATTGCCTTGAAGCAGTTGTTCGACAATAATCTAAAGCGACATGGTCGCTGGATCCTGCCACAATAAACCTAATGTACTGGAAGGGTATGACCCTGACCCAAGGATGATGGGAATCTTGCTAAGTTGCAATTGATTCCGGATCGAATGCGGTTTGCATTCGGAGATAAGGAGTTACTCCTTGACAGTTTGCCAGCCAACCGGCCATTTGAATTTGATTGTGCTTGAATCAGCTAGAAGAGCACTGTTTGCATCGTTTGCTCAAAGAACTAAAGGAGGAAAACATATTTAAACGCTTCAGGTGAAAGTCCTGAAGGAAGAGGCAGCTTCAGTTACCCCCGACTGCCTGCCTAACCCTAACCAAGGGGGTTGTGAACCGCGCCGGGAACGTGGACCGAACTCGCCGTGAGAGGTCTCTCCGTTGAGTTCTGCTTGGAGCAGGAGGACGCTTGGGTGCCAGGGGGGGCTCTGGCTGTAAATCCCTCGCCTTCCGGGCCCTGCACAAGAGACTAACGTGACTCGGGATTGGATCTCGAGGCCCGCATACTAGTCTACGGGCGGAAACTTGGGATAGTAATCACAGGAAGGATTACTGGATAGCCTTCGGGCGGATTATGAATGCGCCTACGGGCGGAAACTCCTTGTATTGCAAAGATAAAAGGATATAATGATAATAAAGGAGTTGTTTGGCATTGTTTTCTTTATGACCTGTGATAAGATTACGTGAAGGAACCAGTGCTTAACAGGGTTAATCAAGGAAGCTGTTTGTATGTGTCAAACTAATGTGGTAGGTAATTACATAACTAAAACAAACTGAGGAAAGTGCGGAGGATAGACCATAGGTCTGTCCTACGGATGGGTGGTCCCGGTTAGCCGGGAACTTTTCTCAAGATCTTCGATGGACAGAGGATGATCGTCATCACCAAAGCAAGCAAGGAGAACAATGACTTGGAAGTACCGATTACCCGATTCAGGCTGTTTTAGGGGAACGGAATGGGTCTATGCCTTTTGGCAGAGAGGTCGAGCCTTGCATCCCTCTCGTTTCCTATTCTCCTTGAACCAAGTGCAGCATGAATTCGCTTCAGACCGAGCGTTCTGCGTAAAGTAGTTCGATCGGGTCTGATGCTAGTCGCTGTTAGCAAACGACCAAACAATTCCGTTCGATCCTAAGTGGAAAGCGCCCAGGACACTTCCGTTACGGGGCAGACGCGGAAAGTCCTAGATTACAAAACCCGCAACATTCCATGGGAGTGCCGGGTGGAGTCTTCTAGACAACCTTTCCGATGGACTGCTAAGACGTGTCCTAGAGGATGTTAGTGGACACGTTACAGTTGGTATCAGAGCCGACTTATAATGGAATTGTTTTCATAAGATTTCATTAGAAGTGAAGTAAAGAATTTGTTCCTGTCCAAATATTTTCTCATCTTCAATACTGTCTTGCAGAATTACGAGGCGTGGAACAAATTTTTGGTGTTCCGGATTATGTTCATGACTGCGATGCATTCTCCGCATTATAGGCAGAGAATTGAGATGATGAACATCTTGGAGCGGATTTATAACCCATCACCTCTATATATAGAGCGAAGATGGACTGGGTCTTTAGGAATCTATTACATAGCTGCCCACCGGTTCGCCTATCTACAGACCAACTTGAAGAGGATCAAGTGGTTGGAAGATTTGAAAGTCGTGAAGCTGTTCATTTTCGTGGAAGCTCACGTGAACTCGACTTTGCATATTCGAGGTCGTAGAGTTGAGTTAAACTCATATGTATATGAAGAAGTAACCCGTGTAATCCCAGCTGATAGAATTAAGGTATTGGGCCGTCATGGAAAGTATGGTTTCCAGCGGGAAGGATATCCCGAACTTCCGATGAATTATTGATTCCTAAAGATACATGACCCAAAACCCTATTACTACACAGTTCCTGTAGACAAATCCAATACTATGTTGTTCGCCCCAAACTGAATGTAATTATCATCATTTGAGATGTGTATGAGAACGCCATATAAATAAATAAAGGACTTCTTTTCACTATCCAATTGTGCATCAAGTTATTGCAAAAAGTTAGTTGCTTCATGAGTACGAAATAAGTGGAAACAAAGATAAGATAATCATGTAATAACGTTAAGAACTTTTACTCAGGCGCAAGTTCCAAATTCGTCCCCTACGGCAAGTACGACTGTGATCCAGGAGAAGAAGTTCCTCCTCAAACAGATTAAGCCACCCGAGTTTGACGGGAGAGGCAGATTCGTCCAATCAGACGCTGAAATTTGGATTGAATCTATGGAGGACTACTTCGAAGCCGCTGGCACTGCACCTACCAACCAGGCCATGCTCGCCAAATTGAAACTCACCGGTGAAGCCAGACTATGGTGGAAGCAATGGTGCAGGGATCAAGGGATCTCAGAGGGTTCCGTTACTTGGGAGAAGTTAAAGCAAGCCGTACAAGGGAGATATTTGCCACCCGCATATCGTACTCAGAAAATGAATGAGTTTTATGAGTTAAAACAGTTAGGACTCACGCTGGACGCATATTACTCTAAGTTTGTCTCACTTCTGAAGTATGCGCCACAAATGGATACGACACAGCAGGTGTCCAAATTTTGCGCGGGCTTAAATCCACCTGTAAATACTCGTCTCGAATCTATGAGACCATCAGATCTTCAGGATGCACTCATTCGAGCAGCACCTATAATTCAGGAAGTGCAAGCTAAACCAAGGAGTATCAAGAGTTGGACTTATAGCAATCCAAGCAGAGGAGCATTCAGACCTCAGGTTAAGAGAGTTCAAGGCCACAATCAGGGACAAAGGAAGAAAGCAAGGACAAATAACGTCAACAACTTTGTTCCTACTCACGGTAATGGCCGAAACATCCGATGTTTCCACTGCAATGAACTCGGTCACTACAGAAGGGAATGTCCCAAGCTTAGCGAGGGACACCATCAAGCTGTTGGCCGCGGAGGGGGAACCGCCAACCGTGGTAGAGGAAGAGCTGCCTGCATCACCCATAGGCAAAGATGTAATGCAGAAGAAGAGGAAGACCCGACTATGGAAGCGGAATTCGAAAGAGCAACCGTCCATGCCGCTTTACACAGGAAGGGTCCAAACCGCCAGTTCTCGGTAATTCAAACACCGTCGGAATATCAAGGTAAAGGGTTCAAAACCTTGATTGATTGTGGTAGTACCCATTCTTTCATCTCACCAGCCTGTGCTAGGAGATTAGGAATAGCCACAGTAGAAGCACCTACCCTACTTGTGGAATTGGCAAACGGTCGTGAGGTAACTTGTGCTAGGCAAACTGCTAAGGAGGAGTTCTATCTGGGAGGGAAGAAGACCTCGGTCAAATTCAGAGTCATGAATTTGGGTATCCATGAGTGCCTACTCGGAATGGATTGGCTTAAGCCTAACGACGCTCACATCCACTGTGGAAAGGGTCAAGTTTCCTTTCGAAACTCTGACAGGGAGTTTGTCACAACTCAAGGTGAGGCAGGAGTGCCGAGAATCCAATTAGCCAAGATATCGCGGATCATAAAAGGGGTTAGGAAAGGATTACCCGTGTACTTGATCAAACTTAACAAGTTAGATCAAAAGCAAGAGGCTCATGAAGGACCCTCTTGGCTAAAGGAATACGCTGATGTGTTCCCAGAGGAATTAACTGAACTTCCACCGCCAAGAGAAGTTGATCATGAGATAAGGCTAATGCCCGGAGCGGCGCCAATTGCAAAGAGACCTTATAGAATGTCCATTCCAGAGGCTATTGAGTTGAAGGAGCAACTCAAGCAACTGTTAGACCAAGGCTACATCAGACCAAGCAATTCGCCATGGGGAGCTCCAGTTCTATTCCAGAAAAAGAAAGATGGGACACTTCGACTATGTATTGATTACCGGGGATTGAATCAATCAACAGTCAAGAACAAGTACCCTATTCCTAGAATAGACGAGCTTCTTGATCGCCTTCAAGGTGCAAAGATCTTCTCCAAAATTGATCTCAGATCAGGCTACTATCAAATCAGGATCAAGGATGAGGATATTCCAAAAACAGCCTTCAATACAAGATATGGGCACTTTGAATTCTTGGTTATGTCATTCGGCCTTACAAATGCACCTGCCACCTTCAACAGGTTAATGCAGGATATTTTCAGGCCATATCTTGATGATTTTGTGCTTGTCTTCTTCGACGATATTTTAGTTTATTCTAAACAGGAAGAAGATCATGAACCCAACTGCGGATTGTGTTAGAGACAATGCGGTCTCATAAGCTGTATGCAAAAATGAAGAAGTGTGCATTCTTCAAACGTCAGATTGAATATCTAGGATTCATACATCGTCAGAAGGAATATCAGTGGATCCAGCCAAAGTCAGAGATGTGCTTGAATGGCCAATACCAGTATCTGTCAAAGAGATAAGGAGTTTTCTTGGCTTGACAGGATGGTATAGGATCTTTATCAAAAACTATGCTTTGATTGCAGCACCTCTTACTGACTTATTAAAGAAGCAGACTTCTATTACATGGTCAACTCCCGAGCAAAATAGCTTCAACCAATTGAAGCAATGTTTGGTATCAGCACCTATTCTGAAACTTCCTGATCTCAGTAAGGAGTTCGAGGTAGTAACTGATGCTAGCATTCTGGCATTGGGGTGTGTTCTTATGCAGGAAGGTCATCCGGTAGCGTATTCTTCAAGGAAATTGAAGAATCACGAAAAGAATTATGCTACTCATGATCTGGAATTATTAGCTGTCATCCATGCTCTAAAGCTTTGGAGACATTACTTGTTGGGAAACAAGTTCACTCTAATAACCGATCATAAGAGTCTCAAATGGATTTTTACCCAGAATGAGCTCAACATGAGGCAACGCCGATGGATTGAAGTATTGGAAGAATATGATTTTGAAATCAAGTATCGGCCAGGAAAGGAGAATGTGGTTGCCGACGCACTTAGTCGCAAGGCATTCCTAAACTCTCTAATCTTGCAGAGTCCATCAACGGCCAGATCCCTAGCTACGAAGGTATCTATGCCAAGCAACCCTATACTCGAACTAGCTAGAGAGGATGCATGCCATGACTTAGCCTACCAAACAATGATAAAAGAAGTATCTGCCAAGGATCAGAATCCGAAGTTGCAGGCAAAGTATCATGAATTTTCTGTTGACAATGGACTTATTTACTATAGAACAAGGCTATGTATACCAGCAAGCCAGTCACTTAAGCAGAAGATATTGTGGGAAGCACATGATTCCCCTTTCGCCGGACATCCCGGCTATGCAAAGACTCTTAATGCAGTCAGGAAAAGTTATTATTGGGAAAGACTCAAAGGTGACATCCTCAAATATGTCACCGAATGTTTGTCTTGCCAACGCATCAAGGCTGAACATGTCATGATGCCAGGGAGATTGCAACCACTTGACATTCCCCAAATGAAATGGGAATTCATCAGTATGGATTTTGTGGTGGGTTTACCTCAAGTCCAAGGAGGATACAACTCCATTATGGTTGTAGTTGACATGCTTACTAAGGTTGCACACCTGATTCCAGTGAAGACAAATTATAGAGCCTCCGATATCGCAAGAGTGTTTATTAAGGAAATATTCAAACTACATGGGTTACCTAGAAGGATCATTAGCGATCGAGATTCTCTTTTCACTTCTCACTTCTGGAAAGCTATCTTTGAAGCTATTGGGACCCAACTCTGTTTTAGCACTGCCTACCATCCCCAAACAGATGGACAAACAGAGCGGGTGAATCAAATCATTGAGGATATTCTTAGGGCTTACTGCTGTCGAGAGCCAAAGAGGTGGATTCAATACTTACCATTAGTAGAATTTGCCTACAATGCTTCTTATCAGCAGAGCATTCAAATGACTCCTTTTCAGGCATTGTATGGCCATGATTGTCGAAGTCCTCTAAATTTTTCGGATCCTACCCTGAGAGTGGAAGCTTCAAGACAAATGTTGGAGGACATGGATGACCAAATAAGGTCAATAAGACAAGACATACAAGCAGCCAAAGATAGAAAAAAGGCATATGCGGATTTGAAGCACCAAGAGAGGATCTTCGAAGAAGGAGACATGGTCTTCATTCATGTACGCCCCAAGAAGAGTTCTTTATCCCTAGGTAAATGCAAGAAGCTAAGTCCAAGGTACTGTGGACCATATAAAATCCTCAAATGCCTAGGACCCAATGCTTATAAACTGCAACTCCCTGACAACCTAAAAGTTCATAATGTATTCCATATTAGTCTTTTGAAGAAATATGTACCCAATCCAAATCATGTACTTGATGACCAACAAATTGTAATGCCTAGTCAAGGAATCCTTGAACTAAGGCCGGAAAAGATTTTAGATGTCAGGGAGAGACAGTTGAGATCTAGAACCTTGAGAGAATGCCTCGTCCAGTGGAAAGATTACCCCGAAGAGGATGCTACCTGGATGGATGAAAGCTCTCTCAATCTTCAGTATCCCCAGTTTATCTCGAGATGAGGACATCTCGATTCTTCTAAGGGGGAGAGAATGTAATATTTCTACGCGATCAAATCACTTCCGACACGCCGTGCAAACCCTGTGAAAAGGGTATTTCTCGCATTTGGATTATTGGCCGTATAATGTGTGAGCCACACGATAGAAATGGGGCCTCTGCGAGTGGTAAATCGAACCGAGGGATAAAACCGCTAACCCCGCGCGGAAACACCCTCTTGGGAGGGGAAATTCAATCAATTTAAGGCAAATTTTTTTATATATTATCCCTTTCCCCCAGCCGATGCATGGCTGGAGGAAAGGGAGTATGTGAGGGGATGGGAAAGTGGGGGTTGCATGGGCAACTTCCCCCCACGTGGGGGGAGACCCATTCCCCACCCCCACTAGCTATAAAAACACCCCCTTGATGGGGGGTGTGCTTACGGCTGGCACAGAGACTAGAGAGAGAGGAGGAGGATTCTGGGCGGACACGGACTCACAGAGGGAAGAGGAGGGGCTGCCGTGCTGCTGCCGCCTCGCCACCGGCTGCCACCCCTTCGCCACGCTGCGCCCAGGCCGCCGTCAGCTGCCGCCGTCCAGCCCCGCCCCCTCCGTCCGCGCTGACCCCCTGCCTCTGGGCCGCCAGCTGCCACACGCCGCGCTGTCCACCTCCCAGGCCGCCAGCCTCGTTTCGCTCCACGGGCTGCGCCACGTGCCCACCAGAAGCTTTTGGAAGCTTCCTTGGAAGCTTCCATAGGGGGCCTCCCTAGACCCCCTTCCCACGGTCCAATCTCCTACCCCTTTGACACCCCTTTTAAGGGCAAAAATTTCCACCCTTGGCCAAAGGGCCTTTTTCCACCGCGTAGTCCCCAAGAGCCTTAAGACCGGGACTCCGAAGAACGAGACGGTGAGGCCGTAAAGACCTCTCAAGGACCGTCAACAAGACTTCGGACGAGATTGTCAAAACCGCAAGCAGTCCGATTACCGCGCCGAATCGAGTTCGTGGAGAGTTCGAAGCTTTAGCCGAAGATCTACTCCGAAGTGGAATCCATCCGCAAACGAGCACAAAGGGGATCGTAAGTCGAAATTACGACTACGATGGCTCCTAAAAGATCCCAGGAGGCAACCGCGGGAGGTTCGTCGCCAAACGTGCAAGTGGACATCACCCCGTCACCACAAGTCCAGGTTCTTTTGTTTTATATTCCGCATAAGAAATGGTTAGGCGCGCTTAGGAAGGGAATTTCAAGTTACGTTTAGATTAAAAGCATGAAATGAATTGGGCGCGCTTAGGAATGGAAATTCATGGTTTCGTTAAAATTAAAAGCATATGGAAAAATTGGAAGAGATGCATCTTTTGAACATTATGAATGAACGAACGGTTAGAAAGTTAGATGCAAGTAGTTGGCACTTTATTAAGGTAAAGAATCTAGGCAAGGAAACGAAGTTTATATGTGCAATAGTTGCATCTTAGATATGATGAATTAAGCGTATATGCACATTATGATTTCATAGGAAAAGTCTAGCACCGTAAGATGTCGTTCGAAAAGAACTAGTAGGACACTAAAAACGAACGTATGACTTGAAACCTAGTTATAAGATGGAATAGCATATCACTAGCTTTCGTTTGAGTATCATCAGCGACTTAGTGGTTAGGAGAATGTTAGGAAATTATGTAGTCTTCATGAGGAAAGGATCAATCGTTAAAAAGGTCGTAACTAGGTGTAATTGCATAAGACGCTAAAGGATCAACTACAAGGTTGTAGATACAACTGTTGATGCAAGACCTAGTAGGCCCTAGGAAAAATTAGAAACCAAACTATCATACACCAATGAAAGATTGAATGATTCGCCAATGCTTAAGTTCGAGAGCATGAACTACAAAGTAATAGGCTTGACTTAACTAGGAAAGTTAGCGCACATATTAGTAATTAATTTTGCCTCACCAAGAAAACGGCAATCAATCGCTTGTTTACGCGAATCCGATTCCGTAGATTGGATTATCACCCTAGAAGGGTCATCCTTGTCACAAACAGGCATAATTGATTTGACTAAGCAATATGAACCACAAGGAATCGTATAAACATAGGAATCCTAAGGGATAACTAGGATTTAGCGGAAGGATAATTTGCCTTCGCTTTAGACAAAACTGTGAACCTAAGGATCACGGTGGAACTCCGACAGAGTTGCACATTCTAGAATCATGACCCAAACCTAATTAGAAATAACTTAAAGGATACCCAAAAATCCTGTTACTCGGATGGGGTTAAAACCCGCAGTCGGAACACTAGGAAATGGATAAAAGGATTCCATAGAATGGATGCAATACTTGCGCACAAGCCGCAACATTGTATAGTCTCGGGATTTGTTCGCAAAGAGTATTGTCATCTCTCAAAATGAGGATGACAAGTTATTGACGGAAGTTAAATTATTAAGGTTGAGTAATCATCCTGTTATTCACTTTCCTTGGGAAAAGGTGCCAAGGAAAAAGAAAGTCAAGTAAATTGCCTTGAAGCAGTTGTTCGACAATAATCTAAAGCGACATGGTCGCTGGATCCTGCCACAATAAACCTAATGTACTGGAAGGGTATGACCCTGACCCAAGGATGATGGGAATCTTGCTAAGTTGCAATTGATTCCGGATCGAATGCGGTTTGCATTCGGAGATAAGGAGTTACTCCTTGACAGTTTGCCAGCCAACCGGCCATTTGAATTTGATTGTGCTTGAATCAGCTAGAAGAGCACTGTTTGCATCGTTTGCTCAAAGAACTAAAGGAGGAAAACATATTTAAACGCTTCAGGTGAAAGTCCTGAAGGAAGAGGCAGCTTCAGTTACCCCCGACTGCCTGCCTAACCCTAACCAAGGGGGTTGTGAACCGCGCCGGGAACGTGGACCGAACTCGCCGTGAGAGGTCTCTCCGTTGAGTTCTGCTTGGAGCAGGAGGACGCTTGGGTGCCAGGGGGGGCTCTGGCTGTAAATCCCTCGCCTTCCGGGCCCTGCACAAGAGACTAACGTGACTCGGGATTGGATCTCGAGGCCCGCATACTAGTCTACGGGCGGAAACTTGGGATAGTAATCACAGGAAGGATTACTGGATAGCCTTCGGGCGGATTATGAATGCGCCTACGGGCGGAAACTCCTTGTATTGCAAAGATAAAAGGATATAATGATAATAAAGGAGTTGTTTGGCATTGTTTTCTTTATGACCTGTGATAAGATTACGTGAAGGAACCAGTGCTTAACAGGGTTAATCAAGGAAGCTGTTTGTATGTGTCAAACTAATGTGGTAGGTAATTACATAACTAAAACAAACTGAGGAAAGTGCGGAGGATAGACCATAGGTCTGTCCTACGGATGGGTGGTCCCGGTTAGCCGGGAACTTTTCTCAAGATCTTCGATGGACAGAGGATGATCGTCATCACCAAAGCAAGCAAGGAGAACAATGACTTGGAAGTACCGATTACCCGATTCAGGCTGTTTTAGGGGAACGGAATGGGTCTATGCCTTTTGGCAGAGAGGTCGAGCCTTGCATCCCTCTCGTTTCCTATTCTCCTTGAACCAAGTGCAGCATGAATTCGCTTCAGACCGAGCGTTCTGCGTAAAGTAGTTCGATCGGGTCTGATGCTAGTCGCTGTTAGCAAACGACCAAACAATTCCGTTCGATCCTAAGTGAAAAGCGCCCAGGACACTTCCGTTACGGGGCAGACGCGGAAAGTCCTAGATTACAAAACCCGCAACATTCCATGGGAGTGCCGGGTGGAGTCTTCTAGACAACCTTTCCGATGGACTGCTAAGACGTGTCCTAGAGGATGTTAGTGGACACGTTACAGTTCCTACTCACAGTAATGGCTGAAACCTCCGATGTTTCCACTGCAATGAACTCGGTCACTTCAAAAGGCAATGTCCCAAGCTCAGCGAGGGACACCGTCAAGGTGCAGGCCGCGGTCAGGGAGCCGCCACCCGTGGAAGAGGAAGAACTGCCTGCATTACCAATAGGCAAAGATGTGAAGCAGAAGAAGAGGAAGATCCGACTATGGAAGCGGAATTCGAAAGAGCGACAGTCCATGCCGCTTTACACAAGAAGGGGCCGAATCGCCAGTTCTCGGTGATTCAAACACCGTCGGACTATCAAGGTAAAGGTTTCAAAACCTTGATTGATTGTGGCAGTACACATTCCTTTATCTCACCAGTGTGTGCTAAAAGATTAGGGATAGCCATAGTAAAAGCTCCTACCCTACTTGTGGAATTGGCAAACGGTCGTGAGGTAACTTGTACCAGGCAAACTGCTAAGGAGGAGTTCTATCTGGGAGGAAAGAAAACCTCAGTCAAATTCAGAGTCATGAATTTAGGTATCCATGAGTGTCTACTCGGGATGGATTGGCTTAAGCCTAATGACGCTCACGTCCACTGTGGGAAGGGTCAAGTTTCCTTTCGGAACTCTGAAAAAGAGTTTGTTACGACTCAAGGTGAAGCGGGAGTGCCAAGAATCCAGTTAGCCAAAGTATCGGGGATCATAAAAGGGGCTAGAAAAGGATTACCTGTGTACCTGATAAAACTCAACAAATTAGATCAAAGCCAAAAGTCTCATGAGGGACCCTCTTGACTAAAGGAATACGCTGACGTATTCCCTGAGGAATTAACTGAACTTCCACACAATTCCATTAACGACCCCCGCAAGGGAGTCACTACTGTCCAGCCCAACTGCTCTATTGCCACCAGCAGGTCAGAAACCTTCGTACGAAAAATGATCCTTCCTATCAGCGGCCAAGGATCTCGCTGAGACCTTTGGGAATGACTTAGTGACATGCATCAAGGAGTTGTACGACACCTTCACTACATTCGCTAGAAGCTACGAGAGACTTGACCTAGGACTTCTCGACGAACTCCTCGCTTTTGATGTTCGTTCGCTGCCATGCACTTGGGAGGACTATGAGCTCATGACCATCAAGTTTCCCAAAATTGTGGCCCAGCTAATAGCTAATGGAGAGATCTCAAAGGAACAAGCTGTTCTCAGATGACTAGTCACCTCATACCGCAAGCCCGCTCGCTCTCCGCTGCAACGTGAACTGGAGCAGCTTGTGCAGCTTGCCATCTCTGCTTCTCCATTCCTGCAACTGTGGTATGCCTTATGACTCCAATGGGAGAAAAAAGGCTGCTGGATCATGACTAATGCTAAGCAAAGGAGGTTAATCAAAACAATTGAATGCGACCCTACGTATGTGGCACCTCTTTCATTCATAGTTCTAGCCATTACATGCAACCTGCACTTAGATGACCTGGTACTAGCCCATCCGTACATTGACTAATTCCTCACAGAGGAGGAGTTGCACATTGCTAGTCGCCTCAACTCGGGAGACATCTTTCATGATGTCTTAACCTACATTACTCAAGCTTCCCTGCAACCAGGAAAACTTGATCAGCATGCCCAGTTTGAGTACAACCCTAACCTGTATACCTGGCTTATGGCTAGGTAGCTCACCCCACACAACCCATGCAAGCCTTCCCTCCCTCGTGCCACTTAGAAAAGAGGAGGGAAGAGCTAGTGACAACCAAGGGATTGACCAAGTGAGGTAGCAAAAGGGTGAAGGCTAACAACGCTCTACTAAATTCAAATAGGAAAGAAAGCAAGGAGGAAAAGATGTTGGTTGTTAATTATTTCTGGAAAAGTTTCATCTTCTTAAATCTACCCAGTAAACTGACGCACATATTTTTTTTCTTGGGATATGCTAGGAATAAATCAAATCGTAACTCTAACATTGGCTGGGGTAATGACAGGCACATACCATCGCAAGACACGACAGACTTCCATTTACGAAAGTAGAGATGACGAAATATGGAATCAGCATCGAAATACAGGGCTTCAGCCAATCTATTTTCAAGAATACCATGAACCTGGATGAGGCTATCTCGGAGGAGCCAGCCATAAGAGAGCTTGTGAACAAATGCAGCCTCCAAAAGTACGTAGAGAAAGTCGGGCAGGCTGTTGACTAAGGCATGTGCGCAAAGTTCTTGAGAAATTTCAATGAAGGACAAAGCTGCAGCACGGTCACGGTAAGGGAAGGTAATCAAGAAAGACGGGTACAGGTGCTCCTTGACGCCGTCACTATCAAAAAAGACCTGGGACTCGTGCCCAAAAAGGAAGGACACCCAAAAAGAGATGTATACACCATGCTGGGAGTCAAAAAGGAAGATGTACACACAGTTGATGGAATTAGTCTAGCCGGCATTCCAGACCCAGCAACAAGGATGTAGGCTAAAATGATCTACTCTCTCTTCTCCAACCATAGGTACAACACCCTCATGAACAGGATCAGTGTACCACTACTCGAGAGCATTGCGGCAGGAGTCCCAAAGGAGGTGGACTAGAACAATTTCATCCAAAAGACTATAAAGAGTTTTGTTGTCCTTCTAGCTCCAGCCGCAACGCCAGCCGGTGGGGATTCCCCAGCCTCCACCACACGATCCATAAGGAAAAAACCTGCAATCAAGGCCTCCTTGATCAGGTACGGAGGTATATTGACAGAAATCATTGACGAGGCCATCAAGGGTGCTGGCGTGGAGGGAGAGTAGATTGAGCACCAAGACTCACCACGTCGAGAGGAGGAAGTCTCAAGTGAAAGGACGGCTAGTGATGCAGGGAACCCTGAAGTACCACCCCTGCAAAAGGCTGGGCCTCAAACGCAAATGAAGGAGGGCAAGGGCCAAAAGAAGGCGAAGACACTGAGCAAAAGGGAGCGAGTGGAGGTGAAGAGGGCTCAAAAAGAGTTATGTGGATTGGAAGAACAACTATAGAAGGAGGAGGAGATAGAACTCACAAGAGTTAAGAAGAGTCAAAAAGGGCAAAAGAGGAACGGCAGAGAAGGACGGAAGAGGAAGCTTACGAATTGAGCATGAAGAAACTGGCCGAGTTGGTTGAGGACACTTGCAGGTCTGTTGAAGAAGCCCACAGACCAGGAGAAATCAACCCCTATGGTCCTCACCATGAAGCCGAAGCGAGTGGCAGCACAAGGGCAGCCACGATGACCGTAGGCAAGGAAAATTCACCATTACACCCCCTGCCTCCCTCCTTCGTGCGGATGCCAACGGACACCTCAAAATGCCCCACAGCCCTCGCCTTCTCCGGACACGGCCCAACTGATGAGCATGATGTAGATGCTTGTCAATAAGGTGGCAGATATTGTCCCAGAACCTGACGCAAAAAGACCTACCACTGTTGATGCTGAATCCAGGAAAGACCCTAAATGACAAAAACTCGAAGCATCGACCACCACAACTCCCATCCCCCTGTCATTGGGAGCAGACTACGACACCTATGTGGCCGAGCTCTTAGCGCAGCTGGAGGCGGCAAAGGAGGAAAAGAAGGTGGCCCTATTGGAGCTGGAGAAAGAAAGGGAAACCTCGGTGGCCCTGAAGCTCGAAGTTTCAAAGCAAGAGGCTAACCGGGAAAGGGAGGTCAAGGCGTTACAAGACCAACTGGAGGCAAAAAAGAAGGAGGCCTAAGACAATGAGAACCACCTATGACAATGACTAGAGGATGAAGAACAGAACCTGGAGGCCGAGAATGGAGTTTAAAGTTGCTGGTACAGCAGTATACCGACCTAGAGCAAAGAACGAACAGACTAGAGGGGTACAACCTATTAGCAACTCACGAAGGTGAACCGAGCGCGGGGCAGGGGGACGCCATGGCAAAGCTTCAGTATGAGCTCGAGGAGCAAAATAGGCTAGAAAGAGAGATAGAATTCCTGGCACAAGGCCGGTCCACAACCCTCACAACGGAAGTGCAAGAACAACAACAGGAGGTACAACGGCTACAAGGGGCGTTGGAAGTTGCCAATGAAGATACTGAGGCCCTCATGGCCATGGCCTTCATGCAATGGAGACTGCACCTTGCAGAAATCCAGAGCCATGAGCAGTTGGCACAGGAGAGATTAGAATGAATTAGTGAGGTAGAGCATAAATTCATTAAAGAAACTCAAGTGAAGGAAATCGCCAAAGCACAGCTGGCTCAGAAGTCCAGGGAGTGGCATCAACTCTGGGCTTTAACGAACAAACAACAACAGATGATGACCACACTGGCGAGTGCGATGGAAGAGGAAAGAAAAAAGATGGATGAAAGGGCCAATGCTTGGGAAGCAAATAACTTTGACAAAATCAGGCAATTAACAGAGCGCTTGGCAGTGGCAGAGTGTGAGAGAGTGCTTGCCCAATCTAGAGCTGAAGCAGCCAATGTATGCACCCATGCACAAAGGCAAGCCTTCCTCAGCACCATGCTACATTTCACCCAAGCATAGGGCAATGATTCAGTGGAAAGGGTGAGAAGAAAACTGGAATTGACTACCCGGGCACTAAGGTACGGTCTTCAGAAACGGGAGCTCCCCGCTAGTACGGGACTCACCAAGGAACAACAATTCAGCTACCTGCGCAGTGCCAACCTCTCCACTGTTGAGCTCAAAGACCTGGGATTCAAAGAGCAGGAGGCGTTCGTACCTCCATCGCAAACAATCCCAGCCATGGCCGAACAAGATACTGAGGAAGGCCCGGATTCAAACCAAGAGGCTGATAAGAACTACGCAAAGTGCCCACCAGTCCCCCTCTACTAGACCTACCACTAGACGAGACTAAAGACGCCCACATGCCGAAGTGCATTGTGGCTGCCACAAGAAGGAGACAGGAGTTGGGAGAGGATGCACAACGCAGAGCCCAGCCACTGCCAATACAATTTTCTAATGAGCCAATACCACTACAAAGGGACCCCAACCCCATTGATTGGCAGTAAGAATTGGTCATTTGGTGTGACCGGGAGTTTCAGACGAGGCCTTTTGAGATATCCTTCTCCTACCCATGCTCGCTAGACCGGGCACTGCCGCTTAGTATCCTATCCCAAATCAAGGAGCTAGCCAATGACCTAGCGAACCGTTGGGTGGAAGAAATGAGCCTAATTATGACCCGGTGGACGCAAGAGCCTGCAGACTACTGGCAAGACAAGGTGAACCGGATTCCCAAATCCATCCAAGGCTACGAGGCGCAGCCAAAGTGGCCGTAGAGGATTTGGGACACCAATTTTGACGCCTGGATTGCCTTTTGCAGCTCACTCCTCGAGGAGCAAAATGACCCCTCCTACATGCCCTACCCCCGTTGACATGGAGTGGACTATGACCATGCCATTCACGAGGATTTTGACTTTCCTAAAATATATAATGTAAATGCCCAAACTCCCGAGGAATGCTTAGTCTTTAGACAACAAGATATTCTTCCATCCATCACCCGCTTCCTCTGGACTTCTCCTCCTAACCGGATCCTACCTTCCTAACCACCTGCAACTATGTTAGGTTGCTCAAATTCCTATGCCTACCGCTGAAGAAGCTCACCTCCCCCCCTCTTTTTTGATATCAATCTAGGCATCGATAGTAGAGCCATGACTTGATTAATGATGAGGGCATCCCTCCTCCCCTCCTTTTGGTTGGAGCTCTTAGAAAACATGAATGACACCCACTTCACAAGGTGTAACCACCCCTTTTTGTCATCCACACCTTTGAAGGCCCGAGCTACAATCAAAGAATATCTCCAAAGCCGTGCCTTTCTATCCCAATGCCTGCGACCTCCCCGTGCTTCAACTGATGGTGATCGGCACTAGCCAAACGCCTTCCAAAAAAAAAGAAAACAAAAAGAAAAAGGGAAAAAAAGAGAGAGGCACACACTTTGCTCACGGCACCTAGGGATCACCCCTAGCCCCTCTCCCCACTCCACGCTTAGGGCACATCAAGGGTAGGACTTTCAGACATGTCACCCTTGATGTGCCCCTTGATGTTCGTAACTTTCTCACCCTTGACAGACCGTGAGACAGATACCCCCTTAGGGAGTGCACAACTTTCTCTTGTAGGCTATTCATAACTCAGTCGAGCCACCATTGGCTACATCTTGGCACCATGTGTTCTTCAAATGATAACGGAGCCCCAATTTTGGCAGTCATCACCGATGACAAATTCCAACTGTGTAAACAAGGCCGAGCATCTTCATGTAGATCAAAGAAAGCCGGAACCTCTCCAAATCACCAAGAACCCACACCCCACCATCTCTCATCGCAGCGCCGCCTTTTCGACAGTGGTCATCTACCCGCCCTTTCCACTTAGCACCAATCCCAACTACCCTGCTGCTCCCCACCCCAGTGCCATGGGACTAGCATTCCACTAGGAGGGGGGTAATGTTTACTGCAACACACAGGAACAAAAAATGGAGTAGAAGTGCGAGAGAAATGGATGAAGGAGACAACCAAGAAGGCACAAGACAAAGAAAGGAAAAGGCATCCTGGATGGAGGTCAGACTCTAAAAATCTGAACGACGGTGTCGCCTCGAGAAAAGAAAAGAGTAAAAGATTGCCATTAAATATGAAGGTGCTCCCAAATCCTTGTAAAAAGAGCTCCGGGCTCATTCCTGTGCCAATTGTATGCATTAGTGGGAATGTGATAAGTTAGAATGATGGGAAATAGGAAAAGAGGGCCTAGGCTAATGGCCAGCCATGTAAAAAGTGGAGATGACTGCCCAAAAAGTAGGGCATGTATATAAAGTTCAAAAGTGAATGAGAAGTTCATTCTTGGGTGTGGCTAAAGCTGTTTCTTCTTCTTCTCTTACTTTTTACCTTCTTTCTTGTGCTTGAGCGAGGGAGTGAGGGAGTGAGGGAGTGAGTGTGTGTGAGTGAGGGATCATGGAGAAGAAGCTCCCCATCTTCTATCTTCATCTTTCCTTCCCTTCTTCTCTTCTCTCATCTCGCGCGGCTATGGAGGATGGAGCTTGATGGAGAGGGATTGAGGTTGCTTGAGCTTTCCACAAGGATCGTGGAGCTACCGAAGTGTGAGAGAGAGGAGGGAACTCGATTGAGCATCAAGGTAAGCTTGCTACACCCACAAGGTAGGCATTGCGTGTCGGCTATGTGAGAGGTAGCCATGGCTGCTCGGCTTGAAACGCTTGATCAATAAGTGGTCCGTAGGTCTCGGGGTAGAGCTCTATAGCTCCCCTACAGTCATTACACAAGAAATCATTGGGCTAGGGCTACCACTGAAATGGTAGTGAAAATAGGGAAACGTGAAACTCCTTGTGTTTCTTTACTTGACCATGGGTTTGAGATAAATGTCATTGAGCGTTGATTGTATGAAAATGGCATATGACCTGTAGACACTGATCATGGTTGGCATGTGAAGGCTGCAAATAATTCTTGGGGAGAGCTTGATGCTGCATGTCCTAATGTGAAAGTGATGATTGGTGATGTATAAGAAGAGCAACACTTCTTTGTGCAAAATAATTCCTCATATGTATGATGTTATAGCATTGCTTGCTCAGCAAGAAGGATTATAATGGGCTAAAGCACTTGTGGAGACAAAGTATAAGATAGTTGAACAAAAAGGTAAAACCAATTGCTTTGTCACTTCCACTAGAAAGTTAGGCATTTTATGAAAAAGTGTCAAGGCAACCAAGCTTACGTGATCCTAAAAATATAGGTCATCAATTCACATCTGAAACATTATATACAGGAATTGAAAGTTGGTGTAGAAGGGTTTCTTTTGCGTGCTGAAAGAAACTGTTTTATATGGATATTGGCTAGGCATGGAAAGGCATTTGCAATTTAGACAATTGAAATAGGTTGTGTGGACCCAAATGTTGTCTCTCCTATGGTAATATTTACTATGCCACATGTATCCTAGAACTTGAGGTCTATTCCAGTGCCTAAAGCTTACTTGCCAAAGCTAATGGATTTGCTAAATGAAAAGATTCACATGAAGATCTTGGAGCCCTCTTCAGCCGCCCCGTACTCAAATCATTGGTTTATTGTGCCCAAAAAGAATGGGACTTTGTGAGATTTATTCGAGACATGCAATCGGTCAATAAAGTGACCATAGAAAATGTGGGTGTAGGTCTTGTGGTTGATGAATTTGCAAAGTCTTTTGTAGGTAGAGTGATCTATTCTTTGGTAATCTTTACTCAGGGTATGATCAGTTTTATACGATAGCTTGAAGAGAAGAATCAAAGAGAAGAAGAAGAAGAGAGCAAAGAGCTCCTCTACAAAAAGGTCTTATCGGTTGTTCTTTGCCACGAACCAGGTGCATTACATAAACCAAATGCAATCACATGGTATGCAAAGGTACCGAAGACAGTAATAAATGTTGTTTTTAGCTTGACTTGCTCAACAATCTCCATTTGGTTATACCCTGCAAAGCAATCCATGAACAAATATATTTCCCTACCTGCTAGTTGATCCAAAATTTGGTTAATAAATTACAATGGGTAGTAGTCTTTAATGGTCTACTTATTCAGCTCTCTAAATTCTACACAAAGCCAGATCACAATTGGTGAACTCCATTCACTATGTTGTGAATAGGGAAGATTAAACGCGCTTTTTGCAACTTCAGAAGCTCCTCAAACAGCTCGTCCCTTAGTTCAAAGTCCATACACCTTACTTTCTATCGTCGTACAGGCATACTTCCTTCCTTTAGAGGAATGGTATGCATATCCAGGCCGGGAGGAATGCCTATAAGTTTGCCATAGCTCGAAGTGAAGATGTCACAAAACTCATGAATCACAGACACATAGTCCTCTCTCTCTTCTAAACTGAGCATGGAACCTAATTTGATTGACTGCGAATCATTAGGCATACCAAGGTCCAACTCAATAACATCCATATCTCTTATTTGATCTTGAGGCTCTATCGGCTCATTTATTGTGATCTAATAAATGTCCTCTATAGGGGACCCTTCTTTAGATCTATTTCTCGATGATGTCTCACTAACAAATGGATCATCTATTGTTTCTAGTTCAGTAGAGGATAAAGGAGCTCTCTCACTCTGAGGAGACTCACGGTAAGCATCCATTATTACACGATTGGCACCTCTACCTAGAATCACTCGACTAGCGGCTATATCAACTTGATAGTCTGTTCGTAAAATCCATGGCTTGCCATGCCAAACTCGATAGCTAGGACGTCATGCAAATCTTATCACCCTAAAGTCCAGATAGCATTCCATGCTTACAATGGTAACATGGACTTTAGTGATGTAACCTTCTAGTTGCCTTAGACTATTAACCACCATCCTAAGAAGTGTGGAGCCGTCTTTTTGAATTTCTAGACCTAGCCTCTTCATTAAGTCTGAACTCATGATATTGATGGAGGATCTAGTGTCCACGATAGTGTGCTCCACTAATACTCCATCCACATGCTAGAACCCTAGGGCAATGCTTTTCAGCATGATCAAACCAACCTTCTTCCACTTGTGCTATGCCCAAAGGTTCTACAATATACCCAATACGCAGGATTTTCTTAAATTTTTTGCATACTCCTGGAGATGTTTTAATCAATTGCAGGAGATTCACATCTGGTTTCACTTTGCAAAGAGAATTTGCTAGATCAAAGTCATGGTAGTTAGCCAAAGTTGTCTTCTCTCGAAAAACCATTCTATCCTTTGGTCTTTGGACCGGCTTTGATGTCTCTTTTTTAACTTTTTTCTTCTTTCTTGGCAATTCTTTATCCTTCACGGGATCGACTCTACTATCACTAGACCTTAGAGGTCCACCTTCCATATCAAGATTCAAAACTTGCTTTCCCCTAGCATCTTGCTTAGGGTTTCCCTCGACAAGTTTTATAGTTCATTTGTCACCCTCTTTAGTATTTTGACCTCATGTTACAGCTTGTAGGTTAGAAGTTTCAGCGTCATTGACACATACGACCTCAATAAGACTGACTCCATTGCCATGATGCAACTCCTCTACAATAGCCTTTCCTTGTTGCAGTATTTGTCTTGGTCCATCATCTTGCTAGAGATTATTCCCTTGTGCGCGATGATTAACTGGACTTGGCAATTTACTTCCTTATTGGAGGAGAACTGATCTTACTCCAACAAGTGGCAGCTAAGTGCCTAGAGTTTTCGCAAATATCACATTTGACATTCAGACAATTCCTAGGGAAATGTTGGCCACCACACCACTTATAGCTAAATCTTGAGGGGGCATCCTCTTCAGGGCGTCAACTCCCTATCAAATTCTACTGCTTCTTAAGGAAATTGAAATCCACAACTATTTGTCTGTATTGCTCAGAAATCATATTGGTGTAGTGCTTCAACATAGCCTTAACTTCTTCAATGACATTAGAGGCACTCGACTCATAGTGGCGATCATCTATCTGTCATCTCATCGGCCTACCCACTTGATTAGGAATTGTCCGCTCACCTACTGGGATAAAATTCAAGCTGATTGTTTGGCCTCCACCATTTAGTGGGCCCATCTGACTAGCCATAGGCATAGTTGTAATGGGAGGAGCTAGTAACATAAGCAAATTTGGCATGATACTCCCTCTTACATTTGCATTTGAATGGACGACGCGTCGGCTAGGTAAGCTCACTACACCCAAGAGGATGGACAACGCGTCGGCTAGGTGAGAGATAGCCATGAGAGCTCACTTGGAACGCTTGAAGCAATAAGCGGTCCGTGGGTCTTGGCAGTTGATTGAAAGCTCCCACATTTTGGTTCCATTGCCAAGACCACGTATTTAACCTTGACCCTCGCGTGTCACATATCGAGCATTGAAGTAAGGGATTCATCCCCAAACCAGAGCTTGAGGTAGGTAGGAAGTTTGGATTTTTTTATCTTGGAAACAAGTAAGTATTTTGGGTTATTTTGCTTGTTTGATGATTGTAAAAGATGGAGAAATCATTTCAGTTTTTGGCCTTCGACCGTTGTTGCATTTAGAGTAGGATAGGATTAGGAAACTGGATAGGAAAAGCGTAGGGTTTGCTGCTAAAAAACAAGGTAAAGCAGGGCACAAGTCATGCAAAAATGGGAAAAAAAGAGCGCTTGGGATGTTAATGTCGGCAAGTGAGTGATTGGGGACAACGAAACCTTACCTAGCAAGGGATTTAAGAGCCAAGGAGAGTAGGAAGAGCTCATTTCATGCCCTGACATTGAGAGAGAGTGAGAGTGTGTTCCTAGTGTTGATTCAATTTGATCTTGCCATTGAGAAGCTCTTCGTGCAATTCAGGTATGTCATGACCTCTCTGCTATGTATTTGTTGTGATTTGGAAGGCATCGTGCTCAGTGGTTGTGATGATTGTTGGATTCGATGAAATCATTCCTGACGCAACTCTCCTCGTGTATGGCTCGGCCCGTCCGAGTGTTGGCGATTCTTGGCCGAGTCCCAAAATCGTCCCTCGGACCACTCGGCCATTCGGCCCTCGGACCGCTCCACCATTTGGCCCTCAGACCACTCTACCATTTGGCCTACTACACTCAGACGCCTTTTACTCAGCCTGTCTGAGTGAAGCATTCGAACCAACTTTGGACAAGTAGACATTCGGCCCGACCGAATTCACCACTTGGCCCACTTGACTTGACCCACGTGACTCAGCCACTCGGCCTACAACACCATTCTGTCATCGGCCCATTAGCCTTAGTCCATTAGTCTCGACCCTCGGCCCTCTTGACTTGACCCTGGGCCCTCGGCCCTCAGCCCATTCAAGCTAGTTACCATTCGGCCCTCACCCCCCCCGAGTGAATTCACTCGGCCTACAACCCCATTTGGCCCTCGGCCCATTCGAGTGACACACTCGGCCCCTACAACTTGGAAGTAAAACCCAAAGAAGAACAAGACGGTCAGATGTGGGTCAACAAGCCCACTAGGTCTAAAACGAAGTGAGAGGGTACATAAGCCGTTTAGACACTTGTTTTTTGCACTCACCCTGAATTTCTGCACCTAAAGTACACTTAAGGACAATGAAAAGCCTAATTGAGCACAAGTGCACGGGAAAGAACACACACATTGAGGAGGGGAAATTTGAGGATTGGATGCAATAAGTCAAGGAACTCACTCAAATAAACACCTCAAGGAACCCACCAGTAGAATAAGATCCCAAGACATAGATGGACAGCCAGGACACAAAGTGGGACCAAGCAAGCAGCACTAGAGAAGTGGATCTCACCAGCTTGTGCAACCTGATGACAGCTTGGTGCAGCATGAGAATGTGATCATGTCCGATGAAAGCTCACACCGCAGAACGAATGAGGAACTCGACTTAGGAGTTTTTCAAGAGGTGATCCAATAGCTGGTAAGCAGCTACGATGCACATGCTCGATATGATCACTGCGAAAAAATAATAGAAGCCATCATAACAGACTTGGAGGAGGAACGGAAGCTAGCCCACAAGGCACTGTAAGGCATAGTGAAATACAACCAGGACCAGTGTGCTAGGAGCACAAGGCAGAACATAGAATTGTGCAAGGTACAGCGGGTGATGAACCTGGCAGGTGGGAATTGGACCGATCATGAGAGAGCCCTGGAAGGAGACTTGACATTGAGTGAGCTTCTCACGAAGTGATTGCTTGATAACACTGCAATAGAGTAGAGTGCTGCAGTACTAGCGCCATCATTACTAACAGGATTAGGAACAAACCAAGGCTCAAGGGCCAGTCTAGAATCCCAATCATTGCAAAGCAACTCGACAAGTACCAACCCCACGACGACCCATACAGCTTTGTGGAACAATTTGAGCAAGTCTGCACGGCCAACAACCTCACCAACTTGACTCAATTCTCTCAAGAATTAGGGCTTTGCTTAGGCGTCAAGGGTAGGACTTAGTACACGAGTCTAGATTCAATGGCCTCAAAGACCTCTTCATGAAGAGGTTCTCTAAGCCTGGATACTTCAAGAGATGTCACCCACGTAAGGAGCCTCTTCAATATGACACCCACATAAGGAGCCTCTTCAAGAGAATCCCTGTGGGCGAACGGCCTACTGAGACAGCGCTATATAAGGCCTTGGCAGGTAATTCAATCTTGCAGCGAGACTCAATAGCTAGGGTGCTTGAAGAGGCCATTGGAGTGGATGACTAGTTGAAAGAGCGGAGCTCCAAGAGCTCAAATTCAGAAGAAACCAACTCGCAAAGTTGGGAGAGAGTGTCAGCCTCTATTGAGCGATTAGGTCCAACAGCCCAGGACAAGGGAAAGGCCTCTGAGACAAACCAAGACTTAACTAAGGTGAAAATGGAGATAGCCAAACTGCAGGATATGTTGAGACAACCAATGCGCCCGCACATACAATGCGTGTATTGTGGCGGAAGCCACTTGCCAACCGAGTGTCAAGACTCTAGGTCACAACCTTGCGCTAATTGTAGTAGATTTGGTCACAACATTGCGCATTGCAAATTGCCAAGAAGACTCCCTTACTCACAACCCTATGACCAAACATACCTAGCGAGCAGACCCCAACAATTCTTCAGAAGGGCAACCCCATTGGCCCTTCCTCCGCCTAACAACGTTAAACCAATTGTTCCTAGAATGGACATAAATCCTATAGGTATACCAAGACCGCTTGGTCCCTACGTGACTCATCCACCAACTAATGCGCCAGTCCACTATGTGGAGGAGACAAATGAGGAAGAGACTTACATATACCCATACCCCTCGCATGACAACAAGGGCAACGCATTCCTTATAGACTATTAGCCAATGCCAGTGATGGTGTTAGGAAGAAGCTGAGGTAGAGGCCTAGGAGGGCAGATGATGCAGGATCCAATCATATGTTGGACTTGCGATCATCCAAGGCACATCTCATCATGTTGCCTTGAATGGGAGCAACCAAATAGAGATAAGGTAGACCTAAGATGCCTAGAGTGTGGAATCACTCACCTCTTCATTGACTGTCCCAAGCGAAAACCATCCTTAAGCTCAGTCAACGTGCCATTTGTCCCATTGGGGCTATTTGGCATCGAGAATCTCGATGGGGAGTCCACACCTATCCCATTTTGTGTCATGACTTGAGCACAAACAAAGTAGGATGGCATATCATTGCTAGGTTCAAGCAACCTTGATGCAGCCTCGATCGGGAAGAAGATCCGTAGACAGAGAAAGAAAAAACCCGAAGCTAAGATCATGCTGAAAACCAAGACTGCCACCACTCTGCTTATAGGAAAGAAGGTTATTGATGCAGAGGTAGAAACCTCAGCCCCTAAGACGGCCAAAAAGGGAAGTGCTAGGGTAGGGGAGTACCCGCATCCTAAGCGCCAACTAGAGGCTATTGAGAAAGTGAAGGAATGGGTAAGAGAGGCCCAAGAGCACCTAAAAGATGCGGCGCCCATCCTAGAGGATGCAATCAAAGATCTCTCCAATATAAGCATGCTAGTCTCACCCCCTCGACCGAAAGCAAGAGATGCAACTATGCCACAAGCAGTACCGCTTAGGCAAAGCCTTGACGCTACATGCCAGGAAATCAATTAGGGACATTGGCTAGGACAATCTAGAATAGGAGAAAGGTGAGTAGTCAATGACCTCCTTACCACGTTGGTGACCACCCCTGTAACGTTGAGCTTGGGAGACCTGCTTAGGCTGCATTCCACCCTATGGCAAGACCTGAAGCAGTGGGTTGAAGGATCATGAGAGCAAGTTGTTGTAGAACTACATGACCATGACGTAGAGACACAAATACAAAGCCTGAGGCTGCACTCTATGCCTAAGTCCTTGCACGTTAATGCTTTATGGGAAGGCACTGTGACACATGCGGTCCTACCTGTCTTAGCCCTGGGCAACACAACTCGAAAGGGGATTGTAGACACATGAGTGGGGGTTAGTGTACTTGTTCAAAGATGAAAGAGAGAGAGACAGGGAAAAACTCCATATCCATGAGCCTTCAGGATCTCATTGTCTTTTCTTCATTATGCAGAATAACACTAAACCACACAATACAATGTAAAGTAAACTAGACTGACTAGACTGACTAACTCTAGTCAAGTCACTAACTAACTACTAACCTGACTTATTTAATGTAGTCACATGGAGACAATTGTACATAGTAGCTGTCACAGATGTCAGTTACACACCAAGACAAACTGAAGGGTGGAGCTTGATTTCGAACACTCCCCCTCAAGCTCAAACCAAAAAACTCAAACCATCTATATCACTCCCAGTAGCTGTCTAAAGCGAATGAACTTATCTTTACCAAGTGATTCGGTAAAGATGTCTGCTACCTGGTCTTCAGCCTTCACATGCTCCAAGTCAATCTGATCTGCTAAAACCATTTCCTTGATGAAATAGTAGTGAACCTCAATGTGTTTCGATCTTGCATGATAAACAGGATTACTTGCTAACATGACACTGCTTAAATTATCATAGTACAACCTTACTTTGCTGTCCAAGTGTATTCCCAAGTCATTCAGCAACCTCTGTAACCACATAGCTTCACAGGCCACTAAGGCCACACCAGGATACTCTGCTTCCGTACTGGATAGTGCAACTGTAGGCTTTTTCATACTCTGCCAACTGATCATGCTACTACCCAATCCAAATGCATAGCCGCTGGTTGACCTCCTGTCATAAGTGCAACCAGCCCAGTCAGCATCAGTATACCCAATCAAGTCAAGGGGTTTCCCATATGCATAAAATAGTCCATGATCTGTGGTACTCTTTACATATCTCAGAATTCTCCTGACTACATCCAAGTGTGGTTTACGAGGCTTTTGCATGAACTGACTGATTAGCCCCACAGCATAACTCAAGTCAGGTCTAGTGATCGTGAGATAGATCAAGCTGCCTACCATCTGTCCGTACATGGTAACATTCTCAATCTCTATCCCAACATCAATCTGCAGCTTGAAATTCTGCTCTAAATGCGTATCCATAGGCTTGCAATCAGCCATACCATATTTTTGTAACATGTCCTGAGCATACTGCTTCTGTAACAGCCATATGCCTTGAGGTGTAGAGACAACCTCAATCCCCAAAAAATATTTCAGCTCTCCTAGGTCCTTGGCCTTAAACTCAGCCTGTAAACATATCTTTACTTCAGCAATCCCGCTTTCATCATCTTCTGTAATGATTAAGTCATCAACATAGACAACTAGGAATAAATAACCACGATTTGTCTTCTTCACAAACAAACTATGATCAGCATCACCCAATCGGAAAACATGTTGCTGCAAATAACTGCTGATGCAAGCATTCCATGCTCTGGGTGCTTGTTTCAGCCCATATAATGCCTTTTTCAGCCGACATACATGTGCTGGAAATTCTGGATGCACATAGCCTTCAAGTTGTTCCATGTAAACTTCTTCATGTAACTCTCCATTCAAAAAGGCATTCTTTACATCCACCTGCCATAGTTTCCAGCCTTTAGCTGCTGCCAAAGCAATCACAGTTCTAACTATAGCCATCTTTGATACAGGGTTGAAAGTCTCCTCATAATCAAGACCATACTATTGCACATATCCTTTTGCAACTAGCCTGGCCTTGTATCTTTCCAATGATCCATCTGATCTACATTTTACCTTATACACCCTTTTGCAGCCAATAGGTGTTTTTCCCTTAGGCAACTGTACCAAATCCCATGTGCCATTTTTAGCCAAAGCTGAATATTCCTCATCCACAACAGCACACCAATCCTCATCTGCAACTGCCTCATCAAACTTACTTGGTTCTCTAAAACCTGTTACTTTCATCATTTAAGCATAATGACGGGCTGAATACCCAATGTAAGTGTATCTATCAACAGGTCGTCTGACCCTCTCTGATCTCCTGAGTTGTGGATCACTATGAGCTTGCCTCTCATGAGGTGGCACATAACGACTCTGCCTAGCACCTGGTGTCATAACAGATGGAGTCCCCAATTCACTGTCTAAGCTTTCATTGCTAGATGACTCATAACCTGTAGTGAGTGGACATATTACATCTTCAAAAACCTTCTCTTTTCCCTTATCTGTTCTCCCCCTCACTGACATATCCGTGTCAGTGGATGCAGTAGTGTGACTGTGCAATCGTCCTGCCCAAGGACTCACTGTAGATGATACATCACCTGTTTGACCACTCATGGAAGTACTCTCTGCAGGAGTATTTTCAGCACGATTCATACTGGGTGAGCCATTAGAAGTAGGCACTGCAACAGGATTCCCATACCAGGATGCTAACTCATCAAATACCACATCTCTGCTTATGAGTGTCTCATGCGTAGAAGGTACATAACACTTATAAGCTTTCCGTTCCTGTGCATATCCCACAAACACACTCTTCACTGCCTTAAGATCCAATTTATTTCTCTTTTCATCTGGTATGTGCACATATGCAATGCTTCCAAATACCTTCAAGTGCGAAATATCAAGTTTATGACCATACGACCTCTCATATGGAATGGCATCATGAATCCCTGCTGTAGGGTTTTGATTCACCACATAGACAGTAGTCATCACTGCTTCAGCCCAATAACCATTTGGCAAACATTTCTCATTCAGCATAGCTCTAGCTGATTCCATTAGGACCCTGTTTTTCCTCTCTACAACACTGTTTTGCTGCGGTGTATAGCTACATGTGAGCTGTCTTCTGATCCCGTATTTAGCGAGATACATGTCAAAGTAATTAGAGACATATTCACCTCCTCCATCTGATCTCAAACATGATATGTAGGAATCCAACTCATTTTCTGCATGCTTCTTGAAATCTTTGAATGCATCAAACACATCATCTTTATGCTTCAAAATATAAAGCCAAGTGTACCTGCTGAAATCATCAATAAATGAGACATAATACCATGCACCTCCAAACGAAGCATTATGTGAAGGACCCCAGACATCAGAGTGCACCAACTGTAAAGGCCTAGTGTTGTTTTTTACATGTCTCATGAACGGAAACCATGCCTACTTCCCAAACTGACATGCAGGGCATACATGACCAAAGTCATTATACTTGAATTTAGGTAATCCAAGTACTACTTCCTTTTGCTGCATAGGTTTCAGCTTTTGAACATTGACATGTCCAATCCGCTTGTGCCAAATCTCTACATCCCGAATGGCACTCTCATCATGAGAAAACATGGCTGCCTTAAGCCCCAGAATGGTCACATCCAATGTAAACATCCTGCCGTCCCTTCTGCCCTTGGAAATTAACTTGCAGCCATTTCCATACTCCTCAATGAAACATCCATCTTTGTTAAATCTCACTTGCAGATTCTGTTATGTCATTTGACCCACAGACAAAAGATTCTTTGTTATGGTCGGTACATATAATACATCATGTAGGCCTTTCTTCTTGCCATCAGGCATCATGAGGGGAACAATCCCTTTATGCTTTATTTCATGTTGGGTGTCATCCCCAATACATACATGACCATGTGTACCTGCAACCATCTCATCAAACCACTCTCCATGCAGTGTCATGTGGTTTGATGCTCCAAAGTCAATGTACCATCTATCATCTCTATTATGTCTCGATGAATTTTTGGATACATGATGCATGGCAAAGAGTCTATCAACTTGCTCATCATGAGCACCACTGGAAGATGCATAGTGCCCATGCTGTCTACCCTTTGCCTTCATATCTCCCTGCTTCTTGTAGCAATCCTTTGCAATGTGCCCATACCTGCCACAATAATGGCAATCCTTGTTCTTGCTGGACTGATCAAATGATTGCCATGAACCAGATCCACCACCTCTACCTCGGGGTGATCTCCCCCTGCCTGTAAACCCACCAGATCCATGTTGGCCTTGTGTGTTTGCACAATGTCAATTACCCTATTGCTGTTGCTATCCATAAGTATTATGAGTGTCACCACGACCTTGAAATGAACCATGACCTCTAAATCCTCTACCACCCTGGCTAGAGTATAACACAGTGTCTCTACTGTGAGATACACTCGAACCTGTATTCAGACCAAGTTTGACCTCCTCATGTAGCAACAAAGCAACTAGCTCTTCCCAGGTAGGGGGACTCTTCTCTAACAGAAATGGATGTGTCAACAGCTTTGTACTCTTTCCCTAATCCATTCAAGGCAACAACAATCATATCATCTTTTGATACACTTGAGCCAATGGTAGCAAGTTGATTAGCTATGGTCTTAATCTCTATGGTTTACACCTGGATGCTCCTGCCATTCCTAGACATGTTGTTGAACTACTATTTCAACTGGATCTTTCGTGCATATGTCATGGTTCCATAATTTTTCATTAGTATGTCCCAAGCATCCTTCGGAGTCTCACATCCAGTGATTTGAATTACCATAGCATCAGATATACATAGAGAAAACAATGTAGCATCTTCAAGGCCTCTCACTCCATAGCCTATGAGCTCTTTTCTGTTCATTAGTTGGATTCGTTGCAGGCAATTCAGGAGCAGCCTCATCTCCTGTACATAGATCCCAATAACCCCTGCCAACTAGAAAGTTCTTCATTCTGAATTTCCATAATGCAAAGTTCTTGTTGTCTAGCTTCTCTCCAACTATCTGACTGGTATTATCAGTCCCATGTGCATTAGCCATGATGCAATAGACTGTCTGTCAGATGTTTAACTACCTGCAAACCAATAAGTATGAATGCCCAAGTTCAGTCCACAACAGTTTTGACAGTTTTTTGCAACTAATTGTAGTAAAAAACCAGGGTATTTTAGCCCACTGATAACCCAAAAAAGTCCCAAAAAAAAAGGTCTAACCCGTAGGTAAAACAATCAATACATATGCTATGTATTTGCTTCAGTTTAAACTCCTGCAACCTCATTGCCAGGGACAAAAGATGCAGTCTGAAAACTGTAGACTGTGTATAACCAGCAACAATTTCAAGTCTAAAAACAACATGTATACATGTCATACATGTCCCAGAACTTCCAGATAGCTGCTCGTACATGTGTCAAGCCATACATAGGCATAGAAGCACAAAACAATGTATAACCAACAAGTACAAGTGTCAACTAATTTGGTTGCAGGTTGTAGTCAACCAAAAATTAGCATAACAAGCTTTAAGAAGCTCCAAAATGTCTTCAAATCATGTCATACATTTGCTCCAATGTGACAGAGTCAATACATGACTATGCGGGTAACTCTAGGCTTCCTGCCTTCAATGAGCCAAGTCATACATTGCATTTACAGTCTATATTCAGCCAAGAAGATGAACTTGCATTTGCTTCAGCTCTAAAACTTCAGCATTCAGTAATATCCAAAGCTCTCTTTGATCCTCTAAGAACTCATCATACATATGTCACCTCATGTAGATGACGGGTGCCCAAGGTAACATGTAATGCTTCAGTGGAAATTGATGCTTGTTGTCCACTATTTAATGACAGTTTCCACCCTGTCAATGGCTTTCAGATCTGAGTGTTTTGAGCAAGAAATCTCAGCTCCAAGACATTAGATCCAATGTATACATGCTTTGACACATTCTTGTGCTTTAATGATGCCTTCTAAGTGTAACACAAAGCTCCTGTATGTCAATAATGACTGAATCATGCTGTCCATTCATTTTCACAGCAGTTCAAAACTGATTACAGGTCTGTGTCTGATTATTCCAGCTCATAATAGAGCTCTTACACAAGCATTTTCTTCTTGTACTCTTCAAGGACCTTCAAGAGTGAGCATTCATGCTTTATGGGTCTTGTTCATGTGCCCCATTTGATGTTTCACAGGTTGTAGTCCATTCTGCCCTACAGGGCGCACTTCACGCAGAGTGAGCAGGGGTTGTTGCTGTACACGATGACTGATATGAGCCTATACAAGGCTTGCATAGGCTCAATAGGGCCTTTAAAATGCTCAAGCAGGGTCACCAACAACCTCTTGATCAATGGCTAGTCTCCTTCAACAATACATACCTCTGTGTGACCAAAAAGTAAAAATGACAGTCAGTCCTCTTCTTTTTCCAGCCCTTCAGGTCAGTCTTGAAGTCACCTTCTGCAATGCTCTACTCCACAATGCCCAATCTTATGGGAGCTCTGATACCATGTTCAAAGATGAGAGAGAGAGATAGGGAAAAACTCCATATCCATGAGCCTTCAGGCTCTCATTGTCTTTTCTTCATTATGCAGAATAACACTAAACCACACAATACAATGTAAAGTAAACTAGACTGACTAGATTGAAAAGTCACTGACTAACTACTAACCCGACTTATTTAATGTAGTCACATGGAGACAGCTGTACACAGTAGCTGTCACAATTTTCGGTTACACACCAAGACAAACTGACGGGTGGAGCTTGATTTCTAACAGTACTGAGCCACACAGTGCTTTAGATGTTGGAAAACCCACCTATGGAGACCATTAGGTTCAATGTCACACTAGAAAATGGTATGAAAGTGAAACCATTCAAGGTACTTCAAAATTGGACGGTGAAGATCGTAGGTGTCCAGCTCTCAGTCGACTTTATAGTCATGAAGGGAGTGGACTACGACATCCTATTAGGCCGACCCTAGATGTGCAATGCTAGAGGCATCAACGTTTGGGGTAACGGATTAATCTTCCTGGGCAATAGAATGGAAGCTGTGAAGGTAGAGATGGACACGTGCAAAACCTCACCAATCGACTTGAATGCTATCTCCACGATGCTTAAGGGTAACGTTCAGGTCAAGAATCCCTATGGGCCCTTAACTAAGTATATCCCATGCCCGGAGGATGAGCGAGATTAGATGCATGTCCTTGCTACAATTAGCAAGTCATTCTCAGATCATGAGGCATACGAACAAGCCATTTAGACAGTTGGCAGGACAACAGACACACCCTCCACACCAATCTGTATGATGGTAGGAACCCTTTGTGGGTGACCTAAGCCAGTCACGTTCCAAGTGCCAATTAACAAGAAGGAACTCTAAGAGATTTTGGAGTATTTGACTGGCACACTAGCTGGCAATCCAACAGCAAACTTCAAGCCACTTCTAGATCTGCTAGATGGACCTAGGTGGCAATGGACCAAGGTGCATGACTTAAACCTCATGTACAATTGGGCCCTTGTCTCTCACCAAAGACAAGAGTTGTGCCAAAACCTAGTGGATGATGAGCAGTCGGACAATGATTCCATGGACGAGTACGAAGACTGTAATTCCTTCAGTGATAAAACTAAGGGCGAAATAGATACGATGGAATACGACACTGAAGGATGAGAAATAGAATAGATACGAGCGGACTCCATGCCAGAGAAAAAGGGTGCCTTTAGGATGGAACGAGGGGTCATGCGCATGGAATGTGACCGTGCGTGGTTGGAACACACAAGAGCCATAGATTTTGAACAAGTAGGCCTAACCCAACTAGGTACAACACAATTGCTTAGAGCAGAGTCACCCTCTGAACTACGACCACCAGGAGAAACCGCCTCCTCTAGCAAAAATGGTGAGTTTGATTTCGAGTCAGAAGTGAGCTCAGATAGCGACTCGGAGATACCTCGACCCAGAAAAACCACCTCCTCTAGCAAAAATGGTGAATTTGATTCCGAGTCAAAAGTGAGCTCAAATAGCAGAGTCACCCTCTGAACTGCGACAACCACCAGGAGAAACCACCTCCTCTAGCAAGAATGGTGAGTTCAATTCCGAGTCGAAAGTGAGCTCAAATAGCGACCCGGAGATACCTTGACCATCCAAGACCAGACGCACCAAGGGGGACCTACCCGTCCACTTGAGGCACATACAGTTGAAGGAAGATAGGGCAAAATAGCCTAGGGACGCACAAACGGAGGAGCAAAGAAAGCCGTAGGATCTCCCGACGAGATTTACGAAGTTCAAGAAGGGTGATAGGGTAGTGATCCTGTTGGGTGCCAAAATCCAAGGGCAAACGAGTGAACCCATTGAGGGACCAGCCAAGGTCAAGGAGGTGAACCTAGCACAGGAAGAGGAGGCACCCGGACTGGTCTTAATCGCTGATGACTTGACTGAGGAAGAGGAGACAAGTCTTGTTGCTCTCTTGTGAGAGTATGTAGACATGCTCACTTGGTCCTTGGAGGAGCTTAAGGGGGTGGATCCGAGTGTGGTGACCAATAACATACCCATGACACAATACACAACACCGGTCAAGCACCGACCATACCCGATGAATACAAAACACGCTCATGCAGTCAAAGAAGAGACAAGCTGATGAAAGTAGGATTCATCTACTAAATCGAGCACATGGACTGGCTGTCGCCCATAGTCATAGTAATGAAGAAGAATGGAAAGATTAGAGTGTGGGTAAATTACAAGAAGGTGAACGCTGCCACTAAGAGAGACAATTACCCATTGCCATACATCGAGCACATGCTCAAAAGAGTGGTGGGAAAAGAGGCCTATAGCTTCGTGGATGGCTTCTCTGGATATAATCACGTGCAAGTGCATCCTGCTGACTGCCTTCGCCACCCAATGGGGCATCTTTGCTTACATATAGTCATGCCCTTTGGGTTGACTAATGCCCCAGCCACCTTTCAACACCTCATGTGAACCATATTTAAAGACATGATTTGCAAGGAATTTGAGGTCTTTCTGGATGACTTGTGTGTTCACTCAACCTGGCAAGAACACTTAAGCAAACTTCGAGCAGTCTTTGAGCGGTTTCACCTATATCATCTCTCCATGAACCCCTTAAAGTGTCACTTCTGGGTGAAACATGGGTGCATCCTAGGGCACATGGTGTCAAAGAATGGCATTGCCACTGACTTCTCGAAAGTCAAGGTTATTATTGATCTTCCGCCCCCAATTAACTATAAGGGAGTTCAATGCTATCTAGGCCATATGGGGTATTATCAACGGTTTGTGCTGAACTATGCATTGATTGCTAGACCTTTGTACAAGCTATTGGTTGTTTTCGAATGGACTAAAGTATGTCAACGAGCATATGAGGAATTGACTACTACACCGATCTTACAAGCCCCAGATTGGACCGTCACCTTCCACGTACATATTGATGCTTCCAAATTCATCATGGGGGTAGTACTATGCCAACTTGGCGAACAAAACCTCGACTATCTAGTGAGCTTTGCTAGCATAAAACCCACTGAGACCGAAATGAACTACTCAATGACTGAGAGAGAAGGCTTAGCCATGGTATTTGCGCTAAAGAAGTTTCAACATTATCTTTTTGCTACGCCTTTTACTTTGTTCGTGGATGATCAAGCCTTGATGTATCTAGTGAAAAAACCCTGTGCTACAGAATGCATAGCTCGATGGCTCATTCTGCTTCTAGAATTTGACTTCTTCGTGGTGGTATGGAAGGGAAAACAACACTACATGGCTGGCTACATGTCCAGCATTCCCACAGGAGAGGCCGTTAAACAAGGCATTGCTGATGAATTACCAAACGCCCATCTATTCAACCTTTCCATCGAAAGAGATTTATTCAAGGCTGATCTAACAGCATACTGGGCAGATGACATCGTCCACGTATTAGAGCACGGACTGCCTCAGCGGCCAATAGAAATGGCCCGACTTAGGCGACTCATCCTCAAAATCCAGCCCTATCAATTGATAGTAGGCCAACTATATAGATTAGGGCAAGACGGGTTATTGCGCAGATGCATATGCGAGCATGAGATGCAAAATGTGCTCACAGAGGCGCATAGTGGAATTGCAGGAGGACATTTTAGCGGAGACAGGACAACGCGCAAGGTGCTGCAGTCTCAATTGTAGTGGCCCATGATTTTTTGTGATGTAGCAAGGTTCGTTAAGCATTGGGATGAGTGTCAACGGACAAAGGTACCGATTCATAAGGATCAAATGGAGTTAACCCCAATCATTGTACAACAACCCTTCGAAAAATGGGGAATCGACTTTATAGGACCCATTGGTCTTGCAGCACAGTAGTCGCAAGCCAAATATATCATTGGAGCCACAGACTACCTAACAAAATGGGCGGAAGTGAGAGTGACACGCAAAAATGATGCTAGAATGACTATCAAGTTCTTTTGGGAAAAGGTGATCTCATGGTTCAGCTGCCCCATCAAACTAGTTAGTGACCAGGGCATGCACTTCATCAATGAAGTGATAGCACATCTTCTATCCACCTTTCTTATCATCCATCGAAAATCCTCTCCATACTACCCTCAGGAAAACGGACAGGAAAAATCCACAAATAAGATCCTTGTAAATGTCTTGACCAAAGTAGTCTTTGCTTAGCACATAGTGACTGGGATAACAAGCTGATCGCATCCATGTGGGCTTACCGTACAACTTATAAAAATGATTGTTGGTGGTCAGACCCCCTTTAGGTTAACCTATGGGACTGAGGCAATTCTACTAGTAGAGTTCTTCGTCCCTAGCCTAAGAATAGCACTTCAAGAATGGTGGGAAGGGAAGGAGGCATGGATGCAACGCTTGGTAGAGCTTCTCATGCGCTCATATGCGAGAAGGCATGACGCAAGAGCTGGTTTGACAAGCATGTTAAATAGCGTGACTTTGAATAGGGTGACTTAATGCTGTTGCACTCAGTTAAATGACATAAGCAAAAAATGAAGTCTAGAGGTCTTGTGCCTTTCAAGGTTCGTGCAATCAGTTGAACCAGCAACGTTGAGCTTGAGACTCTAGATGGTGAAGCCATCAGCTTCTTTAATGGCAGTCACATTAAGAAGTACTACCCTCTTGCACATCCGCTGCATGAGCCACCAATGTTGGAACCCCCTGTCACGATACGAGTCGCCACAATTAGAGAAGTTGGTGATGAGGATGGGGAAGCCGTAGAACCTGCATACCATCACATCACGGTCATTGCCAAGCAAACATGCGCTTTCAATGCCTTGATCAATGAGGGATCAGACTTCAATGTCTTAACTCACGATTGTTGGACCCAACTTGGTAAACCACCACTATAGCCCACTATGCCCAATTAAACCCATATGGGGGCCGCTCATATGCACTCCTCGGCACCACTATTGCTATCGAGTCTGAAACTGTACCAATGATCTTTTACGTGTTGCCAAACACTAAAAACATGAGCATAGAATCGCTGCTAGGGCGAACCTTCAAGAACCAAACTCACTGCAATGTCGATTATGAGTCATACTGCATCCACCTCACCATAGGCAACATCCATATTGATACAACCTTCGGCAAGGGCTATGTGATTCCATTAAAGTCTACAAGGCCACTAGTAGAAATACTCGTAGCCAAGTCCACGGAGGGGGGTAGGACTCAGCCACCATGCACCGAGCCTGACGGGCCGCCCCTCATAGCGGAAAAAGCTAAGGCCTAACAACCCGAGTTTCAATGGAGGCCTAAACAACCGCGACCGCCACACAGGAGTAGATGCCTACGTCTTTGTAACTCAAGAGACTCTAAGCCTAGGAAGCCAAGACGCAATTACAGAGATCAAAACATCATCAAGGCGAGATGGGTTCCTAAAGCCCTCTTGTACGCACAAGGATACTATGAGGAGAATGCCTGGCTATGGAACCCTAAGGCCAGAGCGGCCCACGGCATCACTCAAATGCCACATTCTTGTTTAACCAACCCAAGCCCCGTGGAACCTTGGAACCAAAAGCCGTAGTGTTTCCTGAGCCTGGCTACTACTAGCTCACCCACACATGAGCTTCGAGGGGTTGAGCAAGACTATTGGCCCAAACCCCAAACAACATTACCTCCTTCAACCCCTACTAATGATGATAAGACTTGCCAAGCCCAATCCGAGTGTAGCAGCCCATCCGTAGTAGCCACTACTCCAACACTTATCCTCGAGACTCAACCACTGCATCATGGGCAACTACCACCATCTCCCTTCGAGTGTAGCATCCCATCCGTAGTAGCCACTACTCTCACACTTATCCACGAGACTCAATCACTGCATCATGGGCAACTACCACCATTTCCTGCCGTGCTTACTAGCCCCATCAAACCCCAGCCACCTATGGGCCTTAAACCATCTTATGAGTGAAAATCATTTTTAACTCTAGCCGCAGACCTAGCCAAAGACACAGGGGATGATGTTATTGCTTGTCTTAGACACTTGGATGCCATGTTCATGTCACTAGCTCTAAGTTATGACTGCTTGAACTTGGACCTACTGCAACAGCCCTTAGCAATGGAAGTTCTCACGATGCCTTGTTCTTGGGAAACATTCAAATTCGCCTTTGTCAAAACACCCCACTCAGCCCTACCGAGTTGCTACGCACTGAGATATCAAGAGACCAAGCCATCAAACAATGCCTCATTACATCTTACGATAAACGTGTGACTTCCTTCATCACTGACAAAGAAGTCGAGGAGTTGAAAGCATTAGTTGATACTGACTTCCCATTTTTACGAAACTGGTACACTCTGCGATTGCAGTAGGAACTCGAATGATGCCAAATCATGACCCATGATGAGTATCACTGTGCAATCAAGACATCGGAGTACGACCCAACCTACGTCGCACCCACCTCATATAGAGTGTTAACCACTCTTTGTGGCCGGCCCATGGAAGACCATGTCAAGGGACACCCATATCTTGATCGCTTCTTGACCGAGAAGGAGCTCCACATCGCTAGCTGTGTCGATTCCGACGATTTCCTAACCGATGTCCTCACTTACATCACACACACAAGTACCCAACCCTTTGCTTTGGACCCCAAGGCTCAGTTGCAATACAACCCAGAATTCTATACTTGGCTCATGCATGAGTAAGCCTTATACTCAAATACCGAATGCCTTGGATCTCCTAGCCTTCGATCCTAGGAAGGATTCTTCTCAATCTGGAAGGGGAGAGGATACGAGGGTACCGTGAAGGTGAATAGGGTGAAGGTGAATCAAATTAAGACCAAGCAAGATCAAATAAACGCAATAAACACCTAAGAAATAGGTGACGTAGGACGGATGTCACAAACCAAGTCTCAAGAGAAGAACTTTTATTGGAGTTTAATGCTGTCCTTTAACAAACATAAAATCTTTCTTTTCAGCAAAATCTCGTATGTATAATAATTATAGCACTAATGGGAAGTATCCTTCATGATAGGAATGAGAGATGCCACAGTAAGACCGGGCCCACCGACTCCCCTTTACAGAAGAAGAGAGAGCATAGTACAACATCACCTTGGAAAATCGAGCTTACAGTTAGCTAAAATTCTGCAACATTCACAAACTTGAGAATGTGGTGGCCAAGGAGCAGGCCGTAAGGAGAATAGTGGAATAATGCCACCTCCACATGTACCTAGAGAAGTTTGCACGGGAACCTGACCAGAGGAAGTGTGTGCAGTTCTTGAGAACGTACAACCGTAATCAAGAGTGCGGAATGGTGATGGTGGAAAGGGGGGACAATGCCCGGCAAGTGCAGGTACTGCTAACCCAGGCCTTCGTGGAGTAAGCACTGGGTCTGGAGCCTAGGGTGGAGAAAAAATGTAAAAGGGATGTGTATGCCCTACTGAAGATGAATAGGGAATTTCAGTACAAGGGAATGGGGCAATAGCGATGGCCATTTGCGACGCAAAAAAGTAGTGTTGCTATTAGCGTCGCTATTAGTGTCGCTATATGCGTCGCTAAATAGCGACATATATAGCGACGCTAATAGCCACGCCAATAGCGATGCTAATAGCGACATCGATCTGAGGAAAAAGTTTCGAAAACCCGAGCGTAACATTTACCGAGAAAACATTTGCGAGAAAGAATGAAAGAGAGAGCGAGAGAGTTTAAAGCTTTGAGAGGGGGAGAGAGAGAGAGAGAGAGAGAGAGAGAGAGAGAGAGAGAGAGAGAGAGAGAGAGAGAGAGAGAGAGAGGGAGCTCATCACCATTGTCGCCGCTGCCGCCGCTATACATGAAGAAGAAAGAGAAGTGTGCAATGGAGAAGGGAGGGAAGGTGCAAAGAGAAGGTACAAAGGGTTTCATCTTCAGGCCTTTGAGGTAGGTACATTGCCTCTTCTTGCTTTATTTTTTTCTCTTGTTTTCTTTTTCTGTTTTTCTTTGCAAAGAGATACATGGAAAGAGAGGGAGAGAGAAAGGGAGGGAGAAGAATGAAGGGAGAGGAAGAGAGAAAAAGGGAGAGAAAGGAAACAAAGAGAAAGAGGAAGACAGAAATGAAAAGAAGAAAGAGAGAGGGAGAAAGAGAGATAGAGAGAAAAAATAGAGAGCGAGAGAGAGGGAGAGAGAAATAGGAAAACAATGAGAGAATGACAAAGAAGGTTAATAAAGAAAAGTAAAGGGAGAGGGGGGAGAGAGAGATAAAGAGAGGTGGGGTGACATTCTTTCAATATCTTTGTTTCTTAAGCTTTTTATTTTCTATCTTTGATTGTCTTTGCAATGAGATGAGTTGAGTGAGAGTGGGAAGAGAAGGAGGGAGAGATATAGAGAGAAGAAGGGAGGGGAAGGAAGAGAGAGATGGATAGAAATAAAAAACAGGAGAGAGAGGGGCTTCATAAAAAAGTATCAAAACCCGAGCATGGCATTTTACAGGTTTATAAACAAGCAAGAGAGAGAGAGAGAGAGAGAGAACCCATGTGCAAGGGAGATTGAGAGAGAGAGAGAGAGAGAGAGAGAGAGAGGTCACTGCCACCACCAATCCACCACAAAAATAGAGGGGACAACTACAAAGAAGAATGAGGAAACCCGTGAAGAAGAAGAATAAGAAGGAGAGAAGCGCGAAAGGATTCTTATTCAAGCTTTGAGGTAAATGTATTATCTCTTCTCTCTTTGTTTTTATCTTTTCTTTACTTCTCTTTTTCTTTTTGTTGATGAAGAGATGTATAGAGAGAAGAAGGGAGACAGATCAACACAAGGGAAATTGAGAGAGAGGGAGAGGGAGAGAGAGAGAGGAGCTGCCATTGCCACTACCATTGCCACCACATCCACTAAAAGAGAGGGGACAACTACAAAGGAGGAGGGAATCCCCAACCTCTATCTCTTCTCCATCTTGCCCTCCTCGAGCTTGCCCCATTTCTCGGCCATGGGAAGGCCTCATGCCAAAGCCCGCCACCTGGAGTACAAGGTGAAGCCTCCTCTAGTGCAGCAATAGGTGCTCCCCATAGAGCATAACGACCACCAGAGAAGAAGAGGAGATGGAAATCGGGCACTATCACCCTTCAGGAGATAAGGAGAATGCAGTGCGGATACGAGCTTCTCATCCTGAAAAGATATTTTCATAAGGACGTTGTTCGGGAAGTCATGCAAGACTTGGAGCTAAAAGGGATGGAAAGATTTTGGGCACGAGTGCAAGACAGCCCACCAGTAGGACGATAGACTGCTGCAGCTATGACAATAGAAAGAAGAGCCTACATGATGTACTACATGTACCTTCTATTACCAATAATCTATTGTCGATTGGATAGATGGAAGAACAAAATTTGCAAGAATCTAGTTTCGGTTGGATAGATGATTTCAATTGATACACATGGCTGTACATTCGGAAGTATGAGGATGAGGTACTCGATGTCTTTAAGAAAATGGGTTTATAAAGAGAAATGCAAATCAGATGGTTTGTTGGAAAGATATGAAGCCCGGCTCATTGCAATGGGATATGCACATTAATACGGCCTAAATTATGACGAGACTTCAGCTCGGTTGCCAAGATGGAAATGGTGAGAATAGTCATTGCATTAGTGGCTTCTAAGGGCTGAAAATTATGAAAAGTGAATGTCAAAAATGCATTCCTGAATAGTGACTTGATTGAAGAGGTATATATGGAGTAGCGTGAGGGTTATGTACACAACCTGAGGTGTATATGGATGCTAGCTAGCAACCCCGTCTATCATGCTAGATCCAAACACATAGAGATTCATTACAATTTCATCAGAGAAATGGTACTTGCAAGACAGATTGATCTACTTCATGTGAAGACAGAAGACCAGGTAGCCGATATCTTTACCAAATCACTTGGTAAAGAGAAATTCGTTTGTTTCATGGATCTACTTGGAGTACAGTAACTAGTCTGAGCTCAAGAAATGGAGTTTGAGAAGGGGGAGGATGAGCTTGATTCTTTTGATCTTAAAACACCTCCATCCATTGAGATTGAGAATGAAGACAAGAAAGAAGAGATAGAAGATGACTTAGATGTAGGTAAAAACAAAAAGGAAGAAGTAGAGCTTAGAGACACTACCACTCCCTATATAAGTGTTTCTAGCTCCAACACCATGGTATAACTCTTATAGATGTCCAAATGCTCCCTCAAAAAGACTTGAACAGGTTTGGAATAAGCTAGAGTGAGCAGAAGATCAATGGGACTTATTCATACCTCAGGGTCCTGGCTATAATGAAAGCTTGAAGTGAAGCTCTTCTTCTTGGGCCTAACAAGTGATAAAAAAGCTACTTGAGCAATACTTTTTTGAATTGATTATATCTAGCTTTTGCAATCACAAGCTCTTTTTCTTCTTGGGCCTAAGCAAGTGATGAAAAAGCTCCTTGCAAAATACCTTTTCGAATTACTTATACCTTGCTTTTGCAATCAAAGGATTCAATTTTTTAAAAATAATCTGATACACAATTTTTAGAAATTAGGTGTAGCTGACATTGGCAAATGAATTATGCAAGAATATTTAGTGCATATAGCTAGAAGGGTAGCAGGGCTGCATGCCCTGCCACCTATTTTTTTCCCCCTCTATAACCCTCGTTATTTGCGTTGTAAATTTACTCTGCAAACGTCGCTATTAGTGTCGCTATATGCATTGCTATATACGTCGCTATTTGCGTTGCTAACCCAATTAGCGACGCTAATAGCGATGCAAATAGCAATGCATATAGCAACGCTAATAGCGACACAAATAGTGATGCTAATAGCGACAAATCGATAGCGACGCGAATAGCGATGATGGGGGTAATTTTTTCCATGAATAATTCCGTCACTTTAAACGTCGCTACATTAGCTTACAAGACATTCCCGATGCTGAGATTTGCCTATAGGCAGAGTTGGTGCATGGCCTTTTCTCTAGCCAAAGCTACAATTCCCTTATGCACTGGATGAGTGTACATGTGCTAGAGAATGTGGCAGCCCACACTATGGACGAGGTGGATTGGAATGGCTATGTACGCAAAACAATAGACTAAGCAGCCAAAGCACTAGCTTTAGAGGCAAGTGAAGAATCCCCTTCATCTAAGAATACAGAGAGGAAGAAACCCTCCTCGAAAGCCTCCTTCATCAGGTATGGAAGCATACTAATGGTCATCATCCAGGAGGCTGTGAAAGAGGCCCAACAGGGAAGCAAAGGAGCAGATGAGACCCTATATAGGTCGCTGACCCACCAAGAAAAGGAGCAATCGAGTGACTGAAACAGAGAAGGAGGAGCGGGAGGCTCAATCCGAATGAAGAAAAACAAAAGAGTTAATTGGGAAGGAAACTCAGAGGAAGAAATACAAGGCGGGTAGGAAAAAGGAAGAAGAAGATCTAGAAAGAGCCAAAAAGAAATCCCTGAGAGAGGCGGCAGAGTGGAAAAAGATGATCAGCAGTGGAGGCTCATAGCCTTGGTGCAAAGACAGGGAGAAGGCATGGAAGAGATGAAGAAAAGGACTGAAGTGTGGGCAGGCTAGAATGATCAAAGAGTGAAGACCTTGGTGCATCACCTAGCTCTAGGTGGAGAAAGAGAAAATCCTATAGAAGGCAGAGCAGAGGCGGCCCAAGTGGTCTTCCACGCTTAGCAACAAATCTTCCTGAACACCTTGATGGATGCCACGCATGAGGAAGAAGGGCAATGTGTGGAGGTAGTGAAAAAGAAACTAAGCATAGCACATAGAGCCCTACCCGTAGGGCTACACATGCCCTCCCAACCCATGGCAGAGGGGCTAGGCTTAGGGGAACACCATAGGTATCTGCTATCGTCCGGCCTAAACCCCCAGGAAATTGATACCTTAGGGTTCGTAGAAGGGATGCAGCAGCAAGAGCGCCCAGGGAGTGAGACAAAACTGCACGTTAACCTAGGAGGATTCAAAGAAGAGGTGGTTCCGCAACCCCCTTCACCTCATCCTGAAGGACAAGGGTAGCCAACAGACGCATCTACAGACATGAAAACCACCCTGAGGAAGAAGATGAGGAAATTGGTGGAAGAAGCCAAACAAAGATTAAGAGCTAACCCTATGGCCCAACCCTCTGTACCCCTCCTGCCATGCCCAAATGACATGCCCTCCAGTTTTAATTGCAGAGCTTGTACTTTGGGAGAGACAGGAATAGGCAAAGAAACCCTTCATCTTCAGCTTCCTCACCCCCAATGCCCTATGTAGAGCTCTTCCCACCAAAATAGTGGACAAGGTAATCAACGTGGAAATCCGCCTGAGCCAACAATGGCTGCAAGAAAGAGAAAATAATCCCACCCTCTGGGCCACCAAGGATGCGGAATACTAGTAGAATAAAGTGTTTGAAGTGCCTCAGTCTGTGCCTAGATACGAGTGCCAACCACTGTGGCAAAGGCGCATCTATGACAACAACTTCTTCGCATGGATGGCCTTCTATAACACTCTCCCTTCAGAGAGCAATGACCCTACCTACATGGCATATCCTTGATGAATAGGATTAGACCTCAATACAAATGCCCACGGTTGTTATAACTTCCCTGTAATATACAACCCATGTACCACCACTTTAGCCCAGGTCCCTCATCTTTACCTCCAATAGCTTAGATGCCACCATGACATGCTTTATCATCGATTTCTCCTCCTGCTCGGATCGCGCCTTCATCAGGACTTCTAACTATCTTAGGCTCCTAAAAATCCTACTTAGGCAAGACCCCACTCCACAGCCAAACCCGAACCTTCCCCACTCTTTTTTTATCCTAACACAATTGACAGCTGCGCGATGACCCGCCTCATGATGTGGGCCAACCTCCCCCCTTCTTTTTGCATCGTTGTTCTTGAAGATATGAGCAATAGTGGGTTCATTCGCTGCAGCCATCCTTTCCTCTCCACCACTCCCCTCCAGGTTCATTTGACCCTTAAGAATTTCCTGCAAGGTCGGAGATTTTTTAGACACTCCATTAAACCTCCTTCACTACCCCCCCTGAGGACGTGAACTAATAAGTCCCTACAACTAAACCCAATCCAGAAAAAAAAAGAAAATGCATCCACATACCAGTACCGCCACATTGCTCACAATCCCTCCATCTAGAGGTCCTTAAGTTAGGTGCATCCGGCGATTGCGATTGGCCGGCCCCGGTCCTAGCCCCCTAGCCCTTTTTTCCCCCACTTATTCATGCCTAGGGCCCACAAGGGCAGGACACACCTAGGGAGTTAACACTCACCTATGGTTAGACCTATCACCCTATGCTACACTCACTGCATCTCCCTACCGCACGAACGGGGTCCTCAAGTGTGGGACATCACCTGGGCCTACTTGTGGTTAGACCGAGCTCCCTGTTCCACTAGCACGTGCACAGGGCATCCCACAATAAAGAAGACACTTCCCTTAGGTAAGAGCACCGCACTTTCTCCTCGCAGCCACTGCAAGATGTGCCCAACCATCAACTTCGGAGACCCCATCACCCACTTGACAGTATTGCCCATGCTCATGTTGAACAGTGCGCGAGGGAGACGAGGAACGGAGGAAGAGAGAGGAGAAGAGAGACACGAGACACCAGAAGTGAAACCCCAGAAGTGTGTCAACTAAGCACACATGATAGAAATATATAGAGGGGACCTGGGGCGCTATATATAGACAGACTATATATAGCTAACACCGCCACTCAAATAAAGGTCCCTTACTATGGATGAAAAAACCCTTGGGGGCCCAAGGGAAAAACCCACAGCTCTATATAGGCCTACTGTTATATTAATATTCAAAATATAAAATTAAAAAATTGAACTTACAAGAGCCTATTCATAGGCGTGAAAGGATCTATATCACTCATGAACTACAACATCAACGGAGAATGAGCTACATCACTCCTGCATTACAACAGCCTATGTAGAGGCATTAAAAGAGCTTTATCACTCCTAAATATACAACATGTAAAATAAATAAAATCTCCAAGAAATTCTTTCAACTAAACTTGGGATGTAAGCAGTATATCTATCACATCAAAACTTAAAGAAAAATGTTATAGTGACATTAGAACAACACAAGGTCTATAGAGACGGTTCGTGATGCCACTCTATAGACAACATAACACATGTGGGGCCCCATGAATAGAATATAAATAAAACAATTAGTCATCAACTAGAATTAGATGCTCATCAACTGGAAAGAATATAAATGAAATAATGTGTCATCATCTTGAATATAGACGCTCATCATCTGGAAAGAATATAAACAAAATAATGTGTCATCAGCTGGAATATAGATGCTCATCAGCTGGAAAGAATATAAACGAAATAATGTGTCATCAGCTCGAATATAGACGCTCATCAGCTAGAAAGAATATAAACGAAATAATGTGTCATCAGCTGGAATATAGATGCTCATCAGCTGGAAAGAATATAAATGAAATAATGTGTTATTAGCTGGAATATAGACGCTCATCAATGAAATAATGACCCAGGAGGATCATCATGAAGCATGGCAATATCAACATCCAAAAGTAGGGAATGAAGCATCAATGGAATAATGAACGAGGGCAAGCATCATGAAGCATTGTAATACCAACATACCAAAGCATTGAATGAAATAGTAATTGAATAACATTGATTGAACGAAAAATAAAAATATAAGCTATGAAACTTATGAAACAATGACATGACAAAGAATCCATAACATAAGACATGACATTGTGCTTTTATTAATTGCTTTATTTCTAAAGCTTAGCTTTATATGGAACGTTAATTATATCTATCATGCTTTTTCATGAAACGCTAATTGGAGAGGAAAGACTCATGTCCTCTCCACCTCCCAAGTCAAGTTTCTCCAGCACCCTCTCTGTCTCTCTCTCTCTCGCGTAATGCCCAGCTTATCTGCAGCTTGTGCCTACTGTCGAGCACTTCTCTCGCGGGTCTTGCTCCCGTTGCCTCTCGCCCCTCCAGCTTTTATTTAGGCAAGTAAGAGTATAAAGGCCCTTTGTGGAAATAGTAAGACTGCAAAGGACCTTGTGGAAATTCGCAGGGCCTTGTTGGTCGAACAAGTCGGATAAATAAACAGAATAGACATATCTAGCAACGCGGACCGCAGAATTCATAGCACATCGCCCCAATGCACAGAAGATCCGCAGAAAGAGTCGCGTGTAGAAATCGAAATAGAACAGGTACATGATCTCTTAGAATAGGAATAAAACTACCAAAGCAAAGCAGCTTACCTATGTAAACGGTGGTCTGAGGGTTCCCTTGCATGGTCGAAGATGAAGATGCAGATGGATAGGAAGGCGACGACCATGAAAATTGATGCAAATATGGCTTCTCTCTCGCCGAGCACCTTCTCTCGTGGGTCTCGCTCCCATTTCCTCTCGCCCCCCTAGCGAGGGAGCTTGGGGAGAGTTTGGCACCTTCTCTTGCAGGTCTCGCTACTCTGCAGGCCATAGGTACGCCTCAACCTCACTCGGCTGAGCCATAGGCCCGCAAGGCCTCAACCACAATTGCGCAAGGTCTTGTTGGCACTAGCTGCCTTGGGCCATAGTTAGGCCTCTGCCCTCTCCACCTCTACTCTCGGCTCAGCCACCACCACCAAACGCCGTCTTTGTCCATGGCCTATGGCCTACAATATTTGAGCTGTCTTTGATGAACGCGCTCAATCTCGGACCACCAGATCGGATGGCCGATGGTGCATATTCTTTGTCAGAATAGACTCTCCCAGCCTCAATATTTTATAAATATCGAAAATAAGAAATTCAATTCATAGGTTGATGCCCAAAGACTCAGGGCAAGAAGCAGCAGTTGTCAAGATTTTGGGAGAGAAGGAAGGAGTCTCACTTGTAGCTTTCTCGCTTGCACAATGGGGGAATACACACAATGGTGGAGGCTGAAAACAATTTTCCTCTTCTTAGTTGTGTAAGCCAAAAGAACTCAAGTACATAGAAATAGAAGAATCCTATATATGGGTCTCAAACCAAACTCAACTAACTAAGGTGGCATACTAACTGAGCCACGAACTAGAGTAGATAAGGATAGCTGTCACCTAGCTATTATTCATGGACGGTGTATCAACCACATCTGCAACTAACAAGTCGGTGACATAAATGTACAACGGTCACCCTGGCATATCACAAGTGGAGCTCGATATCTCAACACTCCCCCTCGAGCTCAATCCCAATTCCTGCACACCAAGCAGGTCTCTGAACTTGCGCAGCTTCTCTGTGCCCAATGCCTTCGTAAATATGTCAGCTACCTGATCCTCTGTGCCGACATAAACTAGATCAATAAGACCTAGTAAAACCCTCTCCCACACATAGTGATAATGCACCTCAATGTGCTTTGTTCTAGCATGATAGACTGGGTTATTTGCCAAGTGTATACTACTCATGTTTTCACAATAAATGACAACTGGCCCATCTGTAGGTTGATGCATATCATAAAGTAGCTTATGCAACCAAGCTACCTCTGGTAATAGTCATATAAATCAAAATTCCTACTATGCGTCTGTTCATAGTAGGGTCTTCCAGAAGCTCACCTGCATCTGCACTCAGCTTCACATTCTGCTCCAAAGGAACTGAAATAGGCTTACAGCCTATCATCCCATATTTGGATAGCATGTCCAATCCATACTGCCTTTTTCAAGAGCCGTATCCCACTTGGTGATCTAATCACCTCAATGCCCAAGAAATAACGCAGCTCTCCCAAATCCTTCATCTCAAACTTTTGCTTCAATAGCATTTTCACATGAAGGATATCTTCATCACTGTCACCTGTCATAATCAAATCAACATAAATGACAAGTAGCATAATACCTTTCTCTGTTTTTCTCACATAAAGTGAGAAATCTGCCTTGGAAATCTGAAAGCCAATAGTAACAAGATACTGCCCTATCTTGTCAGACCATGCTCTAGGTGCTTGCTTCAAGCCATACAAGGCTTTCTTCAACCTGCAAACAAACTCAAGATGAACAGCATGCACATAACCTGGTGGTTGCTCCATATATACCTCTTCTTGCAAATCACCATGCAAGAAGGCATTCTTTACATCCATCTGGTGTAAAGACCATTCCTTTGATGCAACCATAGCAATGACTGCTCTTACGGTTGCCATCCTTACAACTGGACTGAATGTTTCTTCATAATCAATGCCATATGTTTGTGCATACCCCTTGACTACTAATCTTGCCTTGTATCTATTCACAGAACCATCTGCATTGTGCTTCACCTTATAAACCCACTTACAACCAATTGCATTCTTACCTTTAGGCAAAGGTACCAATTCCCATGTAGCATTTGCTTCAAAGGCATCCATTTCTTCATCCATGGCTTTCTCCCAATTTTCTTTTCCCATGGCTTGCTCAAAAGAAGTGGGTTCTGGTTCCTGTATCACTTTGACCATATAGGTATAGTGAACGGCTGTAAATCCATCATATTTCAGCCTGTCCACAAGATACCTAGCTCTGGTAGACCTGTGCAAAGTAGGTTCACTCCCAAGTGCTCTCAAAACATCCCTGGTCTTCCTTACTCCAGGTATAACAATAGAAGGAATACCCAACTCATCATCAATGCTCTGTTCTGAGCCACTGGATTTACCATCCACATAAGAGTGACCTGCATTCATATCAAATATGGGCTGATCTACCTTCTCTTTTCCTTTTCGTGAAACCTGCATACCATTATCTGCATTGTTTTGAGGAGATTCTCCTGATCTCAATTTGCCTGTCCATGGCGAAAAATGTGAACCACTACTAGAGGACACTCCAGGTCCACTAATATTCTGTGACTGCTACTGTGAATTCTGTGCAGCATTACCATTTTGTGCATCTACATCATCAATCACATTTACTGGTTTATACCAGCTACTCATCTCATCAAAAACAACATCTCTGCTCACTGTAAACTTACGAGTAGAAGGGTTATAGCATCTATGCCCTTTCTGTTGGCAGAGAGTAACCAATAAAGATGCACTTCTCAGTTTTGGATCCAACTTGGATCTCAACTCATCTGGCACATGAACATAGGCAATGCGACCAAAAATCTTCAAATGAGAAATATCTAGTTTCCTACCAGTATACCTCTCCTCTGGAGTCATCCCATGTATTGCTGTAGTGGGAGTCCTGTTCATTATGTAGACTGCTGTAGCAACTGCTTCAACCCAGTAAAAATCTAGCAAGTCTTTTTTGTTGAGCATGGCACGAGATACCTCTCCAATATGCCTATTTTTTCTTTCTGCAATTCCATTTTGTTGTGGGGTATGACTGCATGAATATTGTTGTTTTATACCATGCTCCTGCAAGAACCTTGCAAACTCATTTGAGAGGTACTCTCCCCCTCCATCTGACCTTAGGCATTTTATTTGCAGGCCTGTTTCTTTTTCAACCATAGCTTTAAGAGTTTTGAAATGCACAAAAACTTCACTTTTCTTTTTCATAAAATACACCCAAACTTTTCTGTTATAGTCATCAATAAAAGTGACAAAATAATGACAGCCTCCAAGAGATGCAGCTTTAGTATTCCACACATCAGAGTGGATTAATTCCAATGGCTTCTTACTCTCTTGAACATGTCTAAGAAATGGTTTCCTTGCCTGTTTTCCAAATTGACAGGCTTCACATACCTTATGCATTTCTGCAACCTTGAATTTAGGCAATCCTGCAACAATATTTTGGGCTTGCATTGATTTAAGTCGCTGTACATTAACATGACCAATGCGTTTATGCCAGATATCAATATCTGCAACTACACCGGTCCCATGTGTAAACATTGCTGCACTCAATTCAGGCATGTCTGCATCCAACGTAAACATTCTGCCCTTCTTCTTTCCTTTTGCTATCAAGCGACCTTTATTTTTCATATCCTCAACAAAGCAACCATGAGAATTAAATCTGACCTGCAAGCCCTGTTCAACCATTTGACCAACAGAAACCAGGTTCTTGGTGATATTCGGGACATGAAACACATCCGACAGGTATTTCTTTTTCCCATCCTGCATAGACAAAGGAATTTTTCCAATCTGCACAATAGGATGTGCAGTATCATCACCAGTCTCCACAAATCCTGGTTTTTCCATTTTCCTTGCATCCTGCATCCATTCTGCATGACCTGTCATGTGGTTTGATGCACTTGAGTCAACATACCACACATCGTTTCTTTCTTTTGCACTTATCACAGAATTGGTAATGTGCTGCACCATAAACAAATGCTTATTTCTATCATCACCCTTTCTACTAGAAGATGAATAATTCCCTTGTTGCAATTTTCCATTCATGATGTCATTCTGCTTTTTATAGCAGTCTTTAGCCATATGACCCATTTTACCATAGTAGTAGCATTCAACATTGCTGTTTGCATTTTGGCCTCTTTGCTATCCACCACAACCTCTTTGGCTCCCCCTGCCTCTAGAGTTACCACGTCCTCCTCCATAGGATTGGTTTTCTTGAGTTTGCTGCATATTCTAATTTCTACCACGGCCTCCAAATCGGCCTCCTCTACCTCTGCCTCTACCTCTTCCAGCATTTGAGTAGAAGACAACTTCTTTTGAAGTTCCTTCTGAAGATGATGCACCACCATTTCTCTGCTCCTCAGAAATTAGAAGAGCAATCAACTCCTCAAAATCAGGAAATCTTTCACAGATAGAAATGGATGTTCAGAACTGTGCATAATCCTTTTCTAGACCATTCAAGGTCACAGAAACTAAATCATCATCTTCCAATGGCGACCCAATGGAAGCAAGTGCATCTGCAATCTTCTTCACCTTCATATGGTAGTCATTGATGCTCATATTTTCTCTTTGCACATTGTGCAACTCTTGCTTGAGCTGCATTTTCCTGGCTTGCGTATTTGTGCTATACATTTTTGACAAAGTATCCCATGCCTCCTTTGGCGTACTTGCATCTTGAATATGCACAATCATAGAGTCTGAAATGCTGACAGATAGCTAGTACATAACTTTCCTGGCTCTCTCATGCCATGCTTTAAATGCCTGCATTTGCTGTTGATTGGGAACATCAGGAAGAACTCGTTCTTCTTCATTTCCTCAACAAATTCCCAATATCCTTTTCCCATAAGGAAATTCGTCATTCTGAACTTCCATGCTTGGGAGTTGTTCTTGTCAAGCTTTTCAGTGACAATCTGTGAAAGAGAATAAAACGCCATTATAGAACACTGCAAAAAATTCTGTCACTGCAAAGAACACAGCTTCAGCCTCACAAGGGCAAATCTGGAAAACTGACGAAAGTGGTATTTGACCACACAGTCACTTCCTAGTGGCGATTTTGCATCAACAAGCAACAAGGATGATTCTGTAACTCCCAATGTCTCTGCGCACAGGCATACGATGCAATTTCTACAGTAAGTTCTCATCAACCTGTAGAATAGTGGTCGCATAGCATAAAACAGGGTCTTTTCCTGAGTGCGTGCAGAAAACTTCCGCCTCCAAAACATGCCCCGAAATGGCCTCAAATCCAAAAAACAGAGCAACCAAGGGCTAAAGCCGGCCTCTCAATCTGAGATAATGCACTCTTGCACTTTCCGGCAGTGCTACATGCAGAGACTTGCTCCCAAAACAGAAAAATGAAAGAAACACTGGTCCTCTTACCGGAACACAACGAACTTGGTTTTCTTTCTTGAGCTCCTTACCACGAACAAGGCTCTGATACCATGTCAATATTTTGGGAGAGAAGGAAGGAGTCTCACTTGTAGCTTTCTCGCTTGCACAATGGGGGAATACACACAAAGGTGGAGGCTGAAAATAATTTTCCTCTTCTTAGTTGTGTAAGCCAAAAGAACTCAAGTACATAGAAATATAAGAACCCTATATATGGGTCTCAAACCAAACTCAACTAACTAAGGTGGCATACTAGCTGAGCCACGAACTAGAGTAGATAAGGATAGCTGTCATCTAGCTATTATTCATGGACGGTGTATCAACCGCATCTGCAACTAATAAGTCGGTGACATAAATGCACAATGGTCACCCTGGCATATCACGAGTGGAGCTCGATATCTTAACAGCAGTTACATCGTAAAACATGTAATTCTGCGAAAACATATGGCATAAAGAAATAGAGAAGGACCATCAATCTTGGGGATGAACACAAAAAATTGTACAGGACCAAGAAGAATAGTTAGCTAAAATCCAGCATTGCTTCAGAGGTGCACTTGAGGCTTCACAAGCAAAGCCTTTCCAAGAGGAGACAAGCGCTTCTTGCTAGGTCTTCACAAAGAAACGGGGTGAGGGGAAAGCTGCCAAAGCTCCAAGAAGGCTGCAAATTGTAATCCTCCATGGAAGTTTCATCAAACTTTGCAACTTTGTTACCACCATGAACATCCCACACCTCCACTATGGAGGGCTTAGCAAAGAAATAAAACAATAAAGAAAACTTATCTTTGTGATGTTGTAGAACCTCGCTCTAATACCATGTTGAATAGTGCGTGAGGGAGACGAGGAACAGAGGAAGAGAGAGGAGAAGAGAGACACGAGACATCAGAAGTGAAACCCCAGAAGTGTGTCAACTGAGCACACATGATAGAAATATATAGAGGGGACCTGGGGTGCTATATATAGACAGACTATATATAGCTAATAGCTCCCACAGCAGCCCAACCCGCCTATGGCCCTACCACCGCCTGCCCTTCCCCAACCAACAGCTTGGCGTCATGCCATGGGATTGACACCCATCTCGGAGGGGGGTAATGTTACCCTAAAATTGGAATGGCGAAAAAATAAAGGAAAAAGAGAAAAAAGAATAGAAAGAGAGCAAAGGCGTAGAGGCGGCCTTGAAAACTAAACTGAGGTAAAAAGAAAAAATTTAAAGAAAAGGCACCTCAAAAACTCTAAAAACTCTTGTAAAAGAGCGCCACGCTCCCTCCTGTGCCACTTGTAAAGGAATAGACGGGTATAGGCATGAAGCAAGAAGAGAGAATTAGGAAAAGGGACCTTGCCACAATGGCCGGTCATGTAACAAGGGATGGGTGCCCATGGGGGTTTTAGGGTTTGTATATATAAAGCTCAAAAGTGAATGAAAGCTCATTCTTTGGTGTGTGGCTAACAAGAGTCCTCTCTTCTTCTCTTCTTCTTGCTAGTGTGTGTGCTCTTGAGGGAGGGAGTGTAAGAGTGTGAGGGAGTGAGTGAGTGTGTAGAAGTGAGGAATCAAGAGGGTGAAGCTCTTCCCCATCTCCTCTTTTCTTTTCTTCTCTCTTCCCTTCCCTGAATCTCTTACCTTGCATGTGGCTATGGAGAATGGAGCTTGGAGATGGAGGAGGCTTGAGGATGCTTGAGCTAGCATCTAGGATCGTGGGGATACCGACTTGTGTGAGGGAGGAGGCAACTCGTTTTGGCATCAAGGTAAGCTCACTACACCTCAAGAGGATGGACGACGCATTGGCTAGGTGAGAGATAGCCATGAGAGCTCGTTTGGAACACTTGAAGCAATAAGCAGTCCGTGGGTCTTAGCGGTTGAGAGAAAGCTCCCACACTCACCATCTCTCTTCCCTTAAAAATATGGGTGATCACAATCTAGGACCAAACCCTATGTAGAATATATGTCCAGTTCTTGTCCTTATATTTTCTTATGAGGAAAGCACCCAACTTATTGGCTCCACCTAGCCATCAATCGTCTTGCATGAGAGAAAGATGATCACTCTCTTTCCATTTGTATATTATTTTTCTTTAGTTTTCTAAAGAAAGCTTGCTAATGCACCAATCGATATACATAAGTAGTTTCTTTCATTATCCTTTAATATTGGTTTCATTTCACGACTACATTAGGTGTAGTATGAATACAATGAACAAAGTCCTTTCAAAACATTTGCTTTATTATTTTGATAATCATTACATTATATTCCTACTCATAGAGCTAGATACAAAAAGACCCACTCTCCTTAACAGTGATAAACCAGCCCCATACCTTTCCTAGCTCTCAATTGTCACCGCATTGTATACCTATGGATTTCTTTTCCATTCTAGGGACAACTATGTGATTACCATTTTCCGACTAGAGCACCTTGGTTACATGCTTCCATAGGATGGAATCTTCTCTATGGAACCTTCATGCCTAGATGCGTTCATAGGTTGAACAAATACTAACTCCAATTGAGCGCCCTTAGTTTCCCTTGGGCAAGGTACAATCTCCTCAATCCTTCCCAATATCAAAACATAGGCAAAAGTTTTTAATAAATTTCTTTGATGTATATTACACATAAATATCGAATGTCTACCAATCAATCCTTCTCAAGTAGTGTTTTAATATTCAAAATGAGTACAATTTACACATTTAATATGAGCATATTTCCTAACTTGAATGATTGTAACAACAATTAAGTTGAAATTCAACTTTCAGCCTTTTGATAAATTTCCCACATCTCACTTAGTAAAATTGGATGTTTTAATCAATGTGTAGTCAGGTGCTACCAGTCTACTTTAATTTCTAGAGTTCTCAAATAATTTTATATTATTAATTTAATATATTCTTTCATCTTTTGGGATTTATTCCTTGTAAAATGAGATGAATAATATATAATTTATTTATGTCATATTAGGTGTTTCAACGAGACTTTAACAAATGATGATAATTTAATATACGCTGTAAGATTTGAATGAATTTATAATTTATTTTCAAGCTCATTTTTCATGTAAGAATGCTAATATCTTGATTTTTTCTACGCATATGTTGTAATCCTTGGTCTACACATGCAAGCCCATTACTGCAAGGCATATGTATACATGTGTGTGTGTGTGCTCCATATAATGCTACACGTATACCTACATGCATGCACATATATTTAGAGAGAGAGAGAGAGAGAGAGAGAGAGAGAGAGAGAGAGAGAGAGAGAGAGAGAGAACTTTGTAGCTAGAAAATGAGGGCTTCATCTTAAGCAACAAAGAAGAAATAAGCAAGAAGAAGAGTCAAATTTTAACACTCTAAGCATACAAGAAAAACTTTCCAACAATTTAATTATGCATTAAATGGCTTAATTGTACATACAAGAAACACTTTCCAAAATTTAAATTTATGTCGAATTGTTTGACCTTCTCTCCAGTGACTAAATTATTATCCTAGCTACCCTAAATGTAGCGTGATTACCATTATTACGATTTCCAAAGGTTAGTTCATCAAAAAATAAAGGAGATACATAGATTATTCAAATACCCAATTCCAAATCATGCATGGTATTAAAGATATTTCCTGACCCCTAACTGCCATGAATAACCCCCACTAGTGGATGTGCACTTTACAAAGGTATATTATCATCCACCTACATTAAGAATAGAGGTGAGTTGCATACTCATTAGTTTCTCAAGGTTCAAGTTTGGTATTACTAGTTTGTTCCATAAGTAAGAGAAGCCTAATTTCAAGCACAAAGGCACTACTATGAGATTTGATTGAAGACGTTGCACATGAAACTCTAAGACAAGACATAATATAAGCCTTAATTAAGACATCCTTACTTATAGCTTAGGACTAAGAGAGAATAAATGCCAGGAAATCAATTTCATCAAATTATCCTAGTTTGAATGGCAATACTTACTTGAGCTATGCCAAACCCTTGGTTCTTTACTACATTGCCATGTCATTGGGAAGACATGTCATAAAAACTAGGGTGTACCCATGTTGAAGAAACTCTTGTATCTAGGATAGAACTTCAATTGGTTCGAAGCTAATATATGTACCTTGATGCATATTAGATAAGAAAAGAGTTAATATTAGTAATAAAAATGCATAATTTTGGGGGTATTTGGAGGTTGCAATACTAGCAGACATGAGCAGAAAAGAGTGTAGATTTTGGGCTGCATACATGCTAGCTTAATGTGCCCTCTCTTGAAGGAAGTATCATGCATAGCTGCCACAATATGTTGCACTACTTTGTGCCTATAAAGAGATACTCCTAGAGGGCTGATTAGAGAAGGAGCAAAGCATTAATAAGGGAAAACTAGGGGTGGAATTAGAACATGCCTAAACCGATGTAAATTCAATAGTGTCCATCATCAAGAAAGAAAAGGACTATCAAAGGGTATTCTATTCACTGCTATCCATCACTAAGAGAGGAAGAGAACTCTATAATGTGAGATTTACAGATTAAAACTAAAATATAGAGGCCTTTTATATAGGCCACTGCTATCTTAAATCTCACTACTATTATGTATGCACTACTACATTGAATAAAGAAAGTTTCTAGATTGTTTGGATGCAAACATGGTTCACTACTACCTTGGTATGAAACAATGATGTATTGGCATGATCAAGAGGATTATTCTTGGTGTAGAACACAATATTTTAAAAAGATATGAGTAGAATATGTACCAAAATCTTCAGATACATAAACATGATTGTTCTTGTTCCATAAAAGCATTATTCATTATCCAAAACTTGTATTGTTACTTATACTCATTCACTTTAGAGACAAGTTTATACTAAACAAAGGGCCTCCAAAACTAATATATAGATTGTAAATATATTAGATTCTTGGTTTTATGGAATAGAAGGTGCTCAAGATATGCTTTAAGGTGATCTAACTACCCTATTTCTAACCTCTCTTTTTATCTCTTCTTCCCTACTCTTCAAACCTTGAAACCCGTCCCTTCCTATGTTGAACTCTTTCATATTCAAACTTGGTGTCCTCTCACCATACACATTAAATTTCTTGAATTTTGTTTGGTGAACTTGATGTGAAAGAGGTAGGGTGTAAGGAATTCAACATCATGGGTGATTCATTAGATGCAAGATTTGTATGATGGGATTATCTACAATAGATTATACAAACATATGTGATGTATAACCATGGGAAAGCTATTAGAATTGCACTTGAGTCACTTATGACGATTAACATGAAGCAGTTTGAAGGACTAGATATATCTAAGTATTTAAGGCTCTATGTAGAAAGATTAGATTTTTTTGGGGTTATTGTAAATTAGACGAGTTGATATTTTGTTGCGATTGTGGTCCAAGAACTTAGATCACATGTATGCCATGTTCTTGCAAATCATGACTTCCATTGGGATGATTTTTCAAAAGTACTCAAGGATGAATATTTTATGCAAGATGCATAATAGGTGACAAAAAGAGCTTTCTTGGAGTGGGTTGCTAGGCCCTAGTAACTATAGAATTGCTATAATAATTTAAGTGTAGGTAAGCATAGCTAGATAGAGTAGAGAAATTGACTCTTAATATAGAGAAATAGAATTATTTTTTAAGTTGTTTCAAGAATCCCTCTTATTCCACAAAGTAAAAAACAAGTAGAGAGTTGTAAGTGCAACTCTAGATCCAAACAAAGATGATATGGTGGAAGAATAAGTGAAAGAGATGTAATACCTCTAGCTAAAGTTTGCAAGATTAGAGGAAAAAGACCATTCTTCAAGATCTTCCTGATCTACAATTTCAAATTGTGAAGGGTTTGTATACATATGTATTTGGTGTGATACCATAGAGCATGCTAGAAAAGACTATGATGTATTTTATATAAGATAGCTAGTGGAAGATATGCCTATCATGTTAAGATTGAGAGATAGAGACAAGAGTGAAGAGATGGATGCTCTCACTTCCTTCTTCCATTATCTCATAGACCACACACATAACATAAGTGTATACAATAGTACTAAGGTCCGTAGGACCATTCACACTGGGTCTAAGACCACCGACTTATTTAATGTTCCACACTTGCTGATACAAGCGGACATAGTTAATGTCGGTCATACATACTAACAGGAGAATAATGGGAGCTTTATATTCTAACACTCCCCCTCAAGCTCAAATAATCTGATGAACTCCAAGTAGCTGTCTGAAACTACTAAACTTATCTTTACCCAAAGACTTAGTAAAGATATCTACAACCAGTTCATCAGTCTCCACATGCATAAGATCTACTCTCCCTGCAAGAACCATCTCTATGATAAAATGGTAGTGCACCTCTATGTGTTTTGTCCTGGCATGGTATACTAGATTCATTGCCATGAGTACACTACTAAGATTGTCGCATAATAAGGTCACTGGAGCATCCACCTGAATATCCAAATTAGCCATAAGCTTGAGCAGCCATGAAATCTCGCATGCTGCCAATGCAACACCCCTGTACTCTGCCTCAGTACTAAACAATGAAACCGTTGGTTGCTTCTTACTGCTCTAGCTAATCATTCTACTTCCAAAGCCAAAATCATAACCACTCGTAGATCTGTGATCATATGAGCATCCTGCCTAATCCGCATCTGTGTATCCAACCAGTTTTAAGGGCTTATCTCTCATATAGAATAGCCCATAATCTACAGTGGACTTAGCATATCTCATAATCCACCTAACAACATCCAAATGTGGCTTCTTGGGCTTCTGCATAAACTGACTTATGAGCCCAACTTCATAACTCAAATTTGGCCTAGTGATGGTCAAGTAGATCAGACTTCCAACCATCTGCCTTTACATAGTCACATCCTAAATTTCAGCTCCAGTGCTAATGTCCAGCTTGACATTCTGATCAAGGCGTGTATCCAATGGTTTGCATTCAGCCATGCCATACTTTTTCAGCATTTCCATGGCATAATGTTTCTGCATCAACCATAAACCATTTTCAACCTTGATTAGCTCAATACCCAAAAAGTACTTCAACTCAGTGAGATCTTTCATGTCAAATTCAGATTTCATCATCTTCATTACATGCTGTATGCCCAATTCATCATCACCACTGATTATCAAATCATCAACATATATGACCAGCACTACCAAGCCACTGTCAGTCTTCTTTGTAAATAGGCTGTGATCAGCCCTACCAATAGTAAATCCCAACCTTTGTAAGTAGTTACTGATCCTAGCATGCCAAGCTCTCACAGCCTGCTTCAGCCCGTACAGTGCATTTTTCAGCTTTCATACATAATGCTGAAAATCAGGGTGAACATACCCTTCTGGCTGAACCATAAAGACATCCTCTGCTAAGTCACCGTTAAGAAATGCATTATTAACGTCCATCTGCTGTAATATTCAGCCTCTAGCAGCAGCCAAAGTAATCACAGTGCATATGGTTGCCATCTTGGCAATAGGGCTGAATGTTTCCTCATAATCAAGTCCATACTATTGGGCATACCCCTTAGCAACCAGCTTGGCTTTGTACCTTTCCACAATGCCATTCGACTTGCATTTGATTTTGCAGACCCATTTGCAGCCAATGGTATTTTTTCCTTCAAGCAGTGGCACAAGATCCCATGTCTTATTTTCAGCCAAGGCATTCATTTCCTCATCCATAGCTGCACACCAATTCTCATCTTCCACTGCTTTAGCATATGTTCCTGGTTCTTTGATCTCCATCACTTTTGTCATGTAAGCATAATGCTTTGCAGTGTAGCCACTATATGTCAACTTGTCAACATGATATTTGACCCTCTGTGAGCGTCTAGGTTGTGGTGCACTACTCGATTCCCCTCTCTCATGAGGTAGAATGTACCTGCTCTGCCTTGCGCAAGGCGTATAGACAGTCAGAATACCAAGTTCACTGTCTAAAGTGTCAGCAGACTCATATCCACAAGTCATTCTACCAGGTGCCATCATACTAGATGCATCCTCAGTAACTTTCTCTTTTCCTTTGCTATCCAAGACATCATATCTCCCCCTCACTGACATACTGGTGTCAGTGGACGGTGAGCTCCTCGATCTCCCTGTCCATGGGGATACTGTCTGACTACTAGGTTCTATCATAGCAGTGCTCTGCTGCAAATTAACTGTAGAAACATGAGTAGAAGGCATATCCGATGGCACTGTAGCTGATGATACATACCAAGAACCCATCTCATCGAAAATAACATCCCTGCTCACCGAGGTCTCCTTGGTAGAGGGATCATAGCATTTGTATGCCTTCTTCTCGTGAGAATATCCAATGAAAACACACTTATGTGCTTTTGGATCCAGCTTCTTCCTTTTTTCATCTGGAATATGCACATAAGCAAGACAACCAAAGACTTTCATGTGACTTACATCTGGCTTATAGCCATACAACTTCTCAAACGGTTTCATCTCATGAATACCTACAGTGGGAGTCCGATTCAAGATATACATGGCTGTCATAACAGCCTCAGCCCAATAATAGAGGGCATCTTCTTCTCATTCATGATGGCACGGGCAGCTTCCATCAAGACCTTGTTCTTTCTTTCAACTACCCCATTCTGTTGAGGAGTGTAGCTGTAGGTAAGTTGCCTGCATATGCTCAGCCAAAAAGTTATCAAACTCATTTGACACATACTCCCCATTGCTATCTAATTTCAAGAAAGTGATATAAAAGTCAAATTCCCTTTCAACCTACTTTTTAAACTACTGAAAAATAGCAAACACCTCATCCTTTGTCTTCAGAATGTAAACCCAAGCATAGCGACTGTAATCATCAATAAAAATCACATAATACTTCGAGCCTCCCATGGATGCATTATGGGCTAGCCCCAAACATCAGAGTGAACTAATTGCAATGGACGTGTACTCTGCCTTACATTCATGACAGATGGAAACCTTGACTGCTTACCAAGCTGGCAAGCATCGCATACATGACCAATATCTGAATATTGAAACTTGGATAAACCTGTAACAAGCTGTTTTTTTTGCATAATTTGCAGCCTTTGCAAGTTCACATGCCCCACTCTCTTGTGCCAAATTTTCAGATCTCTGATAGTGCCAGAACCATGGGCAAACATAGCTGAATTCAGCTCTGGCAATGTAGCATCAAGAGTAAACATTCTGCCATTCCTGTGACCGCGAGCTATCAACTTGCATCCATTGCCAAACTCTTCAATAAAACAGCTGAATCTAATTTGCAAGTTCTGCTCCATCATCTGACCGACAAACAGTAAGTTTTTCGTGATCCAAGGAACATGCAATACATAATGAAAATTTTTCTTTCTACCATCATGAACCACAAGAGGCACTTTGCCTTTATGTTCAATGCTATGCTACGTGTCATCACCTATACAGACATAGCCATGTTTTTCAGCCACCATATCAGTGAACTAATCACCGTGAGGGGTCATGTGGTTTGATGCCCCTGAATCAACGTACCAAACTGCATCATCAGTGCATTTTTCAGCAACTCTGTCTTTTACCGCATTGATTGGAATAGAAAACTACATCCTTTTTTTTAGAACTGCTAGATCTTGTAGCCAAGCCAAGCTTAACCTCTTCATGGATAAGCAATGCAACCAGCTCATTAAAATTAGGCATTTCATCCCTCATAGACACAGAAGTGTCAAAAGACTTATACTCAGGCCCCAAGCCATTCAAAGTCATAGCAACCATGTCTTCATCTTCAACCTATGAACCAACAGATGCCAGCTGATCCGCAATGGTCTTAATCTCCGTGACATAATCCTGTATAGATCTACTCTTTCTCTCCATGTTGTTGAACTTCTGTTTCAACTGTATCTTCATGGCACTTGTGGTTGTGCCATAGTACTTGACCAAAATGTCCCATGCATTCTTAGGAGAGCTGCAGTTCATTATCTACATTACCATGGCATCTGAGATACATAAAGAGAGCCAGTGCAAGACTCTATGAGCTCTTTCTGTCCAAGCTCGGTGTAATTGTCTGTGATCAGCCATAGGTCGATCTGGGAGCTCAGGTTCAGCTTCCGCTCTAGTCACCAACTCCCAGTAGCTTTTCCCTATTAGAAAGTTCTCCATGCAGAACTTCCATATGGCATAATTGTTACTGTTAAGCTTTTCCCCCACAATCTGGGTTATGTTGTCGGTTCTATCTGCATTTTCCATGATGTCAACACTGCCTGACTTCCTGCAAGCCAACTTCTATTTACTGACCAAAGTTCTTGTTGAACCTGCAGTCAATGAACTATGCACCTTTGTTCAGACTACTAATAGTGATCAGATCTGCAATCTGTATGTTCATATATCCACTCATATATCATGCCCATAACATATCGGATTTATGACAATTCAGTCCAAGGTACACGAGAGTAACAAACTTTGCAACAGTAGTGAATTTTCAGCTTATTAGCATGTTAAGATGTCCATACATCAGTTCATACATCTATAAACACTCACAATACATGTGGATATCATTGATTGCATTCACTACATATACATATGCCTTAACATCCATTGAAAGACTTTAGTCTACAAATTTCACCATGAAATTCTTTGTCATCATGCATGTCAGGTTCTAAATAGCACTAATAACATCAGTTCACTGATTGCAAGAGTTAATGTCAGTAAGTTTCTGCAACTGTAGTAAATTTCAGTTCAAAATAGTGTCAAACATGTCTAAGCATTTGTCATTCCATCCAGGTTAAATGATGTTGCATATAGTTGTCTTCAGATGGCACTGTAAGTACATACATATGTCTCAACTATAGTAGACAAACTTCAGTCTGGAATTTCCAACATGAACTTTACTATCAAAACAAGGGTGTTTCCTCCTCCAAATAGTCTCTAATTACTCAAGACATGTATATCAACATTTGGAAGTCGAAACATGACCATAGAGCATCATTGCTAGTACACACATTAGTGACAGTGATCAAGCGGACTGCATACAGGTTGCAGCCAGTCAATCACAGTTTTTATTTAGCTTCAGATCAATCCAGATTTGAGCATTCAATGCTCTCGTTACTTCACAAGTACCTTGCATTTACGAAGACCCACCTAGCATTTACGGTGACCAAGTAAGCATCTGTATGCTTTCAAATTCGAAGTGCAGACTGTCATAAGATTAAAAACAGTTTTCAACTAGTTAACTCTCTACAAATCTAAGAGTTTAGCTCTTCAAAGGCATTTATTCTAGCCATGATGAATGTAAAACATTCCATGAAGTTTGTGTATGCCAAATCTATCATTTAATGACAAGAATAGTCTACCAGTGTATTCCAGATCTAACTCAAACTTACATGCAGTCCATGTCTATATGCAGGCTAAAAATGGGGCTGCTAATGCTACCCATAATACTGAACTTATTGTATAGACTCAATAGCCTTCAACCAGCATGACCTTTGTGTGTTATCTTGAGGAGCTATGGTGCTACCAGTTTGTCCAGATTTCAAGCGCATTTTCCTGGGAGTCACGTGGTCTACGCGCTGAGTATAATCACATTTTTCACTACTGCTTCTGGTATGGAAGATGCCAGGCACTAATCAATGCTCAATGTACTTCAACCACCAAGTTAAATTCCACCATTGATGCTAAGTATATGTGTGGGAGCTTTTGCTCAACCACCAAGACCCACGGACCGCTTATTGTTTCAAGCGTTCCAAGTGAGCTCTAATGGCTATCTCTCACCTAGCCGATGCGCCGTCGATCCTACGAGTATAGTGAGCTTACCTTAGTGCCGATATGAGTTGCCTCCTCTCTCCTACACACCGGTAGCTCCACGATCCTAGATGCTAGCTCAAGCATCCTCAAGCCTCCTCCACCTCCAAGTTCCATCCTCCATAGCCGTGCGCGCAAGAAGAGATAAGGGAAGAGAAGAAGAGAAGAGGAGATGGTGAAGAGCATCACCCTCTTGATCCCTCACTCTCACACACATTCACTCCCTCACACTCTCACACTCGCTCTCTCAAGAGCATATACAAGCAAGAAGGTGAGAAGGAGAGAAGAAGAAGAAGACTCCTTTTGCCACATACCAAAGAATAATCTCTTATTCACTTTTTAAACTTTATATATACAAACCCTAAATTCCCATGAGCACCCACTCCCTTTTTTACATGACCGGCCATTGTGGCAAGGTCCTTTTTCCATTTCCCTCCTCTAGCCTTTTGCCTCTAGCCTACGCCCATCTAATATTTTACAATTGGCACAGGAGGGAGCTTGGCACTCTTTTACAAGAGTTTTTTGAGTTTTTTGAGGCACCTTTTCATTTAAGGTTGCACTTTTTGCCCCGGTTCATCTTTAGAGGCCACCTACAAGTCTTTGCTCTTTCTCCATCTTCCTTTTGCTTTTTCCTCCATTTTTTCGCCAACTCGATTTGGGGTTAACATTACCCCCCTCCTAGATGGGTGCCAGTCCCATGGCACTTCAGCGTTGGTGTAAGGGTGAGGGCCACATGTAGACTCAAGTGCTTGTGGAAGCTCAAGAATGATGTTCATCGGAGCAACTCACTGGATTGCATGGGCGGACAAGGGCCTCCGAAGTTGGTGGTTGGGCGCTTTTGGTGTACGTGAAGAAGAAGATGTGGTGCTCTACCTAAGGGGAGTGCTATTCTCAGCATGTTGGTGCAGTGTGCTCGTGCTAGTGGAATGGGGAGGTGGGTCTAACCGCAAGTGAGCCCGGGTGATGTCCCACACTTGAGGACCCCATTTGTGCCAAGGGGGTGTGGTGCGAGTGGCTTAGGGTGACAGGTCTAACCATAGGTGAGTGTTACCTCCCTAGATGTCTCCTGCCCTTGATGTGCCCTAAGCGTGACGTGGGGGGTCAAAAAGGGCTAGGGGGTTAGGAGCAGAGCCAACCGACCGAAGCGACCAGACATGCCTAACTTAAGGATCTCTAGGTGCAGTGACCGTGCTTTTTTTAATGGGGATACATCTAGGGATAGTATTACCGCAGGAGTATGACAGGCAAGTCTAATTCTCATCGTCGGAATGAGGGGGGGAGGGCGAATGGATTTGCGTAAAAATTGGTGCCTTTGCATGTACCCTTTCAGGTTCATGCAGACGTGGAGAGAGGTGGTGGATAGGAAGGGGTGATTACACCTAGTGAATTGGTTGTCGCTCATATCCTCTAGGAGAGCTAGGCAAAAGGAAGGTAGTAGGCTAGCTCTCATCATTAAGCGGGTCATAGGATAGCTATCAATAGCATTAGGATCAAAAAAGAGGGGAGGCAAGCCGTTTTCTTGCGGTGCCGGATCTTGCTTAAGTAGGAGCTTAAGGAGCCTAAGGTAATTACAGGTGGTTATGAAACCGGGATCTGGACAGGAGGAGAACTCAACGAGGAAGTGCGTCATGGAGGCAGGTAGGCTTCTTAGATCAAAAAGTAGAGCATCCTCAAAGGAGGTGGCATTGGAATTGTAGATGATGGGGAATTCATGTCTCCCATGGAGGGTGGCGACAAAATCCACGCCTATCCTACAAGGATACGCCATGAATGTGGGGTCATTTCGCTTGTAGGGGAGGGTGTTACAAAATGCCATCCACGCGAGCATGTTGGTATTGCATATTTTCCTTCTCTAGAGGGGTTGGTAGTCGTAGCCCCTTACTGTGTGTGGCACTTTGTATACTTTGTCTTGCCAAAATTCAGCCTCCTCCGTGCCCCACAAAGTGGGGGCCCTTGCCCAGTCATCTAGTCATCTTTGGCCTAGTCGACTGCCAGCCGCGATCACCTCCTCCATCACTTTGATCGGCAGGACCCTTCTCAGGCTGTCAAGCATAAGGAAGCTGAAAGAGAAAGGGTCCTTTTGGATTTCCTGTCGTTCCTAGACCACTAGTTCTGCATGGAATTGCCTTGGGAGGTCTTCGGGGCATGGTGGGAGGGACGCGGATGGCCACCTGACTGGCTTAGCCTGTAGCCTTTTTTTGGCTTCTTCCACCAGCTTTTTCCGTCGCTCCTTGAGGGTGGCTTGTCTGTCCAGGGGTGGGTCGAGTTGTTGCTAATCCTGATCGTATAGCAAGAGGGACTGCGGGATTACATCTTCTCTAAATCTGTTCATGTCGACTTCCTCCCCCTGTCGATTTTCTCATGGTGCTCTTTCTTCAAAGCTGAGGGGATCTGCCTCCTAGGGGGTTAGGCCGACTAGTAGTAGATACTTTCACTGCTCTTCTAAGCCCAGCCTAACCTCTGCAGGTTGGGGTGGCATCTATAGCCCCGCATGCAGGGCTTTGCGCGATGCTTAGTTTCTTCTTCACCACCTCCAACGGCTCCTTTCCCTCTAGTTGAGTTGTGTCCAGTAGCGTATTGAGGAAGGCCTGTTGCTTGGCAGTGAAGGCTGTCTAGGCAGCGTCCACTTTGCTTTCTGCCGAGATTTTTTCTTTCTCCACCAAGGTGAGGCTCCGCGCCAGTGCCTTCGCCCGTCTCTCATTTTGCGTGGCCCATTCCTCAGCCCTTTTGCTCATTCCTTCCATGCTCTCCCCTTGCTTTTGTGCTAGGGTTACGAGCTTCTGCTCCTGGGCCCTGAGCTCTTTGCTCATGTTCTCTTGCTCTTTCTTCTAGAGGTGTAGCTGATCAGTCATGGACTCGATCTCCCCTCGTTGTTGCTTCCTTTCTTGTCTTCTCTCCTCTTCTTTGGCGCTCAGCTTCTCCATCATCTGCTCAATGGTGGCAGTCTTTAACTCCTATTCCTTATATTGCATCAGGAGAAGCTTGTATTCCCGCTACATCTATATGAGTTCTTGATTCTCATCCTCCAGCCGTTGCTTGTAGCTTTCTTCCCTGTCCTCTTTGGCTTTCAACTCTTGCTTGAGTTTGAATATTTGGTGTTGCTGCATGGCGATGATGCAGGTTTTCCCCAATTGGAAAGCTGCCACTGACTCTTTCTCTGTCACCAATTCAGCCACTGCCATTCTTTTTTCCTCCTTCACTCTCTCCAGTTGGGAGAGCAGCTCAGTGATGTATTCCTCGTAACTGGCTGGTGGCGTCAGTCATTGTTGTGTGGGTGGGGGAGGTTGAGGCCTCCATGCACAGACGCTTTTGGTCCTGCCTCGATTCTACATCTACACCTGGCCTTTTTGGTCCCGTGGTCATGGTTTCCGCTCTCTTCCCTTGGGCCATCTCCATACTAATGAAGTATTGCATCCAGGCCACCAGGTTGGACACTTCCAAGCTGGTGGGGATGCTAGGGGTGAGCGTAGTGGGTTCAGCGGGGGGTATCATGAGGGTGGGGATAGGATGGAAAAGGGCATGAAAACTTTGAATTAAAGGGCAAAAATTCAAAGTCTGAAACAAGGAATTTGCATTAGACCTTAATGAATTCATTCAAAAACATAGAGTTTTCTCTTTTTCAGCAATTATTATGTCACAAGCACTAATGAAAATTACGGTTTATGACAGGAACAAAAAATGTCGCAGCAGGATTGAGCCCACCGAATCCCATTCACGGAGGAGGAGAGAATGTGGTATAGCATCAACCTAGAGAGCCGTGCCTACGATCAATTGAAATTCCAAACTATTCACAATTTGGAAGAATTAGTGGCCAAGGAAGAGACGGCCAGGAGCGTCGTGGAAAACTGCAACATCAAGAAGTACTTGGAAAGTTTCGCACAAGAACCCGACCACACGAGCTGTGTGGAATTTCTTAGGTCCTACAACCCTGACAACGAATGCGGCACTGTCAAAGTGGGAAGAGGACAGAATGCTAAGCAAGTATTGGTTTTTCTAAAACCTACCTTGGTGGAGAAGGCACTGGGACTGGAACCAAAGGTGGAAAAGAAGCAGAAGAGGGACTGAGAGAGGCTGATTTTGAAGGCTGAAGCAAAGGAGAAGAAGCAAGGTTCGAGCAAGCAAGCCACGGGTAAGAAGCTCTTCCATCCTTCCACTCTTTCTCTTGGATAGTGCCTATGGAGGCACCGGAAGCAGGGTCGAGCAAAAATCTCAGATTGCAGTGAGATTTGGTGTGCGCGAAGAGCGCTGTGTATTCTACAGATTCGCCCTTTAGGGCTTTTCCGCAGTTATTTTGGGCATCTGAGGCCGTTTCAGGCCCCGTTTTAGAGCCGTAAGGTTGCGGACAGCAGTTTCAGGGTACACTGTGACTTCGACTGTATTGACCGAAAGTGGGTGCACAGGTTACAGATTTCAGATCTGTAAGTTCAAAGGTGTTTACCAGCAATTAAACACAAGGTTTATCTATAAACTGGTTGTAGATTGCATGTATTGTTGAGCAGACAATGAAAAAGGTTGTCTGGTGTATAGCTATGCACTATAAGTCAAGGGTTGCAGAAGATTTGCTTGCTGTTTGGTATTAGTTTTGTGATAATGGCAGGGAACAGTGGAAGCCCCATCATTGAGAAGCTCAACAAGAACAACTGCCCTTCATGGAAGTTCTGTGTCACGAATTTCCTTATTGGAAAAGGCCTCTATGTGTTTGTTTCAGGTGAAGAAAAGGAGCCGGAGGTAAGTGATCCTCCAACTGCAGAAGAGACAAAGGCACAGAAGGAATGGAATGCAAAAGACAAGAAGGTCATGTATTGGATGTCAGCAATAATTGACAATAATATGCTGGGACATATCAGAAATGTAGAGAATTCATATGTAGCTTGGACCATACTTGAAAGTATGTTTTTTGTAAATACAAAGGCACGAAAGATTCAACTCAAGCAAGAGTTGAATACATTGAAGAAAGGGAAGATGTCTATCAATGAGTATGCATTGAAGGTAAGGAGCATTGCAGATGCCTTGGCAGCGATTGATGCAATGCCCAATGATAATAATTTGGTGTTGTCTACCTTGGGTGGACTTAAGAATAAAAAGGCTTGAAAGTCTTTTGTGACTTTCGTATATGTTAGAAAGCCATTTCCAGATTTCGATGAGTTGGTCTCCCTTATGATCACTGAAGAGATCAACATGCAGAGTGAGACATCTGAAAAAAGTGATGGACATGTCCAAGCTTTCTACTCCAGTTCAGGAAGGGGACATGGCAGGTTCTCTTCAAGAGGCCATGGTACAGGACGTGTTAGTGACAACTAGCAAAACAGATTGAATCAGCAATTTGGCGATATGCAGGTTTCAAGCGGTCATGGAAACTTTAGAGGCAGGGGGAGTTTTAGAGGAAGAGGTGGATGGTAGAACAGAGGTTCTAACAACTCTGGTATTGTGTGTCACTACTGTGGCAAAACAGGTCATATTGCAGTCCAATGTTATGCTAAGAAAGATGATATCTGCAGTGGCAAGTTGCAACAAGGGAACTATGCATCGTCTTCACGACAGAATGAAGACAAAAATGAACGTCTATTTGTTATGCAGCATATGCTGAATGCTATTACAGGAAAGGGAACACATGATGATGTTTGGTATGTTGATTCAGGTGCATCCAATCATATGACCAGCCATGCAGAATGGTTTGGAGAGATGCAAAATTTGCAAAATGCAGGTTATGTGCAGACGGGTGATGATTCATGCCACCCAATTTCACACATTGGAAAAGTTCCCTTGTCCTTGCATGATGGTAAGACAAAGAGTCTTTCAGATGTATTACATGTGCCATCTATTACGAAGAACTTGGTGTTAGTGGGTCAGATGGTAGAGAAAGGGTTGCAAGTCAGATTTAATGCAAAGGGTTGCTTTGTAGAAGACTTCAATGACAACTGTAGGTTAGTTGCAAAGCGAAGTAGAGTTGGACGTATGTTTACTCTGGATGCTGGAATTCCTACTATGAATACTGCTATGTATGCTAAAGAAAAAGGTGTTGTTGCAGACATTGAAATTTGGCAAAAACGCATTGGACATGCAAATGTACAAAGGCTGAAATTAATGCAGTCCAAAGGGTTGGTTATAGGTTTGCCTACATTTAGAGTTGCAAAATTTCATAAGGTATGCGAAGCATGTCAGTTTGGTAAGCAGGAAAGACAACCCTTTTCACATGACAGAGATGTAAGCAGAAATATCCTTGATGTCATGCATATAGACATTTGGGGGCCTGCACAAAATGTATCTCTTGGAGGCAGTTCATACTTTGTCACATTTATTGATGATTGTTCTAGAAAGCTGTGGGTATATTTTATGAAGGAAAAGAGTGAAGCGTTTGAGCACTTTAGAACTTTCAAGGCTGCAGTTGAAAGAGAAAAAGGCTTGAAAGTAAAGTGCTTGAGGTCAGATGGAGGGGGAGAGTACCTCTCGAATGAGTTCAGTGGTTTTCTGAGGTCTCATGGGATAAAGAGGCAGTTCACATGCAGGTATACCCCACAGCAAAATGGGGTTGCAGAAAGGGAAAATAGGCATATTACAGAAGTTGCACGTGCCTTGATGGCTGAAAAGAATATGCGTAAGCATTTTTTGTCTGAGGCTGTTCATACTGCTGTTTATATTATGAACAGAACTCCCACAGCTGCAGTTCATGCTATGACCCCCGAAGAATGTTTTACAAGTAAGAAGCCTGATGTTTCACACTTGAAAGTGTTTGGCTGCATTGCGTATGTTCATGTGCCAAATGAGTTGCGGAAGAAACTGGATCCAAAGGCTGAAAAGTGTGTCTTTATTGGATACTCTTTCGAGCAGAAAGGGTATCGTTGTTATAACCCTGTCACATGTAAGTTCAGAGTGAGCATGGATGTCGTCTTTGATGAAATGAGCAGTTGGTATGCA